>NC_136493.1:99211797-99229297 GCF_053919585.1 Euprymna scolopes
AGTAAAAGGTTTGGATATAAAATTTATAAGAAAATTAATAAGGAAATTGGTATAGGTTAGAGATAGAAATGAGTAGAAAAAATATATATATTTTTGAATTTACATAATAAATTTGATTTAAAAATATATAGATATATAATTACCTTTTGGTTTTTCTTTTTTTGAAATCAGGAACTGTATTTAAAGTAGTCATTTAGATGTTTGCTATAGCTTTTTATTTTATTGAATGATGAATTTTAAAAGGGCGACGCTCGTGCAGTAAATTGTTTCCGTTAGCCTATTTTGATTTAGAGACGCTACAGTTAATATCTATAGAGAGAGAGTTTTTTTTTTTTTTTTTTTTTTTTTTTTTTGCAAGTTTTTAAGGGGAGATAATTGTCATGGCTTTATTTATTATTTGATTTACGAGTCTAAGGGCGGTAATTGGTTTAACTTAATTTATTAAAAAAAAAAAAAAAAAAAAAAAAAAAAAAAAAATCCATTTTTACTAATGAGTAATTTTTAATGATTTAAGGTGGTTTATATTTATTAAATTTAAACCAACGTTTATGATTACACGATAGAAGCTCGTGTCTTGAATTTACTAGTTTGGTTGTGCTTTTTATATCTTCATATTTTAAAATTTTTACGGTTTCTTTTGTACATAATGTACAAAATTTATCTCCTGGTTTATATGATTTGCAAGTCTCAATTATTTGCCATTTTAAGTTGAAAGAAATATTGCTATTTTTTAGTTGCCAAATATAGTTGGATAGAGTAGTTTGGTTTGATAGAGAGTTATTTTTAAAAGAATGTTTGTGCGTTGAAATTCTATGTTTTATTGGGCCAGATGTGGAACCAATATATATTACCTCTTGATTATTATGATTATTTTCCGTTAGGTCTATTGTTGGATTATAATGTGGTGGGTTGGTTAATAATTGATCGGTAGATTGATTTAAGTTGGTGTTATTATTTAATTCGGTAGTTGAGTTATGGCTGTTGATAGGTTCTTGTATATTTGGAGTTTTTGATACTGTGCAGCTATAGATAACATTTTTAATTTTACATGAGCCTTGTAGGGGACATTTATTTTTTCTTCTACAGTTACAGTCCGATGTATTTTGTATAGTTGCATTTTGTAGTTTATTAATTTTATTATTATTAGAGCTAATTATTTTCTGATGAAGGTTAGGCATAGTAGAGTAAGAGACTTTAATTGTGTTCTTATTGAAAATCTTATTATATCTATGGGGGGCTTTAAAGTTCTTATCTAATATTTTAAAAAATTCTCTAGCTATGTTTGTTTCTAGGTTTTTGGAATACGGGGGGTTGAACCATAGGATCTCCTTGTGTCTATTCTTACGTTTGCGGGTTTTAGTTTGTTGTTTATTTATATTATTATCTAATATTTGTAGTTTGGTTTTATCTTTTTTTGTCTCCTGGTTATTTTTCTTAACTCGTATACGGGAAGACATTGCCATATTATATGTTATTACGCTCTTAATAGGTTTATTTTTAATGCAGTTTATGTTTCTATCATTTTCATTTATGAATTTAATTTGTGAATTATATCCAGAGTTTTTAAGGGCTTCATTATAGTATTTTTCATTTTTGGTAAATATTGATTTAGTAGAAGACAGTCTAGAAATTCTTAGAGCGATATTGGGAACTATTGATTTTAATATTGATTTAGGGTGGTTTGATTGATTGTGGACATATAGAAGTGATTGGTTAGGTTTATGGTATGGTTCAAAGGTAGAATTTTCAAGATTTAAGGTTATGTCTAAGAAATTAACAATTTTTTTATTAGGGTCGATTTTTATACTAAGTCCATAATTTTTAAATAATTTATGTAGAGCTTTAATTGCATTTTCATAATTTTTATTAGTAGAATTCGTTATGAAAAGTGCATCATCTCTATATAGCCCTCCTTCAAGTTTGAATTGTTTATGGAGTATACAATGTATTTCATTTAAAAGGAAAAGGCCAACTAGATCAGTGAACTGAGTCGAGTCCGTCGATCCCATTAAAATGTTGAAGTGGTTAGGGGTATTTTTCCTGGTCCAATATTTATTATCAAATGTTATTAAAGACTGTCTAGCTATAAGTATTAGTTTAGTTTCGTCTTGAGTTATATTATTATTTTTTTTTTTTTTTTAATAAATTAAGTTAAACCAATTACCGCCCTTAGACTCGTAAATCAAATAATAAATAAAGCCATGACAATTATCTCCCCTTAAAAACTTGCAAAAAAAAAAAAAAAAAAAAAAAAAAAAAAAAAAAAAACTCTCTCTCTATAGATATTAACTGTAGCGTCTCTAAATCAAAATAGGCTAACGGAAACAATTTACTGCACGAGCGTCGCCCTTTTAAAATTCATCATTCAATAAAATAAAAAGCTATAGCAAACATCTAAATGACTACTTTAAATACAGTTCCTGATTTCAAAAAAAGAAAAACCAAAAGGTAATTATATATCTATATATTTTTAAATCAAATTTATTATGTAAATTCAAAAATATATATATTTTTTCTACTCATTTCTATCTCTAACCTATACCAATTTCCTTATTAATTTTCTTATAAATTTTATATCCAAACCTTTTACTTCAATTTTTCAGATTCATCTGCCTTACTTTTAATGCTAGGTTTATTTTTGGTGTCTTTTCAATTCAATAGAAATCCTCCTAAATTTGCTGATGAGGAGACCGTGCTTACCAAAAAAACTATGTATAATTATTCTACGTGACTTCATGTATACCACAAATAAAAAGCACGGATTTCCGAAACGATCGTACAGATAATTGACTTTGTTGTTGTTCCTTCTTATGAAACTGATTTTTAATTTAATTAAATTTTGATTTTTAAATTTTAAAAATTTTAAAACTTTTAAATTATAAATCACATTACTTAATATTGAATTAGCTCTAGGACATTTAACTATCGAGCTTATTATATATCTAAATTACAACGAGCATTTCCTGTATTTTAATTAAACTAGTAATTTCACTATTACATTAAAATACACTTAGCTCTTTAGACTATTATTCTAATCTCCTTTAAATATATATATATATATATATATATATATATATATATACATATATATATATATATATATATATATATATATATATATATATATATATCAAAGTGACTTTGTGTGCGGAACCGTCTCTACCAAACTACTCTGTCAATTTTTTGTTAACAGAATTGAAATGTGATATATATGGGGATCGAACTTGTAAAACAAATTCGATTATTTAGCCAGAAAAAAAAAATAACTGCTTAGGTATAGAAAAAAAAATGGACTTGCCAGGCATAAATTTAAAAGACGAAATTAATTCTCTTTAAAGAACGAACCATCTGATCAGTATACATTAAATACGGAGCATAACATGAACACATTCTCTTTTTTTGATGATGACAGATGTAAAAAGATTTTGTAAACTTATTTATTTTACTAGCACGACCTGTGGAAATTCCACAGCACACTTTTTCACGTGTAACATATTGATGTTAGTATTCTGTTGATTCCGGCATAATTACCGATTTGGTTTTAAATTCTTAAGTCCTATACGATTATTGATTCCGATTCTTTTTTCATCTTCTAAATATAGTTTTCTTTCTTTTTTGTTTTTTAGGAAGGGACAGCGAGGTCGTGTTACTGCAAAAGCCGTGTAATATGTGCCTTTTAATTTTTGAAGAGGTAAAGAACAAATTCTGATATTCTATAAAGTTCCGATTTTTTCGATTCCCAATTCCGATAGCAGTTATTAGTCTAAAAACTAAGTCACACACACACACACACACACACACACACACACACACACACACACACACACACACACACACATATATATATTAGCTATGGAAATATATTCATACCAATTAATCTAAACGGAGGCGTCCGCGTTTCATCCTCCGTAGAGAATCGTCAGTCTAAATGGATATGAAATATTGATTCCTCTTATACCTTAAGTGCCATATATAAATTTCAATACTTTTCAACTCTTTTCAACTTACATCTGAAAAAAGGTATTGAACCCTCTTGAAGTAAACACTGAAAAGTTATCAATAATATATCTCAGTATATACATGAAATAATATCTATCTATTTATCTATCTATCTATATTTCTCTCGCTCTCTCTCTCTCTCTCCCTCTCTCTCTCTCTCTCTCTCTCTATATATATATATATATATATATATATATGTGTGTGTGTGTGAAGTATATATATGGCAACTAAGCTACACAAAATATTCAGCGTTTCATTCTCGTGAGAATTACATAAGCCTGACGAATTCTCATGAGAATGAACCGCGGAATATTCTGTGTAGCTTAATTGCCATATATATTTTCATAACTTACTACCTAGCTCTTACTATGTATTGAGCACTGCTGAAGTAAATACTGATAAATTTACACATAAAATTATATCTTAGTATATTAATTTATGTGATTTAATAAAGTAATTATATATATATATATATATATATATTTATATTTATGATGAAAATAATGGAAATAGTATTCCGACAAAATAGAGAAATAAAAAGGAACAAACCGTATTATGTGTTCATCAACATTTCGTCTTTATTTCGAGACTTCCTCTGGATGAATGAGATTAAGAAACACACAAAAAAAAAAACACCAGTACAAAATATTTGAAAATGTTTCACGTGCAAAGTGCCAAAAAAATTGTGCCAAACTCTTGTCCGTCTTTGTACGGGTATATATAGATCACTGTCGGACTGACGTAAATGAACATTTAAAATTAAGATGTTTAAAATTCAACGTTATTTCAAGCGGTTAATGGTAGCCGAATGGATTAGTTCTCCGCTGATCGAGCCAGAGATGTCTCGTGATACGGGGTTCGAATCGTTCGACTGGTATTAATCGTGACACCCTGCACTGAAGATTCCCGAAAGGATGAAACACTCGTGTCTGTAGGTATTTAATTATCATAGTAGAAAATAATTATATATATATAAAAATAGTGGCAAACTCTTTTTCGTCTTTGGACGGGTATATATATATATATATATATATATATATATATATATATATATATATATATATATATATATATATATATATATACCCGTCCAAAGACGAACAAGAGTTTGCCACTATTTTTGTGCCGCCCCCTTATGAAGAATGAAATCAAAATATCTACTATACTTATGCTGAAATCTATTAAATGACTTTGATTCAAGAAAATGACTCAAGTTTAACGTTTAAGAAGTTGAAATTCAGGAAATTTTGCCTAATGATTACGAATGAAATTCAGTACAAGTCAGTAATATTTTTTTCTCGTATCATATCTTCTCAATTTCTTAAAAACATTTCAAATGCACTGTGGAGTGGAGAATATTTATTGTATTTATTTGCTTCCCCACCAAAGCAAATTAGGCACAAGGACGTTTTTAATGTGAGGTAAAAACCAGCTCCCCTAAAAGTAGTCAAAAAGGGGGCACTCTGGTTACCAAAAATAATAATTGTCCCGGTATAGAGGATTTCCACTCCATTGACTGGTACAAATTATCTTAAGTGTAGCATCTGCAGAACAGATACTACACTTTGATCCCGGCCCGAAGGCCAAGAACAACAGAAAAAAGGCAAGCCTCTTATAATATTTATGGATTGATGTTTAATGGCATTAAAATTAAAAAAAAATCAGTAGTATCCAAAATTTTCTAAAGGGTGTTCTTACCGTTTTTAGCCACGTTGCGTAAAAATAAAGTAAACTAGATATAGCCCAGTTTCTGTATTATTTATATACACGTACACACACTTATTCCTGTTTGTATATATTTTACATCGAGTCACCTTTTTTATTTCCACGCAGAAATTCTATTTGTTTATGTATTTCCACGCAGAATATCGGCTTAGTTTTTTTTTTTTTTTTAAATTTCATTCAGAAAAAGAAAAAAATTTCAGAACAGAAATTCATTGTTTGAATAAAGAATACAGTTCAGATGTTTTTTCTCAACTCATGGATTTTCGATTTAGGCTCATCTCTTCGGAGGAAAAGTCATTAATTAGCAAATATTTTTGGCTGGGATTGTCTTATATATAATATTACCTGCTAAAAATATTCTGTAAGATTCCACACCACACAATTAATTAATCTGTGTCCTTAATTTATCTCAGGATTCTGATACATCATTCAAACCGTGTTTGAATATATGGTTAAATGGCAGTTTTAGTCATTTGGAACTGCTCACTCATTTTTTGATCAAACTTCAAGCAATTATTATAGTTTATAGATCACCTTCTTATTCTTCTTTAGGAAAACAAAAGTAAGGATGAATTTACTGGTGTTCACAATCGTAAAAAAAAACGCAAGGAGGTGAGCGACGTTTTTTATGACTGGTTTTCATAGCAACCATGTAGGGTTAGCGACTACTGTTGCTACCAATTAACCGCTCTCGTGAAAAGAGAAGTAACGAGTGAAACAGAGAGAATGAAAGCAATGAGGGGATTTTATTGAAAGCAGACGAGTGCCATACATTGTTATTACGTATTACGTTTATGGGAGCAAAAAATAAGACTAAAATTAAACAAAGAACAAGATAATTTACTGGAAGCCTGGAAAAATCATGGATTACAATAGGAAAATTCAAGTATGAAAAGTAATATGGTTCAGCTTAAACATGGAAAATTAAAGAATTAGTTTTTTAAACTGGAAAAGAAAAGGGCAAGATATTCTACTAAAAAATATAATAAATTTATTACTTAAAATATTACAGCATTAAGAATTTTTTTAAAATTCAATTTTAAATAACACCAAAATTGAAGATCTACCAAAAATTAATTCCAAAACAGTTAAATGAAATTTTTCGTCATTGTAATCCACTCCTCCTCTAATGTAATTTGTCGTATTTTAGGGATCGTTTTGTTTATGAAATTGTTAGGTAAAAGTACAGAGTGTTCTCATAAAAATTAATTAAATTTATCGTTATTTTATGTTTTAAATGTAATTCCCGCCCTCCACCACAAAAACACAAACAAACAAAAAAACAAACTGTATTTGTCATGTTTTGCCCCCCCCCTCGATTGCCAAACTCGGTGGCCAAAATGTGGGTGCTCATTTTACGTTAAATTAATATGGAGAAGTGGTCCACCACTCTAAAATGTTAATTTTCCTTCTTTTCAAATTTTCTTTCATATTATTTATACAGGCTATTTATACGTATTAGGCCAAAAAACGAAGATCTTTATTTGTTTTAGGTGGGTCACACCGTAAAAAAAATTACATATTTCTGTATAGCTGTTTATAGAATAATAAAAACAAACTCATGAAATCTTTTCTTCAGTTTTTCGTAAGTGTTTTTTTTTTGAATATTTAAAAAAAAAAAAAAATTAAAAGCCAAACATTTTTCTATCTACTCGGAATTATTTTTTCAAGCTAGAAATTTATTGAGATTACGAAATTATTTTATTAGGTGATAGTTTTACTTTTGTTTATGTTCCGAAGGGGCAAATAACTCTAAAACAAAGATAAAAAAATCGATGTTGGAATAATAATTCCAAATAAATTAAATTAAATATGTTATCAATATAATTTTTGTTTAAAATTTATTAAATAACGAGTTTAAATAGAACACTTATAACAATTCTCTCGCTAGAAACATTAATTAAAATACCACTATTTAATAAAATCGATTTTTCTTAATGTAATTTGCAAATAAGATGATTATTGTATGTAGTTTGCAAGAATGATACTATGTATAGAAATAAGTGAGAGAGTACAGTAGGGAAACTTTTGTATATATTAATCAAATTGTGAACAAACAAAGAGACAGGATTCCGAATTTATATATATATATATATATATATATATATATATATATATAGAGAGAGAGAGAGAGAGAAAGAAAGCACCGTTGAACAAAAATATATATGTAATATATCTTAAAGAAATATACATATAAAACAGTAATCCCCCCCTCTCTCTCTCTCTCTCTCTATATATATATATATATATATATATATATATATATATATACTAGCAGGGGTGCCCGGCGTTGCTCGGGTGTTTGGAGGTGTATGCTGTGCAAAAAAGCAAAAAAACAAAAAAAATGGTTAATTTTTTAAAACTTTGACCCCCTATTATGACCCCTTAACATTTATGGTTTCGGGCTCAAATCACTTTATTAAGTTAGATCCAGGTTCAAGGAACCTATATCTAAAATTTCAAGTGTCTAGACCCATAATTGTCGGAGGAGTTTGGTAGAGTTCTTAAAGGTCAAATCGTTGAAATTTGACCCCTTAACAGCCAAATTTCTGGCTGACACCCGTCACATCGACTTTCCCAAATCTCAGTACCCGGTATTTCAAATTTCGAGTCTATAGACTAAAAATTGACAGAGTTATTGCGTAGGGAAATGTACACAGACAGACAGACACACAGACACACAGACAGACAGACAGACAGACACGTTCACTTTTATAGATATATAGATATATATATATATATATATAGAGAGAGAGAGAGAGAGAGAGAAAGAAAGCACAGTTGAACAAAAATGTATATGTAATATATCTTAAAGAAATATACATATGAAACAGTAATCCCTGTCTCTCTTTCTCTCTCTCTCTCTCTCTCTCTCTCTCTCTCTCTCTCTCTATATATATATATATATATATATATATATATATATATATATATATGTGTGTGTGTGTGTGTGTGTGTGTGCGTTTGTTTTATTATATAAAGCGTACAATATATTAAGATTCAAAAACTGAAGAGACCAATTAAGTAAAAACTTCAGCTGCTCAATATTAGACACGTTCTTACATATGAAAAATAAAATGAAATATTTACCTATACTGTTACCGGTAACACTTTCTAATCAACAACTAAAATAAAAATTGTTTCATTAGTTAGATAGAAAAAAATATTTCTTCATATTCCATGAAAAAATCTGTTTTTGTTTAAACATAATTATCGATTTCATATTTTAATTCGGATCATAGTTTATTTTTTATTTTCATATGTGAAAAGTGTCGGAGATTTCATCTCATAGCTAACATGTACTACAACCGTCACCCATTACACTGGAGTAAATTTTCACTTTACCAACTGCGCATTACAATAGTAATGTTTTATATTTTGCTAATCCAAATTTTAAATTTATCATGCAACTTATTTAAATGAAAACAAACATTATTTATTAGCCGTGAGTTTTACATCAACACATTTCTCTCTCTCCTCCCTTCTCCCCCCTCTATCCCTCTCTCTAACTATATATTTATATGTATATGTGATTTTTTCTGTCTGTCTGTATGCAAAACAATCTCTACCAAACTACTCTGTCAGTTATTAGTCTACAGACTTGAAACTGGGGAATTCGGACCTGTGAAATAAATTCTGTTTGTTTTTAGCAAAAAAAAAAAAAAAAAAAATAGTTGCTCAGGGGTAAAAATTATGAAAAAACTTTGACAGGCGTAAGTCGACAAAACGTGTTACATCTACGCATGCACAAATATACATTCATATCTTTAACAACATTATTTTTCAAGTTTTTATATGCGTATAGACTTAGCGGAGGAACTATTATTTGAAATACCGAAGAGTTATGTTTTGATTTCGAGCCTAGCTGATGGCATCCAGGGCATAATTTTTAATTTTTTTTTTTTTGTTAACTGTTGAAATCACTAATATATAATAGGTACGAGATAATAATCAATAGAAAAATGCTTAGTAATAAAAAATGCGAAATCTGCAATTATTATTAAAATATCATGCTTAACCGTACTTTACGACCGGGCACCACCGGAAGGCTTGGTAGTAAAGTATGTACAAATAAAAGACATTCATATATGAAAACATTACGGCTATTCTTACGCATACGAGCTTCTGGTTGAAGTAAGTGTCATTAACAGAGATGTGAGGAAAAAGAAAATGAAATACAAAAGTTTTATGTGTTATGTGAAAAAAAACCCCAGAAAACAAAAACAAAAAAACAAAAACAAAAAACAAAACAAAAAAAAAAAGAACAAAAACAAAAGAAATCCTGGAATCTTAAGATGATCTTCATCATTTCAGTAATTATAGAAGCAACCGAACCCACGAAACAAAATTTCGACAACTACATATCGAATATACCCAGTGAACCAAGTGCGAGAGAAATACAAACAATTGCACTCAAAGGAACGGTTATAATCTTAAGAAAAGATCTCACTGTTGGAGAGACTGAAATTGTGGGTGGATATCTGGCATCCGGTATGATGCCCCATCCTACCGTAAAACAAAGGAAAACATTTAGCGTTATCGTAATGAATTAAATGGCATTTTAGAATGCTGGTGTTACTTATCTATATATATATCTATAAAAAGGAGAATGTGTGTGTGTGTGTGTGTGTGTGTGTGTGTGTGTTAGGAGACTTCTCAACCTACATGCTAAATGAATTTTGGATTTACAGACTTGAAATTTGGTATATAGGATATTCAGACGTGGAACATTTTTTAATCGGTTTTTATCCGGACAGAAGCGCTATTAACGAGTCAAAATTGGAAAATTAGTACGTGGAAGTCATCGGATTTTTTATCTGTTTGCTAACTGTTTCACGAATGCGCATGCGTGAATGGTTCATATTACAGATTACTTATGTTAAAAATAAGTAGGTTTGAAAATACCTTTTAAAGAACATGTCACGCTGGTTTAATGGTTATCGAACTTAACTCAATGTCTTTAGGTTTTAGTTCTGATCTCATCTAGATTCTTTTTTTTTTTTTACAAGAAGTGAACAATTTAAAAAAAATAATACTCGCGTGCGCATGTGTCAGTTTCTGTAATAATTAAAATATAATATTTACCTGTATTTTACGACCGGACAACACCGGATTGCTTGCTAGTATTCTATTAATTTAATATTTGTTTCACAACATAAGACTTGCATGTTAAATACTGTTTTCCTTGTGTGTTTTCTGCACATACAGACGTATAGGACGGATTGCTAATTACGTCAATTTCTATACGAGTCAATACCCTTCATTTTTTAAAGACTGTCTGTGGGACACAATATCGTTGGGCTGCTTCCTAGCTGATTATAACATTGTCGTTTTGAAATAAATATATTCTTGTTGAGCTGCTCAAGTTACTGATCATTATGGCGTTGGCTCGCCGTCAACTCGACACTCGTTAAGTCTTATCCACGAGTGGCATCTGTGCCTTGATAAACGGTGAGCCAGTAAGTAAAAAAAAACAAAAAAAAAAAACCCCAACATTTTGTTACTATAATTTCATGATCGATTTACCGAAATCAATTCGACCTCGGTTTCTTTTAACGCATTCTTAAAATTAATCTGTTGAAATATTGATTCTCGTTAGGCATTTCATAATATACTGTATTTTAACGATAAAGAGCGGATCGAATTCTTTATGACACGGTATTTTTATTTTTACTGTGTAATCAAGTCCCCAGTATGATAGCATTTGCGCCAATAAAGTATAAATTTCATAGTTTTGTTTTCATGTTCTGCACGCACGCACCATACGTTGGCAACAATAACGACCAAGTTAAAACAACCATTTCATTGGACTTTTTCACAGTTTTGATTTACGATACAACAGTCAACCCATTTAGCTGTTAATCCAAGGGTTACTGGTTTAATCCGCCCGGGGGGTACTTTTGTTTGCCCTTTGCAGGTGAAACCTAACATTACATGATTGGAACCTTATCTATTAAAATTAAAAAAAAAAAAAGCTTACAGTTCTGGTTTAGAAACATTCTCTTTTGTACAGATCAATATATTTATTTTTACAAAATATCAAGACCCGGAAGCAACTCGAGGATAAGGGTTAATATGTGTGCGATAGTCATTGGGACAATGGCGTAGTAATCGTTAGTAGTGGAAATTCGGCATAATTAGATTATTTAAGAGGACAGTTTGATAAAAACTTGTTTACGTTGTACTTGAAGACAACATTATTGTAGTCAGTTGGAAAGCAGACCAACAGAACAGTGTTCAACAAGAGGACAGTTCTAGGAAAGAAGCTTTGTTCATGGAATCCACGTTTAGGTTTAGACACCGATAAAGAGTGAAAGACATTTTTGCTAGTAGTTTTGGCTAGATGAGTGTTTTTTTTGTGAAAAATTGACAAAGACAGACGATAGATTGGAATTCAGGACAATATAATGCATTCCTGTTTCTAAGAGTACAAGTCAGCCATTTTTATAAATTACTTCGTTAAATAAAACTCCAATTTAGAAAGAATAAATTTATTCATATGACTTGGATTCTTCGGACTATTCTCATCTTTGGTGTTATTTTCACAACCTTTCAGTCGATGTCATCTCCAATCTTCTTCAAGCGGGAATCTGCCTATCGACCTTGAGAATATTTCTGTCGGAATAGGAATTACGAATGAAACCTTTAATTGAACTCACGGGGGAGGTGGGGGAGATCGTATGCTCTTGTTTCGTCAGCCATGACTAAGTAGAAGTCCTAAGTCATCCCAAATTTTATGTTTTTTTTTTTTTTTTTGGTGTTGCCCGCGGTGAGAATTGAACCTTCAACCCACAGAAAATTGTAACTTACAACTGAATTCACTGAGTACATTATCCACTACGTCACGGGACCTAACGGTTGTCTGCAAAATGATCACACACACACACACACACACACACACACACACACACACACACACACACACACACACACACACACACAGAGACACACACACATATTGAATTAGTCTACGAAAGAACGACAAAGGATAATCCGTGTAAGGGTGACTGTCGGTGTAATTGTAAATGGATTGTTGCGCAATCACCAGTGAAAACAATAGCGAGATAAGTGAAAAGCACACACAACACCAGGTATTTACTTATGGTTATCCATTTAGTATTGAACAGGCTCAATTTTGCTTAATTTCCGTGGCCGAACGAGAACCTGTATATCTAACATTATATGGTAGCAAATATTAACTTAGAAAAACTTTTTTTAATAAAAATTATTTAAAGACATTTTTTTCGGACGGAATCTCAGATTAAAACGTGCAAGAACGATAACAGTCCAATGCCCATTATACGAGAAACGTAGATTAAATATTGTAAAGATTCACTCTAAAATCTTCTATCCCTCATTACACACACACACACACACACACACACACACACACACACACACACACACACACACACACACACATATATATAAGATTTTACATTAAAATATTTATTCTATCTTATGTTAATTGAATTATTCCGAGAATTTTTCGCTGATGATCATATTTAAAGTGAGTTTGATGTGTTTTTGACATGCCGCTTTTCTCATATTTATGATTCATTTTTCTCTCTTTTCATTTTATTTTGAAATAATTTATTTTATTAATAAATGATCGTCTCTGAAGTAAAGTTTGGTAAACCAAAGACAATATTTCGTTGCAGGTTGCGATACGTGCGTAAGGCGTAAAAGAAAAAAAAAATAGGCGTTTGCCGGAATAACAATTAAAAAAAAAACCCTCAGTATTGTGCATTGATTCATTATTTAGTCATTGAGATGTAACTAACAACTATATATTTGAACCCTGTAACATAATTTCGTTGAACTCGTTTTCTTTAAAATTGTTATATACCTTAAAGTAAATATTGTAATGTAAAATCTGATATACATATATATATATATATATATATATATATATATATATATATATATATATATATATATATATATATATGTGTGTGTGTGTGTGTGTATGTGTGTGTGTGTGTGTGTATAGGTGTGTGCACGTGTGTGTATATATACAAAGAGGGATTGATAATTATCATTTCATGTATCCACATTACATCATAAAATGATATAACTATAATTACCAATCACGCGTGCACACACACACACACACACACACACACACACACACACACACACACACACACACACACACACACACACACACACATATATATATTAGTGATGGGACGATTCCAATATTTTTCCGATTCTGATGCAATTACCGATTCTGATTCTTTATAAATCTCCAAATGTTTAACTATAGAGTTGTATTTTGTCTCCGGTTTATTGTAAAAACGCATATCTTTAATCCCGACATAAATATATTTTCTTATAACTACTGAGCTCTATATAAAGCATTGTATACGCCATATATTGTATTACCTTATAATAACTTATGTTTACAGACTTGAAATATCAAAATATAGCTCTGTGTATGACAATTCTCTCTCTCTCTCTCTCTCTCTCTCTATATATATATATATATATATATATATATATATATATAATCCTACTATTTTATACAAAGAACCGTGTCTGTGAGTTCGTTCGATACGGGCTGGAAAATGGCTGTGTCAATTTTTATGAAATTTCATACGTAGGTAATTTATGTGCCTGGCAGTGTTCTTAGATAGGTTTTGTGTCGGAATTTCTTCGATTAGTATCGATAATTGATAATGGAAATAATCTGATGAAAGAAGGAACAGGCGATTTTGACCAAAGTTAACACCTTACACAGCCTAACATTTCAAAGACATTTGGGAAGTTTTATTCCCACAGAAGCCTAAAGGCTCAACATAGGCGCGTAAGTAAGGCTAGGCGTATAAAATTAACAGTAGGGTTTTTAATATGAAAAGTACGCGTTCGAAATGAATGTTTCTGCTTAGTGCACAACTGAAGCATTGATACTTGATTTTTGCATTTGTCCAGAATGGTGTTTTTATGAGTTTTTTTTAATGTAAACATCTGAATGAGTAGATGACTAAATATGCAGCAATAACATAATTTTGCAGACTTATTAGTCGTAATACGAACCAATATTTGAATGACTATCTTTTGAAAGTAATAAACGACCAACTGAAAACACTTGATATTTAGAACGTGGGAAATTATTCTCTTACACTATATATGCCCTGGAACTCAATAAAAATGCATTTATTAAGCTTGGAATTTTAAAAAGTTTACAAAATTTATATTAAAAAAAGAAAAGAAATGTTTTTCATTATAACAAAAAATCTTTATGCGAAGGATTTTTTAAATCCATTACGGTTGGCATATACAAATCGAGTACGTTTCAAGTATATGATAATGTGTGTATATATATATATATATATATATATATATATATATATATATATATATATATTTTACATAGGCATCACCACATTATCAAGGCCAAGAGGCCACTCAAGGATAAGGGTTAAAGAGTGTACAGTAGAAATTGGACATTATAGTAATCATTAGTAATGAAAATTTGGTAAAGTTGATAACTTATATGGAATGGCTCATCAAGAACTTATTTACGTTAGACTTGAACACAACCATATTGTAGTCAGCCGGAAAGCAGGAAAACGGAAGACAATTCCACAGGCGTGCAGTTCTAAGAAATAAGTTTTGTTCATTGAATCTACGTTTAGGTTTAGGCACAGATAAAGAGTGGGGGAATTATTGATAGTTTACAGCTAGACGAGTGTTTCTTGTGAAAGTTTGGCGAGGGGGACCATAGATTGAAGCTCAGTCGAACACTTTCCATGAAAATAACGATACATCAGAGACAAACTCGCAACATCTCTTCTGTGAGACAAAGGTTGCAAAGAAGAGAAAAGGACATCTCCTACGAGGCTACGAAGTCTATTTTGAACTCTATCAAGGCAGGCCAAGTCCTTTTTAGCAGCTCCTGCCCAGATGTGGCAACAGTATTCCATCCTTGGACGTACCTGGCTCTTATATAGATAGAGAATAGCACCAGCAGTGAGATATCTACTGGATCGATAGAAAGATCCCACCATTATACACACACATATATATATATATGTATATATATATATATATATACATATATATATATGTGTGCATATATATATGTATATATATATATATATATATATATATATATATATATATATACATAGTAAAACTCCTTTAATTTGAACTTCCTCTGAAGTCGGACTTACTCTCATTTGGACTTCTTCTAAACCTAGACTTTCTCTAAACTTGAACTCTCTCGTCATTGAAATAGTATTAGCATATTTGATGCGGAGTTGCAGTAAAACTGTTTACATGGTTTAGTCAGATATTGCGCAGAAATGTTAATATTGGTACTATGTAATTAATGTAGATTAGCTATTGACAATTAATTTACACTAACTGTAATTTTCTTTTCAGATTGCTATATTTAAAATAGTGTAAAACAACCCATTACAATGAACTGAAAGAATCAGAGAATACATCTGGTCTGGAAAAAATTCTTGAAACCAAACGGTTACCGACCAACCACGCTGTTCTTAACCACGCAAATCATGTTGAAATGTGGGTGCAACAAGATGAGAAAACTACTGAACAATATACTGAAGGCAGTAATAGTGACGAAAACAGCGACAGCTCCCGTTATCTTGACCCTAATGTAAATAACCAAAAACACTCTGATGAAGCAATATCATGGGATGATGCAGAAAAGACTATGGAGACGGTTATAAAATTTCTAGAAAAAAGTCCTTACTATAGTGACAACTATGTTTTGCAAGCAATGCCACTCCGAAGAGATATAATCATAAAGAAGCTAGAGAACCAAGAAATTGTAGATTTTCGTGATCGCTTACGAAATACAATGGCAGCGCTCAATCGATGAAAATAGAAACTGCAATAAGACTCATTCAATGAATAACTAAAAAAACTGTACTTTACATAAATGTATGATTTCTGTAGATGATAACTTAGGCAATAAATACCTAACAAGTAAGAGTAGATTTAATTTATTTTCAATGTTTTTGTTCCTGGTAATAATATTTAACAATTCTTACTTGCAGTATATCGTAAACTTAACTTAATATATACTTGAAGTATCATATAGCAATAAATTTCATTTACTATTTCTTAATTATTAGAGAATTAAAGTTAACTGCAGCACATTTTTTTATCACTAAACTTGAACAGCATCCTCTAATTTGAACGAAGCGGATGTTCAAGTCATAGGAGTTACAATGTATATATATATATATATATATATATATATATATATATATATATATATATATATATATATAACTACTTAATTTACTCACATAAAATTAATATACGAAAGTATAGATTTATGCGTAAGCTTTAAGTATTTACTTCAAAAGTGGTCAATACGTAGGTAGAGCTAGTTAGTAAGTTATAAAATGTATATGGCGATTAAGCTACACTGAATATTCCGCGTTTCATCCACTTTAGGATTATTCACGCTTATGCGCGAATTCTGTGGTTGTTGCACACATATATACATATATATATATATATATATATATATATATATATATATATATATATATATATATATACATATATATTTATGTATATTCATGTTTATTTAATTTATTTATTTGTTTATTTTCTATTGTTTTTGTTAGTTTTAAAACTATTTTATATTGCTATCCTAGAGTAAATTTTATCCTGTGAACACAGTTGTTTGTTATTTCCCTTCTATAGTTTAATAGATGTTGGGGTTCTTTAAACGATTACACATATATGCATGTATATATATTTGTATATAAATGTGCATATATATGTGTGT
>NC_136493.1:99234297-99244297 GCF_053919585.1 Euprymna scolopes
TCGAGCTGCTGTAGGAAGACAGATGACATGTTAGTCGGCGAGATATACTGGTTCGAGTCATGTACGAGTTGTTTTTGGAGACACATTCTCCTATTGGAAATTTAAAAAACATACACGTCATTGCTACTTTTGAGTAAATCGTCGTCGGGTGTAGAATTATTACTTACTAGCAGTTCAACCGGGCTTTGCTTGGGCCCTATGTACTATTCATAACTTGCCATACGTTTGAATACACTTTATGTATGCTTTCAAATGTTTAGACCAAAATTTGTCTGAGTAATTTCGTAAAGATTGCAGAGGTCATTTTTTTTTTTAACTTGGACTCCAATTTTGACCCCTTAACATTTATTATTTTGGTTTTAAATCAAAATAAAAAGTTTTACCCATTTCCAAGTTAACTACATCTAAATTTTCAAGTTTTTAAACCCAAAATTGGCGGAAGGAGTTTGGTCGAATCTGCAAAGGTCAACTCTTTAAACTTTGACCTTTTGGCAGCCAAATTTTCACATCAAAACTGATTAAAATGTTTGCCGAATGTCTGAATACCCATTATATATAAATTTCAAATGTTTAGACCGAAAATTGGTTGAGTAGTTTGCTAGAGATCGGTAAGGTCAAAGCTTTTAACTTTGATCCCCTTAGCAGCTCAAATTTTCGATCCAAACCGATTAAAAAGCTTGCCATTTCTCTGAATACCCTTTATGTAAAATTTCAAATTGTTAGACCAGAAATTGACTGAATAATTTGGTAGAGACCACGCAGGTCATTTTCTTTTAAACTTTAACTCCAATTTCGACCCGTCGCCATTTATATTTTTGGGCTCAAATCAAATTATAAAGTTTGATCCATGTCCAAGTAACCTACATCTAAAATTTCAAGTGTTTAAACCCAAAATTGGCGGAGGAGTTTAGTAGAGTTTAAAAGGCCGAATCGTTGAACTTTGACCCCTTGGCAGCAAACTTTCGATTAAATTCGATTCAAAAGTTTTGCCTTAAATCTCACTACTCCTTATTCTCTAGACCGAACAGTTACTTGGTAGGGAAATGTACACACACACACACACACACACACACACACACACACACACACACACACACACATTTTCCCTTTTATATATATTGATTACTAATAAAGTTGTTTTTATTTTTTTTATAATAAATGAATCTAAGATTAGAATTATTTTCAATAGTAGAAATATGTACGATCTTTCTTATAGTTTTTTGTCGATTTTATATTAGCATGAATCCGGTCATAGCAGAATATGTTGTTATTGTTATTATTTATTATTATTATTATTATTATTATTATTATTATTATTATTATTATTATTATTATTGTTGCTGTCATTATTATTAGAGTTTTTTTTCTGATGGTGGCTAAAGTATGTTTAATTTGTTGATCGACGAAATAATTTTGGATGTTTTCATTAACAAGGGTCTGTTTTATGCTACAGAGTGCCTTATAAAAATTTTCGTTAGTTGTTGAATTGCGTTTGGCTCGGTAGATAAGATTTTTCACTACAACCTAATTTTATCACTCGCATGAAGAAAACTTATGGAAGTGGAAAACGTTCACGAAAACGTTCACGACTGTGGCAAATTTTTATTTACACTCGAATAGAATGTTCGAACATTGTTTCGCCAAATAGGAAAACCGGATTGCAAGGAAAACAAAACAGGAATTATCTCTGTTGTTCAACGAACACACACACACACACGTATATATATATATATATATATATATATATATATATATATATATGTATGTATATATATATATATATATATATATATATATATATATATATATATATATATATATATATATATAACTTTTTCCCAGTTAAATACGGGAACAATCTATAGCCCGATCTAACTCTTAGAATGAGTGCTTTATGCCAAATTTATATATATATATATATATATATATATATATATATATATATATATATATATATATATATATATATATATATACATATATATATATGTGTGTATAATTATATATATATAATTATATACATACATATATGTACAAAGAACTAATACGATCATATTTCGTTTGCTTACGCAATTTCGGCCAGATGGACCCCATTTTTTTCTCGGAAAACAGATTGACAGACAAACTAGGAGAAGTGAATATATATATATATATATATACATATATATATATATATATATATATATATATATATATATATATATATATATATATATATAAACAAATTTACATGGACTCGACACTGGTCATGCTAATGCTTTGAACCAATGGTCGGTTAAAACCGGAAGCCCCCTTCTGGCGACTTAATAAATAGTTGCTTTCTACAGAAAAATCTAATCCTCAAATATCAAAACCAACCATTTATTAAGTCGCCTGACGAGGACTTCTGATTTTAACCGACCATTTGTCCGAAATTTAACACGCTTGTAAATTTGTTTATATCACTAAAATATACCTTGCTTTTCTTTTATTGAGCACTCTTCATAACCTCGTTAAATTCATTAGTCCTTACTCTTGAATACCTTTAATCTGATATATATATATATATATATATATATATATATATATATATATATATATATATATATGTTTAAAGAAAAAATAGAAAAAACCGAATGAAATTTTTTCTTTAAACATAACGTCAACCACCGCTGGTATATTTTTTCATTCCTTATATATATATATATATATATATATATATATATATATATATATATATATATATATATATATATATTACAATAGAATAAGGCGAGCATGAAAAGTAATATGGTTAAGCTTAAACATGGAAAAATAAAGGACTAGTTGTTTAAACGGGAAAAGAAAAGGACAATATATTCTATTAAAAATCTGAATTTATAACTTAAATTATTGCAACATTAAGAATTAATTCAGCAGTGAATTACTAGCAACACTAGTCGCTTAAGCGACGTGGTTGCTATGGAAATCAGTCATAAAAAACTTCGTTCACCTCCTTACGAATTATTACGATTTTGAACACCAGTAAATTTACCATAACTTTTGTTTTACTGAACGAAAATTAAAAATTTGTTTTTCACAATGTAGCTGAGAAGATGATCTGTAATAGTTGTTTTAAATTTGGTCGAAAAATGAGTGAACGTTAAATCTTTAAAGCAGTTCTTAATGACCAAAACTGCCGCTTAACTATTACCGTATATATATATATATATATATATATATATATATATATATATATATATATATATATATATATATATATATATGGTAAAACTGATAATTAGTAAAAAAACCCTGAGGAGAGTGCTCAATACTATTGCAGAGCAAATATGTGTTTTATTTTTTTTATTACCGTTTTATCTGTTTGGTTACATATGTTTCAGATGTTGGACCGTGTTTACGATTTAACAGCCTCATAAGACCTTACAGATTAATAATTCATAATAAAAATTATAATTAGTAATAATAATTATTAATATAAATAATTAATAATAATAATCAATAATGATTAATATTATAATAATTAATAATAATCAATAATAATAAATAATAATAATAATAATAATAAATAATAATAATAATAATAATAAATAATAATTAATATTAATGATGATTAACATAAGAATCGATAATAATAATAATAATAATAATAATAATAATAATAATAATAATAATAATAATAATAATAGTACCAGATAGCTCAAAAGGAATCTAGAGAATGAAGAAAGTAAAGATAACACCACTAATAGTAGGAGCACTAGGAACGATACCAAAAAACTTTGAAAAAAGAATGGGAGAGATTGGAATCAGAGGGATGACAGAGAAGATACAACGAATTTCATTAATGAAAACTGCAAAAATACTAAGTAAAACCCTTGAATGTGGAGACTAACATCACACATAAACGATACGGCTACAGATACAAAACACGAAGGAGCATCACATGGAATCATGAAAACTGAAACTGTATAATTGAAAAATACCGCCCCCCCCCATTTTTTATCACCATAAATGGACACATAATGCGGGTCAAAAAGGATGGAAAGACCGAGGAGAGAAGGTGCTAGCCAGATCCCCGCTGAATGAGTGCAAAGAGGACTGGGACCTTGTGGAGACTTATTGCCACCCAAATCCCTGTGAAGACCAATATTCACAGCCAACAAGGAATCAATGGTAAGCGACTGTTGCGATAACCCAAATTCTTTTGCAAAGATTATCAAAAGAGGTTGAATGTATTGTAAATCTGGGGAAACTTGTCACTCAGACTTCAGGGCACACCACAAGTTGTTCTCAAAGAGCAATCTCTGATGGCTTGTGTGATTACTCCTTGTAAGTATATAATAATAATAAATGGTAAGAATTAAAAAAATCCAATATGATATTTGGATGTACTAGAAAAACAAGGTTCTTTATTAAATTCTGGGCAACACCAGTTTTTTCTGCTACTTAATAAAATATAGTAAAACAATGTATGTCCATACGCATTATAATTCACCGACAGTTGCGTTAATTATTGTGAAATTAATAAAATGAATTTTTTTACAAGTTAGTCACCACTTATCAAGGCCCGGAAGCGACTCGAGGATAAGGATTATTACGTCTACAGTAATCAATAGGATAGTATCGTAGTAATCGTTAGTATTGGAGATTTGATAAAGTGTCTTACTTAAGGGGGCGGTTCATCAGGAATTTGTTTATGTTGGACTTGAAGACATCCAAGTTGTAGTCAGGTGGGAAAAAAGCAAACAGAAGAGAGTTCCACTGGCGTGTGCTTCTAAGAAAGAAGCTTTGTTCATGGAATCTACGTTTTGGTTTTGGCACAGATAAAGAGTGGGGAAAATTTCTGACAGTGGTTTCAACTAGACGGGTGTTTATTGTGAAAGATTGGCGAGGGAGACCAGAGATTGGAGCTCGAACGAGCACTTGCTATGTAAATCTACGTTGGTGTGAATAATATCGACAGCTCAATTGTAGAATAGAGCTACCATTGAAAAATCTCATCTATTTCAGTTGTATGTCACAAAAGGTTTAATGAAAATCTGTTTTTAGTACCAAATTGGATTTTAACTCCGTAAAAAAATTTAAATTACCGATTAAAATCATATGAATGTATGTATAATCTAATGTTTTTACGATTAGCAGTCGTTCATGATTTAGATTATTAAAATTATTGACTAATTGAAATTTTAGATTACTTAATCTCATACATGAATTCGTTAATTTTGCAAAAGTTTTTTTTATAAAGTAGTTTCGAAACAAATTAATTTGTAAGAAAATAATTACGTGCGTTAAGTATTAAATTACTTTTCAACAAAAGTGAAAATATTTAAAAAAAATAATTACGTGCTTTCAGTATAAATTACTTCTCAGCAAAAGTGAAAATATTTAAAAAAAAAAAAGTAATTACGTGCGTTCTGTATAAATTACTTTTCAACAAAAGTGAAAATATTTAAAAAAAATAATTACGTGCTTTCAGTATAAATTACTTCTCAGCAAAAGTGAAAATATTTAAAAAGAAAAAAGTAATTACGTGCGTTCTGTATAAATTACTTTTCAACAAAAGTGAAAATATTTAAAAAAATTAATTACGTGCTTTCAGTATAAATTACTTCTCAGCAAAAGTGAAAATATTTAAAAAGAAAAAAGTAATTACGTGCGTTCTGTATAAATTACTTTTCAACAAAAGTGAAAATATTTAAAAAAAATAATTACGTGCTTTCAGTATAAATTACTTCTCAGCAAAAGTGAAAATATTTAAAAAAAAAAAAAGTAATTACGTGCGTTCTGTATAAATTACTTTTCAACAAAAGTGAAAATATTTAAAAAAAATAATTACGTGATTTCAGTATAAAATTATCACAGGGATAGTTCTCTTAGAGCCTGACACCGTCAATATCTGCAATAGAGAGATTAAACTTTCAAACCATAAATGCATAAGTTCAGTCATCAGAATAATACAATTTGCTATCATCATTGTTGCTTTCATGTGAAATAAAAATAGAAGTCATTACTTGTGGGACGCCTTTCACCCCCCCCCCACACACACATATATACACATAAAATATCATTAGGAGATATAATATTTATGAAATATATATTTATTGTAATTAGGCTATAAAGGATTCCGCGTTTTATCTCCGTAGGGAATTCCCAGGCTAAAATACCTGAAGATTACTCACGTGTATAAAACGCGAAAGTCTCTGTGTAGCTGAATTACCACAAACATATTTTCGTAACGTACTATATATATATTTATATGTGTGTGTGTGTGTGTGTTTTATTATTACAACCTCAAGTATATATTTACTTAATTCATTACAAATTGTTTCAATAGACAGAATAAAACTTATCCGTTCACATGATTAAAAGAAATATTTGAAAGTATTAATTTTTTTTTAAAAGATTAAAAAAAGATTTAAAAGATTTTTTATTTTAACTTGAATCATCTGACGACATGGACGGATAATATTTATCCTGTCTATTGAAACAATTTGCAATGAATTAAGTTAATAAATATACTTGAAGTTATAATAAAAAAACATACTTGGCTCAACTAATGTACTGTGCACTTATATATATATATATATATATATATATATATACTCGGGATTTTTTATATTCAAAAGTAATGGACTAATGAATTCAACGAGGTTGTTAGATAGTGCTCAATAAAAAGAGCTGATAATACTTGTTTATTGTTATATAAACATGCTCACATCCCGCTGCTACAAATAGCCACTTGTTTCAATCAAACAACAGATATCATCAGGCAGCGACTTGACTATTCAAAAGTTCAATGAATAATGGATTTTTATTTTAGGTAGGAACACTTTAGAAGTTGGAGTTAAAAAACTTAAAACACAGGACTTTAATTAAATAAAAAAGTAAAAAGGGAGAGGCAATTTAAATAAAGTTAAAAGATTACAATGGGGGGAGAGTGATTGAGAAGAGAAAAAAAAGGAATAGAGACAGAAATAGAGAAACAAAATAGAGAGAAAACAAAATAGAGAGAAAAAGAGGAGAGAATATATATATATATATATATATATATATATATATATATATATATATGATATGGAGAAGAAAAGAAAAAAGATATAAATGGTTATAATAAAGAGAATAAGAACTAGAAGGAAAAGGAAAGAATAATGAGATCTAGTTAAATAGAGAAAGAGAGAAAGTAAGAATTTGACAGTATATAGAAAAAGAAAAAGAAAAAGAAAAAGATCTGCGTGTCAACCAATTTATGAACAATTATACAATTCAGTAATGAAACATATTATTACAAATACAAACAGAAGATACAATCCAAGCGTCAGAAATGAACGTGTCAAAAAAGGCAGTGAATGTATTCAGCTAGCATATTTATCATCTTACATACGTCCACGAGTAAAATCAACGCAATTCAAACATACGTCTACCATTTATTAGGCCCTTTATGCTAAGTGATATAAGTTTAAAGTTTTCGCGTTTTTATTAGATAAATATATGAATAAAAGAAGAAAATAATGATAAAACAATATTAAAATTATTATTAATAACAATAAACATAATATTAATGATAATTATAATAATAATAATAATAATAATAATAATAATAATAATAATAATAATAATAATAAAAACAGAATAAAATTAATATTTATTATCTTTTTAATATAACATATTTAGCCATAAGAGGGGATTAAATAAATTAAATAGGTCCAATAATTATAAATAAAAAACTACTAATATTTATGTATATAAAAAGAATACAATACAAATATATATATATATATACACACACACATATATATATATCCAAATATACACACACATACACACACATATATATATATATACATATATATATATATATATATATACATACATATACATGCACATAAGTAAAGGTGTAACTATACTATTAAGTTGGAAGTTTAAGCTATTTAAGTACAGATATAAAGTCATATTAAATCACAAAATAATACATTCAAGACCAGATTACTAATAACACAGATACAAGTACACTTACCTATAAATATATAAATATATTCAGGCAAAAGAAGTAATTAAATCAACGAAATACTCAAAAATAGCGACGCACAGGTAGATAGTACCCAAATTAAAAATAATAAGATACATATGTATATACTCACAGAGAACCAACCGACATACAAATAAGCATATATATACATATATATATATATATATATATATATATATATATATATATATATATAATCTTATGTATACACATACATACAAAAAAAAAAAAAAAAAACCAACAACGCACACACACATATATATACTCACACATAAATATGTATAATTTACATAAATTATATATATAGAAATACATAAGAATACAAATAATTTGGCAAGACTACAGATAGATGCATACACACATAGAAACATACAAATGGATTGAATAAACATGGGAGGGTATACCAAATAATATAGAAATATATAGATCTAAGTACACACGGCCATAAAATAAATACATAGACACATACATATACACATAGACACACAGGTATATAAGATAGGAGAAGTAAACTATCAAATTAAATCTACATATAAACTAAATCTATGGATTAACACAGCGGATACCATTAAATGGTTTTCCAATATACATAATAAAAAGAATTGTACTTTCTTACAATTCGATATTGTGAATTACTATCCCTCCATATCTAAGGAACTATTCGAAGAGGTGATGGAGTTTGCTAAACTCCTGTCTGATATAAAAGACACTGAAATTGAAATTGTACGGACATGTAGAAATACTACATTAATTAGTGGAAATGATCAGTGGTTGAAAAAAGATCAAAATGACCTGTTTGACATCTCCATGGGGTCTTTGGATTCGGCTGAAATGACAGACTTAGTAGGCCTATTCATACTATACAACTTTACCAAAGACATCAATGTCATGGATATAGGCTTGTATCGTGATGATGGACTGATGATCATCAAGGAATCCAACGGCCCTAAATGTGAAAGAACCAAAAAGATTATCTTAAATGAATTCCGTAGAATTAAATTAAAAGTAGATATTATATCAGATGTTAAAACTGTAAATCTTTTGGATGTGAACTTTGATTTAAGGAAAGGCATCTACCAACCATATAGGAAGGAAAACTCAAACCCAATTTATGTACACCCCCTATCAAATCACCCAAAATCTATCATTAGGCATATCCCCAAATCCATTAGTAAAAGAATCAGTGACAATTCTTCCAATCTTGAAACATTTAATAAACATAAATATTTCTATAACAGGGCCCTTAAGACTAGTGGATACAAAAACACCCAAATTGAGTTCATAGAACCAACACACCCAAACACAAATACAAATAGAAACCGTAAGAGAAAAATCCTGTGGTACAATCCCCCTTTTAATCTGAAACTTAAAACAAATCTAGGAATGAAATTCTTAAACTTAATTAAAAAGCACTTCCCTATTAATAACATACTACATAAAATTTTCAATAAAAATACAATAAAACTTAGTTATAGCTGTAATGAAAACCTTGAAAAAATAATTAAAAAACATAATAACAAAATATTAAACAAAAATAGCACACCCATTGCTACCGAAAGTTGTAACTGTAGAATTAAATCAAAATGCCCTCTTAAAGGAAATTGTCAAATTACTTCTGTAGTGTACCAAGCAACTATTTCTACTAAGGAAAATCCGAATGAAAAAAAATATTACATAGGAATGACAAATAACAATTTTAATGAAAGATTTACCGGTCATAAGTGCTCTTTTGAAAATAATGAGTACAAAAATAGAACTTCCTTGTCAAAATATTACAATGAACTAGTAGAGCAAGGTTACTCCCCAATAGTAAATTGGAAAATTTTAAAGAAAGCGAAAACATGTTCATCTTTAAACTCGCCTTGCTACCTATGTCTTTATGAGAAATTATTTATACTTACTTTTAGAGAAAGAGATAAATTATTAAATAAGAAGCACGAAAATTCAATTAATTGCAAACATTATAAAACCCATCTTTTAAGTAATTTAGTTTAG
>NC_136493.1:99249297-99251797 GCF_053919585.1 Euprymna scolopes
AACAGCAATCCAACTAATCCAACCTAATGCAAATTATCAAATCCTTATCTCAAAAACACAGAAACCTACTAGAGAATGTTCTTTTCTTTTTTTTTTTCTCACAGAAGAAATCTTACTAGTCTTTCTCTACGCTATCGTTAATTTCATGGTGGGTGCTAGACTGAGCTCTATCGTTAGACGCCTCTGTAAAACATTTATAACAAAAACTTGTCTAGCTACAACCACTGTAAATAAGATAGCTTTCTCCTTCTATGTACCTACATCAAAACAGAAATTCAATGCGCAAAATTTATTTTCTAGAACTATGGAATGCAATATCACAGGGTTGCTTCCAAACTGACTACAACACAATCGTTTTAAAGTCAATTCATTCTAGTTGAGAAGTACTCTTAAATAATCAAATTTTGCCCCACTGCAATTATTGGTGACGATCTTCATGGTATTGGCTCACCGTTCACTTGGCAAATTCATCAATCCGTATCCTTAAGTGGCCTTTAGGACTTAATAAACAGTGACTCATTAGTACAAAAAATATATAAATACTAGACACTTTTCATTATATTATATTTATGTAAATTATAACCGGTTGACTTAAAATGAGTGGTGTATACCAAATTCATGCTTAAATTTTTTTTTTATTTTCTTCCTTTGAAGATTGTAACGCTGGGTATGGGGAACCTAAGCAAGCTGCCAACATTGCCCTGCTTTTTATTGAAACCAACCGAGAGCTCTTTTTAGTATCCTCGTTGTTCCCTTAGGAGCAATTGTCTGGATCTCTTTTGCACTTGGTTCACCAGGAATATTAGTTAGGTAGGACTTCAAATTCTTCTTCATAAGCCCTGCGGCACCTATAATAACTCAGTATGGTCAAGTTTGTGCTCACGTTTGCATTAAATATCAATGCTTAATTAATCCCTATCAAACACTAACTGTGTATCGAACGGATATCATAATACTTAGATCGCTGCATCTTTTCATATAAAAATCCATAAAAATTTTAGCTAGATTGGTCTAGTAGTTTCCGAGAAAACGGCTAAAGTAAATGTAGTATTACAGTGACTAATTCTTATTAATCCCTATTAATCCATAACTGTGCACAGAAAGCATGCTATTAAACTTAGATCGCTGCACCATATCATAACAAAGCCCCATACAAAATTTTAGCTAGATCGATCGAGTAGTTTCGGAGAAAAAGTGGAAGGGATAAATAGACAAAAAGATATCTTTAATTATAATAATATGTTATGAATATAGTATATGAATATAATCTATAGTATTAAAAAAATAGATGTATGTTTGCGTGCGTGTAACTGTTTAACCGATAAACTCTTGAGATTCCGGTCACATAACATTGAAATTAAAGGAAACAGTAATCATACACCACGGATGATTTATAACAAGTAAACTCTTTGTTTGGATGGATGAATAACGCGTACAGAAATAGGTCGGAAAGTCGAAAACAAAAACTTCGTTTCAAGTTGACGACATATTTTATTAATTTTGTGCATGCGTAACTTCAAAGTCAGCTTGGATCGATTTAATTAAAAAATTTTCTTATTTATCTGTCGATATCTCAAAGAACAGAAAACGCGACAGGAGCACTAAATGTTTTGGTTCTGATTCTAGCTGATGACACTAAAGTTATTGTTTTTTTTAACTTTTGAAATCAGTACTCTCCTCATCTTGAGTTGAGCATATTGAGAAGTGATACACGAATTACCATTAGTGTATAAGCGATGCTCTTCGTGTAAACAAATCGAGCTTGGGTATTTCGGACGATGTCAAAACATCGTTAAACTCACGACTCGCCCAGCAGCAGCCGATAGCATAATGGTTAGGAGCCTTGACTGTCGTATAGACGGTCGCGTTTCAATCCAGGCTTGAGATAGTTGCCTGTCTAGCCGCACTGATGAGCTGTGAAAAAAGCGATACAGTACTGTTATATATATATATATATATATATATATATATATAATATAATATAATATAAAGCTGAATGTGTGTGTGTCTAGTTACAAATAGGCTCTTATATAATTGACTGTTTAAAAAAAAACAAACTGATTACATATAATGATAGAAGATGTATCGAGACACAGGAATGGGTATGTTTGATCTGGCAGAACTGTGGTTCATTAAAATTGTGGGGGTCTGCGTTCGCGCCTGGTCCACAAAGTATAGAAATAAAAAAATTATGTGTTTTTTGTATAGATGTACATAAGAATATTTTGATAAGTATGTTTTAAATTAAATAGGGATGGTATAATAAAATTGTGGGGTCTGCGTTCGCGCCTGGCCTCCATAGAATAGAAATAGGCACAAACTTTAATAAAGACTTTTCATATCTATCTGCGTAAGTATACTTTGATAATTATGTTTCAGTTTGAAAAAATATGGTATAATAAAATTATGGGGTGTTCGTTCGCGCCTGACCTCCATAGAATGGAAATATGTCACAAAGTTTAACAAGGTTTTTTTTTAATATAGATCCACAGAATATTGT
>NC_136493.1:99256797-99276797 GCF_053919585.1 Euprymna scolopes
AGACAGATAGATAGATAGAGAGAGGGGGATAAAGAGAGAGATAGAAAGGGAGAGAGAAAGAGAGATATACATATATAGAGAAATATAGATAGATAAATAGAAATATAGAGAGAGAGAACGGAAGAGAGAGAGGGGGAGAGAGAAAGAGAGATCGGGAGAGAGATAGATAAATAGATAAAGAGATCTGGAGGGATAGATAGATAGATAGATAGATAGATAGATAGATAGAGATAGATAGATAGATAGATAGATAGATATATAGATATATAGAGAGAGGGGGAGAGAGACAGGGAGAGATAGAAGAAGGGAGATAGATAAAGAGAAAGAGAGAGAGAGAGAGCGAGACAGAGAGAGAGAGAGAGAGAGAGAGAGAGAGAGAGAGAGAGAGAGAGAGAGAGAGAGAGAGAGAGATGGGGGCCATACATACAGAAACTCGGAGAAATAAAAGTCAAAATATGGTTTGCAAAGAGGTGCTAAAATAAAGAGATAGAAATCAACAGTGATGAAGAGATAGATAGATAGATAGATAGATAGACTGAGAGAGAGAGAGATAGAGGGGGGAAACAGAAATAGAGAGATAGAGATAGATATAGTAATTAAGAAAAAAAGACGAACGAGAGAGAGAGAGAGAGAGAGAGAGAGAGAGTGAGAGTGAGAGAGAGATAGGAATAGGACCAGAGAGAAACAGAGAGCTAACGAGCAAGAGAGAGGAAAAGAGAGTGGAAGTTCGAATGTAAGTAACACGTTTCCTATTTAAAAGCTTTAATTTTCCGACGTGGTCCACTCTTCACCCCCCCCTCGCCTCCCCTTCTTCATTCGCTTCCTCATCGGTATGGCACCCAGGTACAATTAATGTCGATCAGTTCTCGCATTTCTTTTCTACCCTGAAAAGGCACGGGTAATTTATGAAGTCATCGCACACACTTTCCAATTGGGAAAGGTCGTAAAACAAGAGGACAAAGAAGATCCCCGGTCTGGGGAGGTGACAGGGGCCAAAAAGCTTTTGGTCACTCCTACGCAAGTCCATCCCGCCACGACCATGCCTGTAGCTGCGATCATAAAAACTAAATAGTTACGCATTTGCGTCTATAAACAAATGTGTAAGTTTACACGAACAAACAAAACACACAGTGTGTGTATACACAGGTAGACGATTGTAAAGTTAGTTTAAGGTTACAGTGGAATAAGAACGCATTATACATGGCTGTTAAACTTTGAAATAATTTTTTGTTTTTGTTTTATTTTTTTTAACAGATAGGTGTTTGGGAAATCGATGGCATTACTTCGGGATTATGTTTTATACAATTGTGTAGGGCGGAAACGCTCGCTTTCCGGGTTTTCAGCCTTTGAAACACATACTGAATAACGTTAATCTAATATTGGCTAGAAGGTCCGTAGTTTACTTTAACTATCAATACTGGACGAGTAATGGTACCCCTAACGATTTCAATGTTTCAACGCGATCAACTGACTCAGCACGATGATGACGTATCTAGTTAGTCTTTTTTTTTTTTTTTTTGCTTAATGAGATACATACGGTGATCGGGGGTGGGGTTGGGTGACGGCGGTCAAGTAGATAACGACACGGACTGGCTATTCCAAGTTCGAATCCAGTTCGTTCCACAAAAATTACTTTTATATAGGCCATTGGCAACCTTCACGTGGCCCCTCCCGTAAATACTCAATGTCTTTGTAAATTGAATTTTGACTAGAGAAATATCGGGGAAACTAACGCCAACACCAGACTGTTAGGATTCATAGGATATGAAGACGATGATGATAATGATGATCAGTAATGAATTTGACTTTAAGGGAGGCCTTTACAGGGATGATGAACTACTGATAGAAAATATAAAAAAGATTTAAAAAATTACACGAGCTTTTTAATATCTACGGTCTAAGCATTACTACCGACAGTAACAGGTACGTATTTAATTTCTTAGACCTAGCACGAAATATAATAAAGGTTTCTTCTGAACTATATCACAAACCTAACATCATCATCATCATATCGCATGAACCGGAATATTCTTTTGTCGGCATTGGTTCCCCCGATATTTTTCTAGTCAGAATTCTTAAAATCAAAACCAAAACATTATACGCTCCGATTGCGTTTCTTCACCGTTTGAGTTATCGACAGATAAATAAAAAATGTAAGATTTAACTACTTCAAGCTATGAATGAATGTGGAGAAGGAAAAGAGGGAAGAGAGAAGAAAGAGAGAAGAAAGAGAGAAAGGGGAGGTGGCATCATTTGTTTGATAGTGGGGAGAGAGAGGCAGAGAGAAAGAGAGATAGATAGAGAGAGAGAGAGAGAGAGAGAGAGAGAGAGAAATAAGCGAGAAATAAATAAAATGTAGCACTCAACAATGTGTTTTCTTGTAGACTCGCATATTTAAATACGAACGTGAAGTAGTGAATTCTTCAACAGTAATTAGGATAATTCATCCAACATATCGTGATTTAATAGCCACTTTTCATTAGAAAACATGTTGAGCCACACGTCCTTCATCCAATAATTACTCGGCTTACAATTATTTAGAACTTATTAGGTTGTAAGAAGGCAAAAACACCCCAAATATCAAACGAGGTTCTATAGCTCAGTTTTAGATCAATACACACGTTTAACTGACATTTTTTATTACGAAAAACTCCAGACAAGACACCGGATGCAAAGATATTAAAAAATATGATTTCAAAGCGACAAACTAGTCAAAGATAAAGTGTTTGATATATAGATTCCAACTCAGAAAACAGTAATTCTTATCCCTTTGTCAGAAACATCGTTCATTAAATGTGAGAACTAAAGAACAAAAGGGAAGTGAGAGTTTCGAGACTGAAAGTAAACCTAAAGTCGACTTTCTACATTCCTTGTTTCGCAGGTTCGAGTCATGTCAATGATTAAAAAAACAAAAAAGAAACACTATACATCTTTTGGTGTTCCTTGAAAGATAAAATGTAGGACTGCACCTAAGTAGTCCTGGTCTGAACCAATAAAATTAAAACGTTTAAACAAAATTAGACTTTATGCATCTACGTAGTCTCCTTCCAACGGAATACATTGATAATTCTTACTTGTCTCTAAAAATTCGATGCTTTTTTTAAAAACTCATCTTCGAAATCAGAATACGCTTTAATCTTATACATTACTTCTTAACGTTTTTTTTAACACAGGAATCATCACTTATCAAGGCCCGAAGGCCACTCCAGGATAAGGGTTAAAGAGTATACATTAGTCAATGTGATTATAGCGTAGTAAACATAAGTAGTGGAAAATTTGTAAATTGTATTACTTAGGGGGGACGGTTCATCAAGAACTTGTTTACGTTGGACTTGAAGAAAATCAAATTGTAGCCAGCTGGAAAACAGGCAAACGGAAGGGAGTTCCACAGGTGTGAAGTTCTAAGAAAGAAGCTTTGTTTGTGGAATCTCAATTTAGGTTTAGGCACAGATAAAGAGTGTGGGAAATTATTGATAGTTGTTTTGGCTAGACGGGTGTTTTTCGTGAAAGTTTGGCGAGGGAGGAGCATAGATTGAAGCTCAGACGAGCACTTGAGAGCCAAATCCCTGAAACATTCTGATGAGGTCTGTAAACTGTCAGCAGTCGCTGAATGCTAGAAATAGAGAATAAACCCAAACTTTACCTGCTAATTTTTGTGTTGCACCTTCGGCTGATTTAACCTGAAGTGGTGGATCCATGTTTGATCCATTGTGATAAATTTATGCTATGTTTAGTTTTAATTTTATGCTAAGCAAATAAAAAGGGTAAAAATTAAGGTACCTCCGAATTTTTGTGCAATTTTTACGAACGGTATTAAACATCAGTCTGTATAATCTATTCTGCTTGTCCCTGCCTTAATTAGTCCGTACGTTACGCTTGGAAAAAGGCCAAATACAACGGTTGAAAGCCAAACTGCTTTTTAAAACGCTAAATTCTCGAAATTTGTTTTTAAAAAAGACCACTCTATCACTCTGGACAAGAATATGAATGACCTCCCTTTGATGTAGTCTCGTTTCCAAAGTGAACAAAAAGGAATAACATTAAGGTACCTCCGAGTTTTGTGCAATTTTGATAAAAAACAAACAAACAAACAAACATTAGACATCGATTAATTAATATACCCCGTGTTTCACTTTCTTTAGAATATGTAATAGGATTTTATGGGTAATAAATATAGGCACAAGCTCCCATTTGACATTTAAAATATTTCAGATTTGCATTTAATTTTACCCATCGTTATTGGACACCAATTTAGAAAGATTCTATGAATTCCAATTTGTTCATATGGCCCCTTAAATGTAAAACTTAAAATTCGACTTTTTACTGGAATCGAAACCATGCAATCGTTTTGGTCAGAACTGAAATAAAGATTCTACACATAAGGTCTAGTATCATTATGTATCTTGATTTTGTGAGAGTTCATAAACGTGGTGCAAAACTGTTGTTCGGGCAATTATTTTTACATAGGCGTAAGGGGTCGCAATGTAGGATACATTTGTTTTTAACTTTTATGCAAAAAAAAAAGTAAAGAAAGGATCAAATTCAGATAAGTGCGATTTTTATGAAATTTTAATAAAGGATATTAGACATCAATTAATAAGCAGAGTCCATGGAAATTCCACGGTAGTTGTAAATTTTTTTAAAATACATAAGAAATAATATAAATAATAATCAATAATATAAATAAAAAAAGATAACGCAAGTAACGACGAATTGGAAGCAATGTTTTTTTTTTTTTTTTTTTTTTAGCATGAGACCCAACATTGCCCGGGATTGTATGATAATCAACGACCGTTCCACATTCCCATAACTTTTATTGTCATCAAAATCGGTGAAATCCTTCATTTTTCAATGAAATCTATCCATTGCCTGTTCTAGTTTTGGTACATAAAGAGGAAGCTTCACATGCCTGCCCGCAACATTGCACTGTAGAGAACCTATTGTCGATCTCATAAATTATTTTTTTATATATAATGGCTTCAATTTAAGTTTAAACTGCAAAAGTCAAGTATCATGCTCCAATTGTGGTCTAAAAGAAATATTTATTTCGAACCCCTTTCATATAAAAAAAAAACAACTATTGATTTCATATATCTTGTCTTACTGGTTGTACGGTGATAGTAGCTTAAATTTAAGTTTAAAATGAAAGAAGGCAAGTATCATCGTGCAATTGTGCTATAAACATTGATATCAAAGGATTTACTGTTGATTATCTATGTCGGGTCTTTCGGCTTGTGTGGTAATAAAACTGCTCAAATGCATTGTGATGTGAGGCTGTATAAGGCGTTAACTTTGGTCAAAATCGCCTTTTCTTTTATTGGATTATTTCAATTATCGATACTTATCGAAGTCATTCCGATACAAAAGCTATCTAAGAACACTGCCAGGCACATAAAGCGTCTTCGTCTGAAATTTCATAAAATTAGCAAATGATGTCAAAGGTGATTTCCTGGAATTGCCACCTCCTACTCTAATGATCGCGTAAGCATGAAATATCAGTGTCTATAGATATAAAGAATAATTATTATTTAATATATATATATATATATATATATATATATATATATATATATATATATATATATATATATATACTAGCAAAAGTACCCGTCGTTGACTGGGTTCAAAAACAGCCTACAAAAATGGACTCTGGTTTATGAAAGTATGATTGGTTATGAAAAGGAAGGGTTGTAAAGAGATAGCTTCGAATTTGGGGGTATCAAAACCAATGCAAAATATGATGAAAGTAAAAATAAAATAGATAATACCCATAATTTATTATACAATACCTGTTCGCACTGAAACATTTATCACAATATTCTGTGGATCTATATTAAAAAAACCTTGTTAAACTTTGTGACATATTTCCATTCTATGGAGGTCAGGCGCGAACGAACACCCCATAATTTTATTATACCATATTTCTTCAAACTGAAACATAATTATCTAAGTATAGTTACGCAGATAGATATGAAAAGTCTTTATTAAAGTTTGTGCCTATTTCCATTCTATGGAGGCCAGGCGCGAACGCAGACCCCACAATTTTATTATACCATCCTTATTTAATTTAAAACATACTTATCAAAGCATTATTATGTACATCTATATCAAAAAAACTTGTAAACGTTTTTTTTTTTTTTTAAATTTTTAAAGTTTTTATTTCCATACTTTGTGGACCAGGCGCGAACGTAGACCCTACAATTTTAATGAACCAACATTCTACCAGATCAAACATACCCATTCCTTTGTCTTGATATATCTTCTATCATTATATGTGGTCAGTTTTCTATAATAGTCAACCATATAGGAACCTATTCGTGATCAGATACACACAGACGTTCAGCTTTATATTACAGATACAGGATAACCCCCGAAGGCCCCGTTTCTTAGTGTTTTGTCTGAATGAAATGAAACTTTGGTCATAACTAGTTTATTATATTCAAAACATCACATCAAAACACTAGGGACTTTGGCCTTTTTTTTCTCCGTTGACTGTAAAATGCTCAGAAATACAATTGAATGTCCCCTGTTTTTTTTTGGGGTAACCATATATATATATATATATATATATATATATATATATATATATATATATATATATATATATATATAAAGCACCTCATGTAAGGAGCTAAAATAAGACAAGATCAAAAATTAACCAAAGATAAATGTTAAATTCCTACCCAGGAAACAATAATTATTACTCTTTTGTCAGAAATATCGCTCATAGAATATGAGAACTCAAAGACAAAATAATAGAAGAGTTACGAAATAAACCCAGGTCCATTTTCTATTTATTTATCATATATTAGTTTGGTGCAATAATGTGTTTTTTGACGTTCAACTTAAAAAAAAGATCATAACTCCTTTCATAATAAACTTTATTAATCTAAATAAGAACCATTAGAATCGACACATTTTTGCCAACGAGAGACAAGTTTATTTATCCCATTAGCATAGAAATCCGGAGTTCTGGAAGCGATGAAGCGATGAAGCCATGGAAGCCCGATTCGACATCTCGGTTTTTGAAGCATTTTTCACGCAGGAAGTTGTCAAGATGCTGGGAAAAGGGATAATCGGTGGGCGAGAGGTCCAATACATATGGCGGATGAGGCAATCTCGTAGGCCAATTCGTTCAGCTTCTGCACAGTCAGTTCACCAACATGCGGACGAGCGTTATGGAGGAGAATTGATCCCTTCATATTGATCGATTTCGGACACATACGTTGGAGCTTCTGGTGCATTTCATCAATTTGTCGACAGTACTTCTCCGCCGTAATTGTTCCGCCCGAATTCAAGAAGTTGTCAATGATAAGACCGGCGGCAGACCACCAAAAAGTCACCATAACCTTTTTTTGGTGCAATTTCAGCTTCGGGAAGTGTTGTGGAGCTTGTCCGGCATCCAACCACTGTGTCAAGCATCGCCGTTGTCGTAGTGGACCCACTTCTCATCACACGTCACAATTCACTCGAGAAATGGGTCGTTTTGTTGCGCAGAAGGAGCGTAGAATACACCTCATAACGACGATTTTTTAATTATTGTTCAATTCATGCGGCACCCATTTATCTAACTTTTTTGACTTCCCTATTTGCTTAAATGGCGAACGACTTTAACACTCGACTCGAGTTTAACAGCAACTTTTCGTGTGGTTTTGTGAGGATCGGCTTTAATGAAGACTTCCAAATGTTCGTTATCAACCGCAGTCGGCCGTCTTCATCTTCGAGGCTCTCGTCACCATTGAACAATTTATTGAACTCCCGTTGTGCCACACGTGCGTTAGTGATTCCTGAGCCAAACGCATAATTGATATCGCGAGTTATCTTGGTCGCTTTTCGGGCTAGTTTGAACTGGCACAAGAAAATCGTGCGGATTTGAATTTTGTTCATGCTGTCGAAAAGCCTGCAAAAAAGAAAAAAAAATGAATGATTTAGAACGGTAACGAATAACACTATTCCATAGAGCAAAAAACGTGCTTCCAAATGATATATAACATGGCTCTATATATTAATGAATTAATTCAGAAATCTATCATATAAAAGGCAAAATGTGTGTGTGTTTGTATGTCTGCATAAACTTTCGACATACGCGACAGATTCTAACGAGATCAGTATCGTTTTTAAGCTCAACGTCTCGGATTGCATATATTGAAAAATTGGTCCAAAATATTAATTCCTTCACCCTCAACTCGGCCGTTTCTACAAGGAGGGGTCGCTTTTCTTGTCGACATTTTTGCAAGTCATCGTTTCCTTTTAATTGACTACCCTTAATTTAGACGCTCGCAACTTCCGATTTCTCTATTAGTTTTTTTTTCACCTTCTTTTCCTCCTTCGTGTTACGGGTTCGAGCCTGCATGCCTACTACCACTTGTTTAACACCCCTCTCCACCTAGGCTGCCTACTATTGTTTTGATTGCCCCCCCGCTATTACCACCTTTTAAAACATCTCTCTCCACCTCACCACCTCGACACATTCGGGTAACGCCAGGTACTCCCGCTAGTTATATATAAAAGTAACATATGTGAGAAAACGATATTGTTTTTGCACCAACTTAATGTAAATATATGTGCGCTTGTTCTTATTCAATGAATAGATTTATAGTTGATAAATAAAAAGCGAAAGAATAGAATAGTGTTTCAACTCTAAAAAGAATGTATGTGTGTGTGTATATGCATGTATGTGTGTGTATGTGTGTGTGTGTGTGTGCGTGTGTCCAAGAGTCCCATCATTGTTTGTCCGCGAGGAAGTGCTTATGCATACTAAAATGACCACATGTTAATTCCTACTGTCAGCTCTCATTTCCCGAACGATATTTGCCGACGATGAACCCGCCCGACTTTTTCCGTCTTTCATAAAAGAGAAAGACAATCCCCATTAAAGAACATAAATGGCCAAGAAGGGATTTTTCTTTTCTTTTTTTTTTTTCCTGTTTGCATAAACCGCGATCCTTTCCCTTCCACAACATCAAGAAATTCATCAATCTTTCTAATTTGAAAATCGGCTCCACATGGCCGTTTTAATGCATTCTCTGCTCCAGTCTCGCTTCACAGTTAATTATCTCTCACCTGTAGACGTTTGCATTTACTGAAAGAGAGTAAAAAAAAAAAAAAAAAAGAAAAAAGAAAGATAAACACTGCGGAATAAGTGACTAGATACACGAGAAACCAAGGGGTGGATTAGTAAGATGTGGCGAGGGGGTGGATCGATAAGGAATCAGACTAATAGGGGAGACGGGTGGGAGTATAGTGAACTAAACTGGTCAAAGGGGACGGACGAAACGTGGCTGGCAGATGAATTGATCTATTGAGATAACATGAAATGTACGAACGATCTACACAAGCTGTAGATGAATGGACAGAATAACGCCAACCACTCATCCGCTATCTCACTGCCGCGCCCGATACCTCCTCTCTTTCTCGCACGCAGAAACAACCATACATGGAAAACAAAATGATTTAATCTAAATATTAATTTACTTGTACATACGCACAGTGTCACAACAAAAAATATCATTCTTGCTAACATTATGAGAAACGAATTACCTCCCTTTATAGTTGCTCTTTATCAGTTAAAAATCATTAAAACCATTTCCTCTCTAAACATTTTCGGTTTCAAATTGGCTATTTTATTTTATAATTTAAAAAATGTCCTGTTGAGAGGAAACTGTAATTTTTTTAAATTATAGTTTCTTTTTAATTATTTTTTTAAATGTGCAGTTGAGTTGACATCTGTTCCTTTATAATTTATATAAAATAATTATTCAGAAAAAAAAACAAAACAAAACAGAACAATGTGTTATGTTTTGAATTTTCACTGAAAAAAATGCTAAATTCTTTTAATGAATTCTTTTCAGCTGTAAAAGATTAAAAAAGAATTTACTAAAAATTGTTTTAACTTTGTCGTTATTTGTTTAAGTTTGCTTTTTATTCAAAATGTGTTTTAAATAATTTTAACTAGCGCGGAATTTCAACGGGTTTTGCTAGTTTGTATTATTAGTCAAACTACTATTTTAACAACATTTCGACTGACGTAACCTTCGATATTGTTGTCGAAATCTGGATCTGTGCATAATTTAAAACGGGACTTCTTCATTCGTATTATTTGAATTCCTCAAACTACTGTTCTCATCTTGAGTGTTATTTTAACAACGGTTCGGTCGATGTAACGTCTTACTTTCTTCAGGTGCATCTTGTCGAACTCGGGAATGTAACCTGCGACCTTCCGCAATGACTCGTAGCATAATGGTTAGAGTACTTGGAACAATCAGTTGTAAAAGTGATATCCTGATGGTTGAAGTTTCGATTCTCAGTGTGAGCGACCGAATTATACAATTGCGAATTACTTAGAAACTCTATCCAGTCATGGCTGACGGAACGAAAGCATACTACTCTTGTAAAGTAAATAAAGGGTTCCGTTCGAAATTTCGTCCAAATTCCCGAGTTCGACAAACACATTTCAGAGTTCGACAAACCTAAATAATATGAATAACCAATCCTTCACTTAATCAACGTCGACAAAGGTCCATGAAGCAACGCATATGACTGTAATTAGCAATTCATCTTAACACTGCTTTCCGGCAATGGCTGACGGAACGAGAATAAGCTATCCCATACATTAAATAAAAGTTTACATTCACAGTTCCGTACGGCTTATTGAGTTCGACATAAAGATTCCCAAGTTCAACAAGAAACACTTGAAACAGGTTACATTGGCCGAAATGTTCTGGGAATATCATTCAAGGTGAGAACAGTAGTCCGTATAATACAAATAATGAACAACTATCAACTCCCCTCAAGCACCTCGTAACGTAATTTAAGCCACAGAAAAACACGACGTGCATTTATTTGAAAATCTAACTTTTATAGTTACAGTGGCTGAAATAAATTATAATTAGTTATCTCCCCTGAACACAATGCCAGAACCACAATACTAATCAGATTTTATTTCATACTAGCAAGCCACCCGGCGTTGCCCGGTCGTAAAATACGCATACATATTATATTTTATTTTATGCAGATATCTTATTCATTATTACAGAGCCAATTCTCTATGGATCTACAACAGATGTATTCCAAAGGTTAAAAATTAAACGATTTTGAGAATGTTTAATTTTGCGCATGCGCGTAAGTAACAGCAGGAGTAATGTTTTAATTGACTTACCCTACCAATGTCTACTATTTTGTTTTATATCTTAGCAGCAATTTTTCCGGTTAAAAACCAAATGGAATGTGTGCTACAGGTCCAAATACCCGATATATCAAATTTTAACTCTGCATCCCAAATGTTCAGAGAGGAGTTTGGTAGAGACTTTTTGTACACACACACCGATAAAGTCACTTTATATATATATATATATATATATATATATATATATATATATATATATTTAAATATATATATATATATATATATATATATATTTAAATAAGGGAGTAGTCACCAATAATGTGTATTTTTTAACATTATTTTATTATTCCGTGTCTTGGTTTTTCATTGAGAATTATGTTTGGATCATTGTAATAATGTTTTTAAGTCATTGAAATCGTTTTTAATGAATAATAAACACTTAAAAGCCTCCACCCCTTGGAAACACTTCAAATGAACTACGAAAATTACCATTTTTACATCTCCAACACGTTTGAAAATAATTTCTGACGAGGACGCTTCAGAGAACGTCTGAAACGCGCGTAAAAACGATTTCAACGACTTAAAAACATTATTACAATGATCCAAACATAATTCTCAATGAAAAACCAAGACACGGAATAATAAAATAATGTTAAAAAATACACATTGTTGGTGACTACTCCCTTATTTAAATATACATCTTTCTTTCGTTGGAATTTCTTAACCCATTTTATTTAAATATATATATATATATATATATATATATATATATATATATAGAGAGAGAGAGAGAGAGAGAGAAAGAGAGAGATAATATATTTGTGTACTAGAACGTTTTTATCTTGAATTTTATGCATTTATGCAGAATGTAGAAACTATGCATAAATAGAATTCAGCGTAATAGTAAAATGAAACTAATTATCTAATAAGAAACCATAAAAATTAATAAGTAATTAATTACCGCTTGTTTTTCAAAGAAATATGCAAATTAGTTAACCTTAGTGTAGTCGCTCGTATATCCACAACTGAGTATATTAAAACATTTGTTCTAATATTATTTGAATAGAAAAAGTAGGCTTTTAATATCAATATCAGAACGAGATAGGGATATAGATTGATATTTTTCAGTCTTCGACGACTATGTTATGTAGTTGGGAACACAAGAAATTATTTGTTACTTATCTGTCTGTCGATCTATCTATATATCTATGTGTATTATCGATATATCTATCGATCTAATTATCTATCTATCTATCTATCTTTCTATATGACTGTGAACGGGGAGGTGTGAGCTGTGTTTTGATATATTATTAAAACATATCAAACTCTGTGACCGATCAGAAGAGTGTCCGATAGTTGACCCGGAAGTACGTGTATGTGATCACGTGTTCTAGTTAGCTGAGAAAATATTCGGAATTGAATTGAGGGCATCAACAGAGGAAGATTCTTTGAAATGGGTCTCCTCTTAAAGGGGGAGGGCGTCTCAAACGTGGGACATGTAAGAACTAGCCACCCAAGTAAAGATCGTCGATTGTTCCTCTGCTAGATGTCATGTCGGAGTGAATAAACTACATAAAAATGCACAGCGTCTTGGTATCATTTATGCAGAATCCTTCTCTCCAATAATTGCTGAAAATCTTCCAGAGGCTGACAGCAGTACCAGGTATGTCTTCGAATAAATGTGTTTATTATGTAATATGTCAACAGACTTAAAGGGACATTCACACACACGATCTCTCAGAGAGACGCGACTAAGGATCACCACAGGGTTAAAGAATAGAGTTAATTATACCATAAGAAAATGTTAGGAACACACACATTGACTGCAACACGATAAGTTAGGGTTCAATTAGTGAAGAACCACCATAGGCATTTCGTGACGCGTACACATATTCAGATGTTCCCTTTGTCACATACATACGCAGAGTGTTCATGCAGTGTGTATACACTTTCAAACCATACAACATAACATTCCGAGGATCGCATAGCCTGATCACGTTGGTACGAAAGCAAAGCTGATACTAAAACAACAGATTTCCTCTTTCTATCTCGTTTGAATTGTCCGCTGAAATTTCGTTACCAGAACGTTCCACTATATAATAACAGAATGACATGGAGAAAGTGTTTCTGACATACTATGTCTCGTACTCTCCACTAAGATAAAGCACCTGTCTCATCACCGAAACGTTGCTTTTTTGTGTTTGTTTTACAAGTACTTCCACAGAATGTGCCCTGAAAAGCATACGGCATTTGTACCTTTCCAAACTTAAAAACCCTCGATTAATTCGAGTTGCAACACAATCCCACCTCTTCATAGTAGATATCCTTAGATACCAGAAAAATATCTAATACCTTATTTTCTCGAACTACTTTTATAATTCTCTCCCGGTTTCCTTGACTGTAACAACATGCAGAAATTTAAATGTAATATGAACAAAAATCTTGCTGAAGAACTCCCCATTTAAGATGCTCACTATATATATGGTTTAGAAATCAGAGTAAATCTTTAGGTTTCAGTGGCAATATCCCTTGAATGAGACGAAAGAAAAAATAAAAGTCCTCCGACTTCAGGTTTTTTTGTTCTCTGGGTTTGGTGTGGTTGACAATGGGTAAGTGGTGTGGTTAACGATATGGACTGAAAATCTGGGTATGCCAGGTTCGAATCTTGTTCGTTCCAAAGATATACTTTTATCAAACCTGAACATGACTTTTTGTCTAAACTTCCTGGAAACAAAGTAAACTTTTTTTTTCTTTTACTCTCGAAGTGTTTCATAAGAGTGAGTGTCCTCGCAGAGTAGGTTTGATACCAAAGTGTTTCTTTTTTTAGATGATCGGCCGTCACACAATGATGGACCCCATCTGCTCAAAGAACTGAATGTTTACCTCCCTCTCACGAGAGATGTGACACAACCTCGGGAAAGTGGGAATTGAAAAGTAAGCTGCCTAGAGTAAGAGAAATATAGTCTACAAAAAATGCCTTTGCACCCCATTGGCATTCCCCGGCGATTAACAATAAACTAAGCCTTTTTCAAATTGTGAGACAGCAAATCTTCACAATACCATACGCTTTGGCCAACAGAAAAGAAGTCACCATAATAATTGCTAAGACTCTCGTGACTTTTAAATAACTGGATTGAATTCTTCACGTATTCACGTTTTTACTGTCAATAGTAGCAGTTACACCGATCTAATATATAAGCCACACGAGAAGGTTAAACAGCTGGACAGTTGTGAGAGGCTGTCAGATACCAGTTTAACGAGTAGCAATGGTAATGTTGGTATAAGTTTAAAATACGTAACTGCATCTAAAGATAATATGCAAAATAACTATTGTAAAACATTTTCTGTAAAATTCACAGATATGAGTTATCCAATGAACTAATTCGTACTATTATGAATAGCAAGTAAGCATAAAAACAATTAAGTTCCAATTTTAAATTTGATTTTTGTTTGTGATTATTTTTAGTAATTATAACAATTTTCAGTGTTAATAAATTATTTTCAAAAGTAGAATTTAGTATTATGGCTCTGAAAATAACTAAAAACGAATAAAAAAAAAACTATATATTCAAAGAAATTAGCAAAGCAAAGTCTTTGCTTTAAATTTCGAAATCCAGGAAAATATATCAAATGAAGAGTTAAAGGGAAATTTAAGAAAAAACTCTTTAGGCTATGACATTACGGAGCTAAATGCGTTTCATCAGAAGAGGAGAAAAGCCTAAATCATGCAAAATGCAAGTGGTGGACGGATGTTTGTTTAAATAGTCATTTGGCGAGATAACTTACGGGCGCCGCTCCTGTGGGTCGATCGGTAGAATTGCTGATTGTCAACGCGATGGTTCTAGGTTCAATCCTCGGCTAGGGAGAGGTGGTAGTCTAGCGACACTGATGATGTGTGATACAACGAAACAGGACTGTATGTCGATGACTACAAATATATATATATGTTATTAAGCTAGTTTAAGCTATATATATATATATATATATATATATATATATAGGGTGGGCCAAAATAAGGGTCCTATCTTTAAATTTGAATAACTTCCACAAAATAAAAGTTAAACTCACCAAACTTTATGTGTGTGTAGACTGACCCTTCCGAGATTTTTTTGAAATAAACAAAACAAATTTTGGCCGAAAAACACTTCTTAAAACTTACATGAATTTATGAATTTTTAAAAATAGGACCCTTATTTTGGCCCACCCTATATATATATATATATATATATATATATATATATATATATAGCTTAATAACATTTAGGAATGAAATGAGAATGAAGGAATAGAATAAGTAGGTACAATTTATAAGGGTAAATCGAAAAGGTAGTATATATGTAGGTAACATTTTAAAAACAATATAGGCCACTATAAAATAATTGGGATCATTAAAAAAGAGCCAAAAAGAAAGGAAAAATAAGATATAGGAGAAAGTGGAGAAAGAAGGAGAGGAGATAACAACAGCAAATAGGGGATACGGAAATACATATACACATTACAATAAAAATGCAAATAAAAATAAAATTAAAAAAATCTGAAAGTAAAGAAAATGGAATTAAAACGTGTTCAGAAATAAGTTAAGAAATAAAATAAAATGAAATGATACAAGTTCCAGTGAAGGTTCCAAGCGAAGAATATGGTAACTGTTTACATATGCAAGAAGGAAAAAATTTGTGGAGCATCAGTACAATCCTCGTTATGTCTAGAAATTATTTGTATAGCAAAATCCTTAGAATACCTCATAAGTGAAACTAGAGAGATCCAGGTAGGAACTTTCGAAAACACGGGAAGGTAATTTGTGGAATTTCAAGAATTTGTGTATTTACATCTCGTCAATGTACAGATTTATATTGAGATATAAAATCTGGTGTATCGGGGAAGAGGCATATATCAGACCATCTCCAATAGAGGGAGGCTAGAAAAAAAATCCAAAAGCTGTCAAGGTCACTATTTTGTTGAATAAAATCCTAGGTAAATAATCCATAATGAGAACGAAGGTTAAGCACATTCAAAATGTTTTTTTTTTAATCCAGAACTGTGGCATCCCTGTGCTTGTTTTACAGATACTTTAATGGTAAGTGACCAGACGAACTCTAAGCACTAGTATCCACATCGACGTAAATACTTCCGACAAACCAGACGTGCAGCAAAATCCTACCGATATAGATACCTAAATGCCGAAAAGCCTTCTATTCTATAGCTTCTTCCCTCGATCTCCTAGATATTTCAATTTCCTCCCAGGCCACTGCTTCCCTAGCGGTACTGACATGCAGAAGTTCAAATGTAATGTGAACAGACATCCTGCTGCCCAACTCCCCACATAGTATTCCTGCAAATTTGGTCCCATATAGTAGCCCTATACGACTTAGTGGCACTGTTTCTCATATCATCATTATTGGAAAATTTGTAATCTGAAATTATTTAAAAATTCCTTGGAATATATATATATATATATATATATATATATATATATATATATATATATATATATATGCGTGTGTGTGTTTGCGTGTATATATATATATGCGTGTATATATATGTATATATATATATATATATATATATATATATGAGCGTTTCGATATTTTCCATTGTGTTCATTATTTGTTCTTATAGAAATACAAAATATCTTTAAAAACGGAATTAGAGGCAATGAGAGTAATGTTTGAACGTTTTTGTGTAGCTAAATTGCCATAGATCTATTTTCATACATTTGATAAAATTTCTCAGGTTTATTCCCGTGAAAAAAAAGAAAAAAGAAAGAAACGAACTAAAGTCGATTTTATCTCTTCTCTTCTCTTCTTCTCTCTTATATATATATATATATATATATATATATATATATATATATATATATATAAATAAAATGAACTCATTTTTTCCCGTCTGATTTTGACCTTAATAGGATTAAAAATCAAGATATATCATGCAAATATAATATGCACAAACGGCAGAACAATATCTGAGGTGTGTTATAGGCTTATTATTTCTCAAATTCCTCGATAATCTTAGATTTCTATACTTTTTCTGCTGAGAAGTCAAGGCCAAAATCGGTTAAGATCAATGGAAGTGGTAAAATATTTTCTCTCTTATAAATTCCTCCCCCCCCCCTGCCACCACTTAACACCGTTTGGGGATCGTTCACAAGGAACAGTTGAGAAGAGAACACCGGTTTGGCTTCGTAGTTATTTAATGTGAAGTTATTTAAAATCACTAAACTAAGCTGCAGTGCTCTGTGGCGTAGTGGTTAGCGTGCTGGACAATTCACATTATATTTTCACGTTCGCGCCGACCTACCGTAGTCGTTTTTTTTTTTTTTTTTTTTCCTAAACAACTGGAATAGACTTTTCTTGGTGGCCGAACTGTTAACGTTGCAGATGTTTTTTTTTTCACACTTTATTTTCCTACTTTTACTCATGACTCCGGGTTTGATCCTTCCTACTTACCTACCATAACATTTTTTAAAACTCCCCCCCGTCCCGGAAACAAACACTCGGGCAACGCCGGGTACCCCCGCAAGTATACCAATATTTTTTTTAAAATAGCCATGAATATGGTTCCACCTTGTAAGAAAAAAAATAAAATAAAAAGGAGTCTGTGTTGCCATGGCAGCAGTAAAATTTTTGTTTCTGCTAAAAAAAGATGGGCTTAAGCGTAACAGAAATAATATCAGTAGTCAAAGGTGGCGTTTGTAAACGGAGAAAGAAAGAAAATGTGTCGTTGCCATGTGGTATTTACTTGAGTCAAGTGGTTAACAATACGAACTGACAGCCTGGGTGTTCAAAGTTCGAATCCAGTTCGGTCCACAAACACGCACACACATACATTAAAAAAAAAAAAATAAAAATAAAAATCACTTTCACTTATGGATGTTGGCATGTATCCAATGTTTTTTTTAGAAAGAATTCTGACTAAAAAAGAAACATCAGGAAAACCAATGCCGACAACAGAATCTTCAGATTCATACGATATGATGATGATTGTGATGATGATCTATGTGATAGTCGGCCTGATGTGTAACGCAAATAGATCGCAAATATTTGTCTAAAAATATCGAAAATATTTCTAAAAAATATCCGATGTGTATTCATGCGGGAAAATAGAAGCTAGATTTTGTTTTTCATATACAAATCAGAATGTTGCAAAAGAAAAAAAAAATACGGACAAAGTAAGAAAATATGTAGCCACGATGTGTTATTTAGCCGTATATATATTTTTTGGTCGTTAATAGGTTTCTATTATTCTGAAATCTGAAAATATATATGACTGGAGAAATGCAAATAATCTTATGTGAAAACTCAAATGCAAGTAAGCGAATGTTAAATATATATATTTTTATTATTACATTTTCACCCCAATACAAGGCACATTGCCACTCTGGTGTAGGGGGCTACTATCAGGGTCAGCAACTACTGGGGCATTATGTAGGGATTTGGGCAGCAAGATGTCGGGTCACGTTGCACTTGAACTTCTGCATGCCAGTACAGTTAGGGAAGCAGGATCCTGGAATGGAATTCCAGAGTCTAGCGGTTCTGGGGAAGAAACTACTGGAGTAGAAAGATCTTTTACATCTAGGGATCTCTACTGTGTGGGGTGGGATTTAGCTGCCTGTCGCGTTTGTCAAGAGTGCTCACGTCGTGGGGGCACAAGTGATTGCAGTTCGTCAGAGCATTCACCATTAAAATACTTGTAGAACAAGCAGAGCGATGCAACGTTTCGTTGATGGGACAGAGGCTGAAGCTTAGATGCCAGTTCAAGGCCTATCAGGTTGGCGACTCTTTTTTGAACCTTGTCTAGGAGCAAGAGACTAGTAGTAGACGCACCAGCCCAGATGTGACAACAATACCCCATACATGGGCGAATGGTGGCCTTATAGAGAGACAGGATACTTTCAGGTGTCAGTAGATTTCTAGCCCGGTAGAGAGAGCCTACCTTTTTTGCAGCGGTCCTGACAATGTTTTCAATATAATTGTTCCAGCTCATGTTTCCTGTGAAATATTGCGTTATTTTAGAAATTCAATGAAGAAAAATAATCAATAAATTAAAAAAAATTGTAGGCAAACAGTAACGAATTCGTCCGGTACGAAACATGCATGCCATTCTACAATTTTTGCGATACATTGGCTGTGATAAACTATAAAAAAATAATGAATAACGTGGGCATTTTGCTTTCTAGATTTTACTATTTAGGAGATGCTTCCCTCAAAATTATTTTAAAATAAGCGACATAAGAAAGCTTAATAGAGAAAATAATCAACAAACTTCAAGTTTTAAATATGATTCTATGTTGTTCAACGGTGGCATCCTACCAGTCATTTTCTCCTTCCGGTTCAGGTCTGTTTATTGCCTGCCTCCTTTTTCGAGATTTGAACAATATAACACGTGCTCAGTTGGTGACTCAACAGAACACAGGTTCTATAGTTTATATCTATCTATCTATCTATCTATCTATCTATCTATCTATGTATATATGTATATATATGTATATGTATGTATATGCATGTATATGTATGTATGCATATATATGCATGTATATGTATATATTGTTCTGTCTTCAGACCGGGCTCTTTTTTAACAAGGGACACATGCTTTAAGAGCTCCGGTGCCTCGGGCCTCGTTCTCATTCATCTCTGTGCGAGTTTTTTCATATATAGTTTTCTTTCTTATTTCTTCCCTTCTTGATCTTTCTTTAATGGAAAACTTAGCCGTTTAGGCATTCCAAATGAAAAAAGAAAAGGAAAAAAAATGTCATGTCGCTATCCACGCGATCTCGTTTTAGTCTCGTTCTGCGATTCTGTCTCTCCTTTTCACCGCGGAATTCAAAACTACACGGTCAGACTTTACTCGACTCCATGAACTTGGCTTTCCCCGTTTA
>NC_136493.1:99289297-99296797 GCF_053919585.1 Euprymna scolopes
AAACAAAGGTCTTATCGATGCGCCCACTGCGATTGTGACGTCACGTCACGTCACGTTGACGCGAAGTTTGAATGCCTTGCAAAAATGTCGACGGAAAAGGTAACCCCTTCTTGTAAGCTTAGTTGACGGTGAAAGAATTAATGTTTTTGGCCAATTTTTTTTTATATTTGTCGTCCGAGAGACCGAGCTTTAAAAATATATCGTCGAAAGTTTTTGGCAGACATACAAACACACACACACATGCACATATTTTACCTTTTATATTATAAAAGATTATATTGAACCCAATACAAGTAGAAAATTGCATCAGAAGAGAAACTTTTCTTTCCACTCTTTTTTTTTCGCCCAAACAAGGCATATTGTCATATAGAACGTAAGGAGCTACTATTTAGCATTGTCTGATAGGGGACTGTTGGGAGTTGAACAATAAGATGTCTGTTCACATTACATTTAAACTTTTGCAAGTTAGTACAGTTCTGGAAGTAAGAAAACGAAGGGATCCCAAAGTTTAGAAATCTGAGGGAAGCAACTTTCCGGCATCTAGGTACCTCAACAACAAAGGGGTGGGATTTTGCTGCTTGTCGGATTAGTCGGGAGTATGCACGTTGAGGGGGCATAAGTGCTATGCGATAGAAATATCATTTAATGCTTAATCGTGACAGACCAACGAAAATCTTGCTTCAAACTTAAGCGTGATAAACAGATTATTACATGTACCTAAAACAAAGTGCGTCTATTCAATCTGTTCGGGGAGCGTTTCAGAATGTAAGTGCGACGAAGTAAGTAAAATATTAGGTCAAACTAAAAACGTGATTAAAATTTGAAATATGTGACAGATCGAATCTTTTATTGGGAAGATAACAGAACAATTGCATGAACAAACGAACACACGCATATAAACAGCATTTTATTTTGTACATGGTAGTCACCACTTATCAAGGCCTGGAAGCCACTCGGGGATAAGGGTTATTGCGTTTGCAGTAATCAATGGGATAATATCGTAGTAATCGTTAGTAATGGAGATTTGATAAAGTGTCTTACTTAAGGGGGCGGTTTATCACGAATTTGTTTATGCTCGACTTGAAAACATCCAAGGTGTAGTCAGGTGGGAAACAGGCAAACAGAAGAGAGTTTTACTGGCATGCACTTCTAAGAAAGAAGCTTTGTTCATGAAATCTACGTTTTGATTTAGGCACAGATAAAGAGTGGGGGGAAATTATTAACAGTTGTTTCAGCTAGACGGGTGTTTTTCGTGAAAGATTGGCGAGGGGGGACCAGAGATTGGAGCTCAGACGACCACTGGCCATGGAAATAACGATAAAACAAAGACAGGCTCGCAACGTCTCTTCTATGGGAGAGAGGTAGTAGGGAAGTGAAAAGGGCATCCCCCACTAAGCTACGAAGTCTATTTTGTATTCTGTCAAGGCAGGATAGACTGTTTTTAGCAGCTCCTGCCCAGATGTGGCAGCAGTACTCCATCCTTGGACGTACTTGGCTTTTATATAGATAGAGAATTGCATCAGCAGTGAGATATCTACTGGAGCGGTAGAAGGATCCCACCATTTTTTCCAGCAACCTTGGCAACAGATTTTATGTACGTGTTCCATTTCAGATCAGGTAAAGGCCAATCCCAGAAGCTTGTCAAAACATGGAGCCTCCCAAAGACGAGAGCCATCAATTTCAATTGATGCCAGATGGGGATCAGAGCGTTGATGGTGTAAAGATAGGAGCTTGGTTTTACATGCATTAAAATTTTATCTAAAGGCGAAATAGTGCCACCCTTCAGCAATAAATGGGAAGGTTTAGGGTTCGAGCCCACCAAATGACGATAATGTTTACTTAATCTTTAATGTTTGCGGGTTGAATCGGACAATTACGTAACATACATTTATAAAAATAAAACACATTTTTAAAGATCACATTTAGACAAATCAATTTTATCACAAGAAACCTTTAAATAATAAATTAAATCCCTCAGATTGGGGAAATCAAGGCTTGGCGCAGAATTTTACTGGTTAGCTTAAACTTTCGATTAACACCACGGATGCTTTCAAGGGGTTAAAACTACTGTGTAACTCGGATATAAGATACTTTTTCCCTAACACTCAAGCTCTCTTATATCTGGATTGCACTAATATCCGGGGATCTTCTATCCAGGTTACACTGTATGAACTTTACGAAATCTATTTCATTTAATGCTATTTCCTTACATAAACTGCTATTAAATCAATACTGAGTACAAAATTGAGCCAAGATGCCTAAAATTGGATTGAAAGTATCTAAACTGAAATCAGTGATGTTATGACCATGGTAAACGAAGTTATGATTGGATAAATGGATTAGTGATAGGACGATTCCAAAATTTTCCCGTTTTGTTTTTATTTGGGAGTCACCACTTATCGAGACTCGGAGGCCACTCAAGGATAAGGGTTAATGAATGTAAGGTGGTAGTATAGTAATTGTTAATGGTATAAATTGGGTAGAATCTGATTATTTAAGGGAACTGCTCAACAAGAACTTGTTTACATTGGATTTGAAGGCTACCAACTGGGAAGCAGGTAGGGCAGTTCTAGGAAATAAGCATTCTTTATGGAATTGTGTTTAGATTTAGGCACAAATAAAGAATGGGGTAAATCGTATATAACCATTGTAGGTAATTGTGTGTTTTTTTGTCAAAGTTTGGCGAAGGGGGAGGGACTATATATTGGAGGTCAATCAAGCACTTGCCATGAAAATAACAATAGATCAAAGACATCCTTATTACGTCTCTTCTGTGGGAAATGGGTTGGTGGGAATAGAAAAGGGCATCACCTACTAGATTTCGAATGCGGTTTTACACTCTATCAAGGCTGGATAGACCGCGTCAAGAAGTCCTGCTCAGATGTGGAAACAGTACTCCATTTTAGGGTATACCTGGCTTTTATACAGATAGAGAATTTCATTAGCAGTGAGATACCTACTGGAGCGATAGTGATCCAACCATTTTTTCCAGTGATATTGGCAACAGACTTGATGTATGTATTCCATTTCAGATCAGGAATGAAGGCCAGTCCCAGAAGCGTGTCAAAACATGGATCTTCCCCAAGACGAGAGCCATTCATTTCAATTGATGCCAGATGGGGATCAGAGCGTTTATGGTGAAAGGAGAGAAGCTTGGTTTTCGTTGCATTAAAATTCTAATACAATTATCGATTTCACTTCTAATCTATATATCTATAAAAGTGAACGTGTCTGTCTGTCTGTCTGTGTGTCTGTCTGTCTGTGTACATTTCCCTACGCAATAACTCTGTCAATTTTTAGTCTATAGACTCGAAATTTGAAATACCGGGTACTGAGATTTGGGAAAATCGATGTGACGGGTGTCAGCCAGAAATTTGGCTGTTAAGGGGTCAAATTTCAACGATTTGACCTTTAAGAACTCTACCAAACTCCTCCGACAATTTTGGGTCTAGACACTTGAAATTTTAGATATAGGTTCCTTGAACCTGGATCTAACTTAATAAAGTGATTTGAGCCCGAAACTAAAAATTTTAAGGGGTCATAATAGGGGTCAAATTTTTAAAAAATTACCATTTTTTTTTTGGCTCAGCATACACCTCCAAACACCCGTGCAACGCCAGGCCAAAATGCTAGTTCTTTATAAATCTCTATATATTTAATTATAAAATGTTTATTTTGTCCAGATTACCGTAAAAACACGTTTTAAATGTGCATACATTTTCTCAAACTTAAAATAGAACCACACTCTTGAGAGGGGGTGGTGGTGGAGATCTATAGATTTTAGTTTTACTGGAAGTTTAACTTAATACATATTTATTATTTTATCATTACTCTCAGCAGTGGAAACGTTTTCTTAAATCTAAATCAAATAAAAAAGATAATTACAGGAATCGTTTTGGCATCGGAAAATAAGCACACCCTTTCCAGATTCCGATAGCGATTCCGATACTGATTCTGATACCTCAGAAAGTTCCGATTTTTCTGATTCTCGATTCCGATTCTGATTAACCGTCCCAACACGAAATCGCATATATCAATAGCGGTTAACTGAGAAAATGACAGGTCATAGTAGACGGGTTCCGTCAATTATCACGTCAAATAATGAAACATAAAAACCAATGTACATGATATGATTTAATGGAGAAAATCACATTGTAACATTGCGGCCGACTTATGCACAAAATAAATAAATAAATAAATAAATCATACGCTAAATGTAAATGAGTAATGATAGACATATCTATCCATCGATAGCCTCGAGCCCCTGAAGGGGCAAGCACATCTAAGACATTAAACGACCAAGTTCTCTCCGATTCTCTCTCCTCTGATCTTGATCACGTTGTACAATGGGGAACTGCACGCCTGTGTAATTGTCTTCTGTTTTCCTGATTTCCAGCTGTCTATAATATGGTTGTCTTCAAGTCCAACGTGAACAAGTTTCTGATGAGCCGTTCCACTTAAGTTAATAAAATTTACCGAACTTCCATTACTATCGATTACTATATTGTCCTTTTGACTACTCTACACTCTTTAACCCTTATCCTTGAGTGGCCTATCGGCCTTGATAAGTGGTGACGCCTATGTAAAAAAAAAAAAAAGAAGGTCATCCACAACTTTTGTAGATGCTTTTGTTGCGATGAGTTATTTTTTTGGGGTGAGGGTGTTGGCCCAACATCCAACCTTCACAGAAGGTACATACAACGCCTAGCCACCCCAAATAGTCAGACATCTGGTACTGGCTAGGCTCAACGTTTCTTAACTTACTTAGTCTGGCGAGAACCGCGTGTCAACGTGATTGTGCGATACAATGACTAACATATACAACGTAAAACCTAAGAATACGAACGATAATAGAATTTTATAGTTTGTTAAGAAAACAACCGAAAAGAACACAGAGTTATTTATTTAATCACGAACAACCAACGATGATGCTGCTAGTAGATATATATTGGCACTAAATAGAGACTCAATTGGAATGCGCACCGTCAGATATTTCAAAGATAGCAAAACACCTTTTCTTGATTTCCGGTTTTCGCTTTCTATTTGGCAGAATAATTAGACATGATCAAAAAAAAAAAAAAAAAAAAAACAATTAAAGTCACTCGTAACATGGGGAAACAAAGGCTTTTATGTTATCTGAGAAAAAGATTACCATTGATCAGGAAGGAACAATATCTTGCTTGTCCCCGTTGTCTCCTGTACAGCAGAAACCAAAAGTCAAAAAAAGCAAGCAATCTAGATTATAATCGATGAACGATGTTCAAAAAGGCCAAACTTCGATGCCAAACTGAACATTGCAACTAAAAAAACAAAAACAAAACGTACCTGGTTCTTATACAGGTAGAGTATTTTAAGGCGCTAGGAATAAAAGTTGTAAACACACTAGAAAGTTCTTTTTAAAATTGTGTTTAAAATTGATAAGACAACGACTTTATAAACTATAATGATGCCTAAATGATATGAAATTTCTATTCTAAGATAAATGTGGTTTGTCAGACTTGTTGAATCCTCTCATATATTAAATTTATAACTTCAATAAATTGTCAAATATTAAACAAATACTAATAATAAATATACGAATAAGTTTCCAAAACATTTTTGTATAGGCATTTAAAATTACCATATACTCTTGAAAATTGAGTATGTTATTGCCATACATTTTATAAGATGGCTGACCAATTTTTATAATTTCAGGTTCAAATGAACAGCTACAGCAGAAATTGGAATACATCCCACTAAAGCCCGATTGTCACAGCTTCTCAATTTCAAAAATGCAATCTGGGCATGAGGACACTTCTGGTTTAAACTTGGAAAATGCCACAGTAACGTATGGAATGCTTCAGACTGCTTTTGGACTTCTTGCATAAATATATCATCAGTTTTTTTAGTAGCATAAGGGATTCAAGGAAGACGAGGAGTTCGTGAGTGATGATGAGAAATGTTAGAGGAGTAAAGAAGTCAGTACATGAGAGTTGATTGGCCAAATAAAGAATTTCATGGATTAGGATCGTTGTGTGTCTATAGAGACAACAAGTACACAGTTTGGTGTCAGTGTGAGAATTGTACACGCAATTATTCGTGAGGAACTGAAGATGCGGAAGATTTACGCGAAGTTTGTTCCAAGGATGCTTGAAGACGATCAGACAAAAAGACGTTGTCATGACAGCAGGGAGATGGTTGAGCTGATTAATTCTGATCCCGCAGGTCTTGATGCTCTGGTGACCTGAGAAGAAAGCTGGATCTATTGCTATGGCACAAAGACCAAGAAACAGAGTTTCCAGTGGAAGTATGCTGACTCTCTCAGACCCAAGAAGGCAAGGCACAGCAAATCCACCCAGAAACTTATGATGGTCAATTTTCTGACAGCATGGGCCTGATCTACATGAACTGCATTTCCACTGGACAGGTAGTCAACAAGAAATACTATGTTAAGGTTTTAAGGCGGCTCAGGAAAAGATTCCGAAAGAGACCAGCACTCTTCAAATCGAGTCAGTGGCATTTCCACCAGGAAAATGTACCAGTCCACAACTCTATCCTTACAGACTTTTTGATGAGCATCAAGACAGTCCATTACCCTCCTTATATTCCAGACGTTGCTCCCTGTGACTTTTTGTTATTCACTAAGCTCAAGGAAAACCTTAGAGGCTATTGTTATGAGACAAGTGAGGAGATGAAAGAGGCTGTGATAAGAGCCATTGGCATGCTCACGTAATAGGACTTCCATGGGGCTTTCCAGAAGTTGTTAGGACGGTGCAAGTGCATTGCAGCCGAAGGAGAGTACTACGAAGGTGACTAGAGTTTGATGTGTGTACTATCAATAAAAGTACCAATACGAAAAAGCCTGGAAACTTATTGACGGTACCTCGTATGAAAAAATATGAGCTAAAAAACTCAATATGAACTTTTATTGGAATCTGCAGAAATGCGATTGAAGACAAGGAAAGATGAAAGTTAATTAGAAAACACACTGAGAACAAGAATATCAAAAGGACGAAGTTTGTAACTACGAAAGAAGAAACTTTCTACTGAAACACCGTGATTCCGACTATCGAATAAGAAGAAGAAGAAGAAGAAGAAGAAGGAAAGGTCGATTTTGAGTAAGTACACAAAGAAAGAAACTGAAAAAAAAAAGATGTAAAAGGAAAAAGAAAAAAAAAGGAGGAAAAGAAGATGTGCCTGTAAAATGATAGTAAATGAAAGAAAGTGACTATGAAATAAGTAAAAAAAAGTAATTGATTGTGATTGTGAAAGGAAGGAGGGGGAGGAGCAGTAGAAGGGGGAGACGAAGAAGAGAAAGACAGTTGGTATGAAAAAAAATTAAGAGAAGGGAAAGGGGGATGTTTAAGAATAAAGAAATGAAAGGGGGTTTTGAAAGAAGAAGAAAAAAAAGAAGAGAAGAAGAAAAAATACTGCAACCCCCCTAAAATATACACCAGAGCCATTAAAAAAAAAAAAAACAAACAAAAAAAAAACAAACAAAAAAACATAGAAAAACAAATT
>NC_136493.1:99299297-99416797 GCF_053919585.1 Euprymna scolopes
GTGGATGAATATAATGCTCCCCACTTAGGCTGAGCATACTGGGAAGTGATATACAAATTATCATTAGCGTATGAAGCAATGCTCTTTGTGTGAACAAATTAAGCTTAGATGTTTGCACAATGTCAAAACATTGTTAATTCACTGCCTGCATAGCAGCAGCCGTATAGCACAACTGTTAGAAGCTCCGACTGTGGTTTTCGCGATCGGATTTCGATTCTGGCTTGAAATAGTTGCTTGTCTAGCCTCACTGATGAGCTGTGAAACGACGAAACTGTACTGTATGTGGATGACTATATATATATATATATAGTAGCAGGCCGCCCGGCATTGACCGGTTGTAAAATACGCTTAAATATGATATTAAATATGATTAATGCAGATTTCGTATTTATTATTATGTTATATTGGACTTAATATATAGTAATGACTTAAAAAGTAAAAAAAAAAAAAATAAAAATGACACGTGCTCTACCAACAAGAATCGAAACCAAAACGTTTAGCTTACGATTTACTTTTTCCTGTCACGTTAATGCCTGAGCTATGAAGACATGTTTGCTGCAAAGCTAACAATTAAAACATGAACCAATAGCTATTATGTTACGCATGCATATTCTACCTTTACCTGACAATTTCTACTTTTAAAATTTTCATACTTTTGCAGTGATCTTTCCTTTCTAAAACACAAATATAAAGTCTCGCATGGATTCGAATGCCCTGTAAATAAAGTTTCTGTAGCTAAAAATCGAAAGAGGAGTTTGGTAGTCACATTTTTAAAACAAATATATGTACGATTACATAAATATATACAGAAAGAGGTTTGTGTTTACTATAAACTTTTTACGCAAATATTACGCAAGTATAAATCATGTAGAATATCTGTATGCATATAATTACACGTAATAGCAAACTATAAGAAAACTGAAAAAAAAAAAAAACTAACAGAGAATTAACTAAAATGAATGTTTAAAAGAAGATGGAAATTAGCAAGATCTTTTGCAGAGGAATTCAATTCCATGACCCATATATAATAAAGTTGTATTTTCTTTTTAAATAATTTTTTTTAATATAAATATCAATACACACACAAAAAAGGATTATATATATATATATATATATATATATATATATATATATATATATATATATATATATATATATATATATATATATACTAGCTGTACCCGGCCACGCGTTGCTGTGGCTCGGTTTGTTAAAATGGAACACATTCCTCAAGAAAAATTACATTTTGTTCGTTTATTTACTTTTATTATTTTTGCAATTTTTTTAATCAATAAAAGTTGTTGTTTTTTCCCCCAAAAAAGATTAATTTTTTACCATAAATTGTTAGGTAAAAGTTTTTTTTTTCAGGAAAACTTGCATTTTTTTTAAAAAGAAATTTGGCAGTAAACGTTTCTCTTTGAAAACGGAATTTTTATTATAAAAAGAACAGATGAATGCTTTATATTAACACTGTAAATAGTTATGTGAATGTAGAGAAAAGTTTGATTCTTTTTTTCAAGAGAATGTACAAATTATTTTTTTTAGCAGATGTTCAGAAAATAAACAGAAAAATACTTCCATCATTAATTATGCAGAAAAATAAATAAAATGCTGATTTAGTGTTTCAACACTATGCTTATAAATTACGATAAAACTTGCTGAGTATGCGCTGTTTTACGGTTGTTGTAAAAATGGAACGGAAACTTAAATTTCGCTCCATTTTAATCTTTCTTAATTTTTTAATTGTGCCCCCCCAAATGAATATAAGCAAAACAGTAACATTCAACAATTATACTTTATGCATATAAAACACAAAATATTTTTTAAAAAGTTAATAACGAAAGGGAAATAATTCCATTTTTAAACGAAAAATCAGTTTGGTATATCTTTTTGTTATTTTTTACATAAGTCCAGCTTACCATTCACATTGGAAATGTCGACATTTATAGGTTGTCGGGTATGTTTACAACGAATAAACACTCCATTCTAGTAGATGCATCAGAATTTTTATAGGAATTTTTTACACCCCTATCATGAAACTGCGAATAAAATATAAAAATCTCGTAATTTCTCTTTTAAAAGTGGGTTGTTTATTTTCTTTATGGATTATACTTCCAAAATAAACTATTACAGTTGTTTTAAAAGTAATAGAAATATATTTTTTTATTTAAAAAAAAAACAGTAATGAATTTTACGAACTCAATATTTTTCAATTTTTAAACTTTAAAAATCTATCAAAATTTTTCTATTGATTCTATTTTTACGATATTTTCAGGATCAATGTGAAATTCTATACTCTTTCCAATAAACCGAATATAATATTTTAGACAAACGGTTTTTTTTATTCACGCCCCCCCCATTTTAAAGTGTCTAGTAAAAAGTAAATAATTAATTTACTCACCAAAGTTTTATATATCACAAATTGAAGAGAAAAGGTCAATAAGTAATATATTCAAATTTAAAACAAAAAAGTAGTGTTTTTTTTTTAGAAATTTGCCTGTAAAGTGCGAAGTTTAAAACCTTTTTTTTTTTAAACCACGTTCTTTGTTTTTTCTTTTGTTTTTTTATGAAACCTTGGTCCTTGCTCCTTTAATTGAAAAAAAAATAGGGCTTCAATTACATTTTTCGAGTAGTTATAAGCTTGGGAAGACAGGGGGTAGAATAATTCACGCCTCCCATTTTGAAATGTCTATTAAGAAGTAAATAATTTATTCACCAAAGTGTTATACATCACAAATTGAAGAGAAAAGGTCAATAAATAATATATTCAAATTTAAAACAAAAAAAGTAGTGTTTTTTTAGAAATTTACCTGTAAAGTCCGAAGTTAAAACCTTTTTTTTTAAAACATGTCGCTTGTTTGTTTTTTTTTGTTTTTTTTTAATGAAACCTCGATCCTTGGTCCTTTAATTAGAAAAAAATTAGGGCTTGAGTTACATTTTTCTAGGAGTTATAAGCTTGGAAAGACGGGGTGGAATTATTCACTATTTTTCATGAAATTTCTGACACACCTACCAATCTACCCATGTCAAGAACGGCTTTCGGAATAGACACCCCTAACCTTGCCAGAATACCTGAAAAGCTATAAAAGTTGACGTGTCGAATGTGAACGATGAGTTGGACGTAATGTAAAAATGTACCGAATTTAAAAGGGAACAAAATTCAAATTTCCGTTCCATTTTTACAACCGTTCAACATAACAGAATCAACAGAACATTCTATGCAAAATATCCAGATCCGCTACTACAGAACACCGACCACTCTAATTTGTTTTTTTTTATAGGTAATTGAGGTCGATGACAACGAATCTGATAGTCAAACTTGGGGCAAATTTACCGTTTGCATGGTATTAACCCCCAAACCCACGAATAACTTTCCACCTTTTTTCAGCTTCCGTTTACGCTACGCGCGCGCGCTGCAGCATGAACGACGGCTTGCTTCATCTAGCAAACTGCCTTCTCACATGGCGTACCAATAAAAAAATTACGGACTGACATTTTTTAATGACTTAGAGTTAAAGAAAAGTACAACAAATTGGGGGACTTTTTTTTTTTTTTATCTCACGTAGTTTTTAAGCACCAAACATCTTTATGTTTTTCATTCTTTTTTTTGCGGGAGGGGGATTCAATTATAAAACTTATGTGGCTTAATAGATGCCTTTGCAGTTAGTTAAACGTTTTTCCGTAAGTAACGCACCGACATTTACCAATTAGAACACCATTTAACATTTTCCGAAGATCGCGCACCCCAACATCACATCCGGCCCCCCGCTCGCGCCCCCAATGTAAACAGTAAAATCTTCGGAAAATGTTAAATGTGTTCTAATTGGTAAATGTCGGTGCGTTACTTTTTGAAAATTTGAAAATTCTATGTTCCAGGTAAAAAAAAAAAACAGATAAATTACCTCCCCCCCCACTCCAACTTGGAGTGCTTTCCTTTTCTTGTTTTATTTCTTTTTCAGCTAATTTTAAATTTTCCACCCAAAAAGTGCTATAATGTATTTTTGAAAATTAGAAAATTCTATGTCCCGGAAAAAAAAATCCCCTCCCCCCAACGTAGTTTGCTTGGTGAAGCCGTCGTTTATGCTACAGCGTGCATGCGCGTAGCGTAAACGGAAGCTGCAAAATGGTGGAAAGTAGTTCGTGGGTTCAGGGATAAATAGCATGCAAACGGTAAATTTGCCCCAAGTTTGACTATAAGATTCGTTGTCAGCGACCTCAATTACCTATAAAAAAACAAATTAGAGTGGTCGATGTTCTGTAGTAGCGGATCTGGATATTTACCCAAATTTTACCTAACTTACTGTATTAATGCTTTTATTTTTAAGCAAAAAAAAAAAAAAAAACATTTAGGTTTGGCTATAAATTCCTAAACTCATTTCACCCTAAATAATATAGGTGACTGAAATAGGAATCTAATTGAATCTTTAATTTCCTGAATAGTATGCGAGAATTCATTTTTTTCGAATTATATCGAATTCATTAATATGGACTTTAGGGGCTTTTTTCGTAATGTTACTGTAAAAATTATTTTTTATTGTTACAAATTACGATGTTTATTTATATAAAAAAGCAAAAATAAATTCTTGCGTTTTTTAATTACTACTGAAAACCATAACTTTAGTAAAGGTATTTTTTGTTTAAACAAAATAAAGAATTTTCACTAAGAGTTAAGTAAAAATAATTAGTTCATTATATTTTGTGATCATTATTTGAAAAATACTGCAATTTTCATTAAAATTCGTTAATGTCCTGATTTTTGGTGAATTTTTAAGTAAAGGGAGGAGTCAAAATGTTTATACACTTTGAGCGTCGGCATTCATTTTGTGTGTACCTACCATTTTTCGATGAATATTTGATAGCAAAGCGACCACGTGTGGTTAATTTAAATTAAATTTCAATCACATGGTTACATTATCAATAATCATGTGATTAAACCCATTGAAAATTTACCGATATTGTAAACACATTCTGTTTATTTACATTAAGCCTCTAGTGTTTTTTTTAAGTGATGCAATGTTGGCAACTGAGATTTAAAAAAAAAACCGCGAGATCAGGAGAAAGAAATCTCCAGAAAATCGCTAGATTTTAACTTTTATCGTCTAAAATTTTCAAAAATCGCTAATCCCCCCCCATCCAACTCCATATTTTAAATTCCTACCATAAAAAATTATAAATATAGTATATTCAATATATAAAATGTTCCGTGTTTTCTCACTATATGTTTCTGGAATTATATTGAAGCGGTTAGCTCCCCAGAAGGTTTACATATTTTATCAGCTAGTTTTGCCTGTTTTTTTCAGAGAGGGTATTTTTTTTTGCAGGAAACAAATCATAAACTCAAACTATTTATAATAAAAGTTAAATTGAAATATACTGCAAATTAAACATCACAATAATGGTGCAACATTGAAATTAGAAAAATAAAAATAACATAAAACTTTGTTTTAGCATATTAAAAGTATTTAGGTTGTAGATAATTAAATTCTACTGTATTGGTATTTTTTTTTTTGCTGTCGTTTCTTGCTTTTTACAATTTTCGACTAAATACTTCTAAATAAAGCAGGGTTGCTTAGATCGTATTTTAAACTAAACTTCGCATGAGGAGTCTTCAAATGTTGTTGGAGTTTTGTGAGCGTCGGTCAACGCTTGTGTCATATTATAGGAAAATAACCTATGTATGTATATATAGATACACACACATACACACACAAACACACACGCACACACACACACGTACGCGCACACACACACACACACACACACACACACACACACACACACACACACACACACACACACACACATGTTTTTTCTTTCACCAGACTATCCAGTCATGTGTGATCACCTTTTTCTTCACTATATTCTATCTGCTTCACATTTCTTGTTTTCAAGTAAGATCTTTAACTTACTTGTTGTTTCATCAAATACTTCTGCATGCAAAATCCGATACTGCATTTTGCTAATTCCTACCCTCTGATGAGAAGGAAAGTATTTCTTCGAAACTCCGCGGATTAAGAACTATCCATTTATCTAGTGTTTCCTTTTCAGATTAAAGATGTTTTTAACTCATTTCAAAGTGTTTTTAATATATTTTATTAACTGTTTGCTCGTTTTATAAGCTCTATTTCATATTTGGTTTTATCGAGCTTTTACATCTGGCTGAGATAATTTTATAAATATTAATTCTTTAATATTTATAATATACTTTAATTTTACCATCTTGGATCATTTTGTTAAATTTAATTGTAATTTATATATATATATATATATATATATATATATATATATATATATATATGTAAATATATATATATATATATATAAATATATATATATATATAACTATATATATGTATGTATATATATATATAAATATATATGTAAATATGACTATATATATATATATATATATATATAACTACTTAATTTACTCACACATAAAATTAATATATGAAAGTATAAATTTATTCGTGAACTTTAAGTATTTACTTCAAAAGTGCTCAATACGTAGGTAGAGCTAGTTAGTAAGTTATAAAATATATACGGCGATTAAGCTACATCTAGGGATCTCTACAGTGTGGGGGTGTGATTTAGCAGCCTGTCGGGTTTGTCGAGGGTGTTCACGTCGTGGGGGCACAAGTGGTTGCAGTTCGTTAGACCATTCATCATTAAAATACTTTTAGAACAGGCAGAGGGATGCAACGTTTCGTTCGTCGATGGGACAGAGGTTGAAGCTTAGATGCCAGTTCAGGGCCTATCAGATTTGCGACTCTCTTTTGAACCTTGTCAAAGAGCGAGAGACTTTTTTTTTTAAGTTTGTTATTAAGGGTGTAAATAAACACTTTATCCGTACAATTTTGTTGATTCTTACTGTAAACTTTCAATAATTCCCTTTTCTTATATTTTATTACAACAAATCGCTTCACAATATAAATACTGAAAAACACAAAGAGTGAAGGAACTGACCTGCCTATCACCGCTTTAAGTAGCACTACGCCGGAAGTTAGGAAGTGCGTTAGCTAACTATAAGAAAAATTTATTTGATTACTTAATAAATATTGAAACATATAATTGCTTATTTAATCAAAAAAGAAAAAAAAGATGATTTGATTATTTGATAAATAAAAATATTTATTTCATCATTCAATCAATAAGAAAGCATATAGTTCATTATTTAATTGATAAAGCAGCATTTATTTACTCATCAACAACGAAAGATTTATTTAAATTTGCAATCCAAATATCTGATCAAAATGAAATAATTAGTTGATCATTTATTGAAAAAAAGAAAACGCTTATTTGATTATGCAATCAAAACGAAAAAAAAAACTTATTTGTTTATTTGATAAAAAGAAAACAATTATTTGTTTATTTAATCAAAAGCGAAACATTCTGTAATTATTGAAAGGAAAGCAATTTTTTCATTCTTTAATCAAGTAGGAAAAATCATTTGATTATTTAATCAACAAACACAAAATGATTGAGTTATTTAATCAAGTAGGAAAAATCATTTGATTATTTAATCAACAAAGACAAAATGATTGAATTATTTGATCAAGGACATATTCATTTGATTATTTAATCAACAATGGCAAAAATCATGTCTAAGACTGACAGAAAAAAAGACTCACAAAAGTTGAACAGTTGGGACCGAAAATAACAAAATCCCAAAATTCACCAAAAAAGAAGCAAAAGAAGTTGAAAACATTATGCGATTTATGTACGAGGACAGAACGAAACTACTATCTCTAAGGAATGAAGAGTGGACGAAGGCAAAACTAAAAAAATACACAGAAATGATAAACAGACTCGTCCTACACATCTTAAAAATACTATCACAATACTACCACAGACTACCTTCCCCCATGTATGGAGTACTGTTGTCACATTTGAGTTGGTGCATCTGCTACTAGTCTCTCACTCCTAAACAGGTTTCAAAAGAGATTCACCAACCTGATAGGTCCTGAAGTGTCATCTAAGCTTTAGAATCTGTCCCATCGACGAAATGTTGAATCCCTCTGCCTGTTCTACAAGTATTTTAATGGTAACTGCTCTGACGAACTACAAGCACTTGTACCCCCTCGACGTAAATACCTCTGACAAACCTGAAAAGCAGCTAAATCCTACCGGACACAATAGACATCCCTAGATATAAGAAAACCGTGTTACTCCAATAGTTTTTTTTCCCGGAACAGCTAGACTTTGGCACTCCCTTTCGGGATTCTGTTTTACCAACTGTACTGACATGCAGAAGTTCAAATGTAATGTAAACAGACACCTTGCTGCTCATCTCCCTTGATAATATCCCTGCAACTTATGTAACCCCCTACTTCAAAGTTGCACTGTGCCTTGTTTGGGGTGAAAATTGAAAAAAAAGGACTAAAACAATTTAATATATGCAGGAGTAAAGATTATGAGCATGAAACTAAAAAGAGAAATAAAACTGGCCCAAAGAATGGATCGAAAAATTAAAAAAAAAAAAAAAAACAACAAAAAACCGTGACCATAAATAGGACGGCAGAAAACAGGATACAGGGGGAAAAGGGGGAAATTTGACTTACGAGAAAATATTAAACAAGAAAAATGAAGAACTAAAACAAAAAAAAAAAACAGCAAAATAAGAAAGACTGAGACGATATACGTGCAAAGTAAAATCTGAGTAAAAGCTTTGAAACAATGAAAGACAGTTTTTATCAAAACATACATAGTTGAATCGCAAGGATGAAACAATCGGACCCGACAGAAACAAAACAGTCCTGGAACCAGGTATGAGGATAGTATCAAAACCACAATAGCAATAGCAAATAGTTTAAAAATACAAAATAAGGAACAGAAAAGAAATTAATAAAAGTACGTGCAAAACATTCCCAAAGAAAAAAAAAAAAAGACTGAAACAATTTAATATATGCAGCATCAAAGATTATTAGCATGAAACAAAAATAAGAACAAAAACTGGCCCAAAGAATAGACGACAAATTAAAAAAACAAAAACAAACACAAATTAAAAAGAAACAAAACAAACGACAAATAAAAAAAACAAAAAAAACAAAAACAAACGACAAATGAAAAAAAACAAACAAAAACAAACGACAAATAATAAAAAAAGACAAATAAAAAAAAAACAACAAATAAACAAGTACAAACTGAAAAAGTGTCATGCAACGATAGAATATATTCACACAGGTTTAACAATTCATGACGTCACATGAAAGAGGCAGAAACTGAGAATATCACGCTACCAGATTAATCTCAGCAATCACAACCCTGGACGACTCTGGCCTCGGTTTTTTATAGCCCTTGGACAAACTTATTTTCGACTAAGATATTGACACATCATTCTTAAACGCTTCCAAGCATGCTTGTCACACTGCTCCCTGATTTCGAGATGACGCTTTTCCTAGTACTTCACCTTAATGGTACAGGTTCATAAACTTTCACTGTGGCTTTCATTGAAGGTAATATACACCTATAGGATCTGTGTCACAAGTATCGATGAAGCTGAAGCTGTGGTGCCCGACAATGCAGTTGCTAGTCCATAAAAAGAGGGAGATGCTGTTTGGGTGAAGAATCAGCGGGAAGCTGTACAACGCAAATCAGCATGGGTACAGTGACGTGTACCAGAATGGATGACCAAAATAAGAATTATGTTAATAGATAATGTTAACGTTAATAGATAATGTTAACGTTAATAGATAATGTTAACGTTAATAGATAATGTTAACGTTAATAGATAATGTTATTAGATAAAGACACAGAAAAGGGATCATCCCAAAGCAACTAGAGACTAATAACTTGTTTACAAACCGTGTGGAAAATCCCTACGACACAACTGAGCGAATAGATCTGCCATTCCGTTAACAACCTGAGGAACAAAGAGGATGTTATGAAGGAAATAAGGAGTGGCACGACCTGTTAGATACAAATCAAAGATCTCGAACCCGGTCAAAAGAACATAGCCACTGGCATGGATTAACTGCAAAAAAGTCTATGGCAGAATTTCTCAAGCTTGTATAATTGACTTCTTAAGAATATACAAGATATTTGATAAAAACACCAATAATATTAAGAAAGTAATGAAAACATCGATACTGAAACTAACAGCTGTAGAACAACACTTGACTGAGATAAGAATGCAGAGGAGACTCTATGTCACAGCCACTGTTTATCATAACTATTATGACACTCAATTTCATACTTAGGATATATGATGCCGGATACAAGTTTACAGACACAGAAGAAAGAATAAAACACCTCATGTATATGGATTACTTGTATCAATCCTGATAAAGGAATCAGAGACTAGAAAAGCTGATAAACAAAGCTGGAATAAAGTAAAAACTGCAAACTTTGGAGGTCATGGAACTGCCCGATCAAGAGATGACGACGCCTGGTGAACATAACTACACAGAGTTTTCCAGAGAGTTGAAAGGAATATGGAACATGCAAAAGTCAATGTAATACCGATAATTGTAGAAGCACTAAAAACAGTTCCGAAAAAAAAATCTAGAAAAATGACTGGGAGAAATTGGAATCGAAAGGAAGACTGAGTCAATACAATGGACGGCAATGATAAAAATTGCTGAAATATTAAGAAAACTAATCAAATGCGAAAAACCAATCCATATAAATTACAAGACTAATCTGCCACATGGAAAGCTCAACAGAAGGAAAATAACAATGGTAAAAGTTTAACCATATGAAACTAATAGAACTGAAACTGCACCAAAACTGTACCCCCACAAATGGATCAGCCTCGGTTGATGTATCACAAAATAGTTGTAAAGATTCAAGGAAGATGAAAGGAATGAATAGGAAAAGCACTAACCAAACCTCCACTGAAACACTGCGGAGGCTAATTATCATCTAAATGTTATTAATGACCAATGCTTAATGCCAGCGAGAAGTCAATGATAAGTTTACTATGTGATAAAATAAAGGTGCGCAATTGACTCTGGGGTCTTACTACAAATCCGGCACTCTGCAGCAACTTCCTCTCCTAGAATCACTTTTTTGAACAATCGTGTTCCTAATGCCTGCTATTGTGCTGTACAAACAAAAGCTTCAGTACTCTTAGCCAGATACCCAGCTCTAAGCCATTGCCATGATCTTTCATCAGCTCCTTCTGCTATATCTTGGAAGAACCTTCCATGCATTTTCTTTCTAGCCAATTCCTTTCTCTATCTATACGTTTCACATAATCAGCCTTGGTCTCACATACCTCCACTTCATTGGCCACGACCTTAAGCATCCACTCCTCACTTCTAACCACATGCTCCTTCAACGACATCTCCTCGGTTCTAACACAATCTTTTACACTTTTCAATCCTCTCCCACCATTTTTCCTCTTTTGATACAGCCTTGCTACGCTACTTCGAATGTGAAATATACCAAACATCACTAAAACTTTTCTTGTTTTGATATCCATGGCATGCAACTCATTGTAAGACCATTCTAAAATTCCCACACTGTATCTCAAAACACTGACTACCCATGCATTCACTGCTTTCATTAGGTTTCCTCCATACAGTTTCGAATTTGCAATTAGTTTCACTCTTCTAAGATACTCCTTCCTGACTTTCTTCTTCATTTCTCTGTTCATGATGCCTACACCCTCCAACACTTCCAAATACTTATACTCTGTATCTTCTATTTCTTTCATGATTTGGCAGCATTATTCCATTCGAATGAACCTTTACTCCTCTTTTCATCACCAGTAACATGCATTTACTAATCTCAAACTCCATCCCAATGTCTTCTGAGTATGTCCCCACAAGTTCTACCAGTCTGTCCATTTCTTTTTCATTTCTACCGAATATTTTCAAATCATCCATAAACAGCAGATGGTTGAGGCGTCTGTTATCAGATCCAAAGTTATACCCCAGTTTTTCTCTCTTCAAGAGGATGCTCAGTGGCATCATTATCATTACAAAAAGAAGTGACGATAACGAATCTCCTTGGAATATTCCACGTTGAATGCCAACCTGCCCCATCACCTCTCTGTGCTGTCAGCACCGTTTTCCATTGAGCCACACTTGTCTCCAAAAGCCCTACCACATTCTTAGCAACCTTCATCATCAATAGTGTTTAACGTATCCATGAATGAAGAACCATTCATAAGCCTTTCTGTAATCGATCCCCCAAAATAATAATAATGATATAAATAGTAATGATAATAATAATAATAATAATAATAATAATAATAATAATAATAATAATAATAATAATAACAACAACAACAATAATAATAATAATAATAATAATAATAATAATAATAATAATAATAATAATTTGTTTATTTTTGTGTCATGCTTACATTTAAGTGACTGTCGTTTAATTGTTATGGACTTCCATTTCTTGTAATTAATAATTTTACTAAGAATTCTTCATAAGTTTGGGCTTCGGTTTCGATTATAGCTGATGGCACTTACGTCATCTATTTATTTTTGTATATAATTTTAATAAGAATTCTTTATAAGTTTTGTTTACGGTTTCGATTATAACTGGCGGAACTCAAGTTATATATACATATATATATATATATATATATATATATATATATATATATATATATATATATATATATATAATATAAAGCTGAATGTTTGTGTGTGTGTGTGTATATGTGTGTGTGTGTGTGTGTGTGTGTGTGTGTGTGTGGTCACTAATAGGCTCCTATATGATTGACTATTTAAAAAAAACTGATTACATATAATGATAGAAGATGTATCGAGACACAGGAATGGGTATTTTGATCCTGCAGAACGGTGGTTCATTAAAATTGTGGAGGTGCGTTCGCGCCTGGTCCACAAAGTATGTAAATAAAAAACAAAAAAAAAACAAAAAAAAACGTTTACAAGTGTTTTTGATATAGATATACATAAGAATACTTTGATATATATGTTTTAACTTAAATAGGGATGGTATAATAAAATTGTGGGGTCTGTGTTCGCGCCTGGCCTCCATAGAATGGAAATAGGCACAAACTTTAATAAAAACTTTTCATATCTATCTGCGTAAGTATAGTTTGATAATTATGTTTCAGTTTGAAGAAATATGGTATAATAAAATTATGTGGTGTTCGTTCGCACCTGACCTCCATAGAATGGAAATATGTCACAAAATTTAACAAGGTTTTTTAATATAGATCCACAGAATATTGTGATAAGTGTTTCAGTGTGAACAGGTATGGTATAATAAATTATGGGTATTATCTATTTTATTTTTACTTTCATCATATTTTGCTTTGGTTTTGATACCCCCGAATTCGACCCAAATTTACAACCCTTCCTTTTCATAACCTATCATACTTTAATAAATCAGAGTCTATTTTCTGTAGGCTGTTTTTGAACCCAGTCAACGACGGGTACTTTTGCTAATATATATATATATATATATATATATATATATATATATATATATATTTTATAAGTTTTGATTTTGGTTTCGATTCAAGCTGATGCACCCAAGTCATATGAATATATATTTTTTTATTTTTGAAATCTCAACTTCATAATATATAAAAATTGATAGAACATTAACTCTATAAAAATATATACGAAATCTGCAAGAATTAAAATATCATATTAAAGCGTCCTTTATAACTGGGTTACGTCGGGCGTCCCTGCTAGCTGAGATAAATATTTCTGCAATTATAACACAAGAGTTATAATGATATCAGAGCCTCTCCAATTATGCAGGACATGTACAGAATACCAACATCAATATATTACATATGAATGAGTCCTCTGTATAATTTCCACAGACTCCGCTAGTAATGATAAACAAAACTTATATATCTTTTGTAAGATATGGGAGGAATGACGGTATCATGATAGAAATGCTGAATGACTGAAAGATATGAAAAAAGAGTTACAACGAATCAAAGAAGGAACAATGAATGAAATTAGCAAGGAAACCCTGCAAAAAGGCCATAGAATAAATGGCAAACTGGAGAGCACCAGGACATGACGGAATACATGCATACTGGTTTAAACAATTCACAACATTACACGAAAGACTAGCTCAAAACCTAAGAAGATGCACACAGGAAACAAACGTGCCAGATTGGATGATAAAAAGGTAAGACCACACTGATACAGAAGGACATAAAGAAAGGAACTGGTCCCCCCACCCCGCAATTATAGGTCAATCACATGCTTACCCGCTATGTGGAAAATATTAACAGCACAACTTAGGGAACAAATCTACCACGCCCTCAATAATCGTGGACTTCTTCCCGAAGAACAGACAGGATGTCAGAAAGGAAAAAAAGGAACACATGATCTGCTATATATAGACCAAGACATCCTGAAGGAGGTAAAAAGAAGGAGAAAGAATCATGACATGGCGTTGATCGATTACAAAATACATACAACACGATACCTCAAACATGGATAATAGAATGCTTAAAAATGTATAAAATACCAAGCAGGATCATCAACGTGATAGAAAATGCAATAAAACCATGGAGATTAGAACTATCAGCTGATGGACAACACATAACAGAAATTAACATACAGAGGCACCTTCGAAGGAGATTCATTATCACCATTACTGTTCATCATAACCATGATGCCCCTGAACAATATACCGAGAAAGTGCCAAGCCGGATACAAGTTCTCAAATATAGAGGAGAAAATGAACCACTTGATGTATATAGACAATCTGAAATTTTTCGCAAGGACCGAAAATGAACTAGAGATATTAATAAACACTACCAGGATCTTCAGCCAAAATATCCAAAATGAAGTTTGGTATAAAAAAGTGTATATAAGAAATGGAAAACTGGATATGACAAAAGGCATGGAACTACCCAACCAAACGGAGATGAGGGCACTAGGGGAACAAGACGACTATAAATACTTGGGAGTTCTGGAAGCAGATACCATCAAAGCAAAAGAAATGAAAAAAAGAATTGGAAAAGAATATCTCAGGAGAACAAGAAAACGTCTGGAAACTAAATTATACAGCAGAAGCCTAATAAAAGGTATAAATACACCCGAAGGATGATGTGAACCGACTCTACATAAAAAGGAAAGACGGCAGGAGGGGACTGGTTTGTATAGAAGACTGTGTGAATGACACCAAAAAAGAACTAGAAAAATACATAATGCAAAACACTGAAAGGATAATCATGGCAGTGAGAGACACGAAAAAAAAAATGAACAAAACAAAAAGCAGAGAGACAAAGAATAAGACAAGGAAAGAAAAATGGGAAGAGAAAGAACTACACGTAAGATTCGTAAGGATGACAAAAGATGAGAATAACAAAAACACTTGGACATGGATACGAAAAGGACACACAAACCGAGAAACTGAATCCCTAATAACTGCAGCACAAGATAACTCAATAAGAACCAATCACACAAAAACAAAGAATGCAAGAAAACAACAAATGCAAACTCTGTGGACAAAGAGACGAAACGATAAACCATATAGTAAGTGAATGCAGCAAACTGGCCCAAAAGGAATACAAGAATAGGCACAATCAAGTGAGAAGGGCAGTGCACTGAGAATTGTGCAAACAACTTCATCTCAAACACACAGACATATTGTACAAGCATAGGCCAGCAACAGTAATTGAAAACGAGAATCACAAAATCCTATGGGACATGAACATACAAACGGATAAACCGTACAAGCAAGATAATAATTAACAAGAAAGAAAAGTCCTGTCAAATCTTAGTTTCAGCTGACCACAGGATAAATATCAAAGAAAAGGAGAAATAAAGCAAATACACAGAGCTAGCCAGAGAGCTGAAAGGGATATGGATGATACAAAAATCAAGATAGTACCTATAATAGTTGGAGCACTAGGAACAATTCCGAAAAACTTTGAAAAAATAATGGAAGAAATCGGAACCAGAGGAATGGCTGGAAAGGTACAATGAATGAAAATAATGAAAACAGCTGAAATATCAAGGAAAACGCTTGAATGTGGAGACTAATACACGAGCCACATGGCAGGCCAGACGAGCTGCTGCAGAGAAAAAAAAAAAGACGCGTTATACCTATAAGCTCACTATCCCCTCCCATCTCCTTCCATTACCCAATCACCCCCCCCCAAAAAAAAAGAATGATGCTAAATAGCCTAGAAGGGTCGTGGAAGATGGAAAGACCGAGGAGAGAGCGCTGAGCAGACTTCTGGTGGGCAAGTGCCAATAGAACTGGAACCTTGGGGAGGCTTATTGCTACTAAAATTTCAGTGGAGACCAATGGCCACAGCTGTTGCGATAATACAAATTCATTTGCAAACATTATCGAAAGAGATGGAGAGTACTGGAAATCTGGGAAGAGTTGTTGCCACTCAGCTTCCAGGGAACATCGCAGGTTGTTCTCAAGGAGAGATCTTTTATGATCTGTGTGAAAGCTCCTTGTGAGCCAATAATAATAATAATAATAATAATAATAATAATAATAATAATAATAATAATAATAATAATAATTTTACTTCTATTAGAGTTTACTGCTTAGATTTCATAGCTCATGTTGATTAATTTCGGCATTAGAAGGGTTTCCTTAACATTTCAACTGTTTTCAGCATTATCGTCTGTTACATTGTCTCAGTCTTCCCCTGGATTCCAATTTCTTCTAATTTTTCAGCCACGTTCTTTAAGACTGTTTAATGCTCTTATAAAAAAAATGAAATGTCAACATCGACTGGCACTACACTAAATTGCTGTGAACGTCCAAGAAGGATAGAAAAGCTAAGGAGAGAAAGCACTCCCCAGACATCCACTGGATGAGTGCAAAGAGGACTTAGACCTTGGAGAGGCTCTTGCTCCCCCTCAGGTCCCAGTAAGGTCGTTGTTAGCAAGAAGTTAATGATAAACGGCTTTTGCGATAACGTAAATTCAACTGACAAGATAATAGAGAGATGTAGAGAATTCTGGAAATTTAGATAGACTTGTTGTAACCTTGATTCCAGAGAACACCACCGGTTGTTATCAGTGCGTAGTCTCTTATAATGACCTGTGACAACTTCAACAAGTGAGTACAATTAATAAAAATGAGAATAAGAACTATCCTGAAAGAAGAAAAACTGAAACAAAAGACTATGAAAATGTTGAAATCAAAGGGAACCTTTGAGACTATTCAACAAATAGCGGCGTGATTTGTTTGGTGTGAATAAAAGTAACAACAAAAAAAAAAATTAATGATGAAAATAGCCAAAATATAAGGGAAATCCTTGAATGAGGAAACAAACTCATATCACCATCAGACATTCATCTGCCACAGATTAATGAAAAAATAAAACACACACACACACACACACACACACACACACACACACACACACACACACACACACACACACACACACACACACACACACACACACACACACACACACACCCACACACACACACACTGTTGCAGTGCACTGGTACCAGCCTCGGCAGATATCACAGACATTATTATTAAAGACTGAGGAAGTAGAGCACCAACCGGACCTCCATTGTTAATGTGTGTGAGAGTATTGAGTCACTACTTATCAAGGCCCAGAAGCCACTCGAGGATAAGGGTTAATGAGTGTACCATAGTCAGAGGTCAATGGGATAATATAGCGATCATTGGTAGTGGAAATTTGGTAAATTGGATTACTTAAGGAAACGGTTCAACAAGAATTCGTTTAAGTTGGACTTGAAGACGACTAAATTGTAGTCAGCTGGAAAGCAGGCAAACTGAAGACAGTTCCACAGGCGTGCAGTTCTAAGAAAGAAACTTTGTTCATTGAATCTACATTTAGGTTTAGGCACAAATAAAGAGTGGGGGAAATTATTGGTAGTGTTTTCAGCTAGATGAGTATTTTTTGTAAAAGTTTGGCGAGAGGGGAACCATAGAATGGAGCTCAGAGAAGCACTTGCCATGAAAATAATGACAAAGCAGAGACATGCTCGCAATGACACTTCTGTGGGAAAGAGGTTACAAGGAAGAGAAAAGGGCATCCCCCACTAGATTACGAAGTCTATTTTGATGTTAATGTATAGCAGATAGTTTTCATGTTTTAATGTACAGCAATGAGCCATCTGTCTGGAGGGTATGTTCACTTGTCTATATCAAATTGAAACTGGTAAAATCGTAGATGTATTTGAATGGGAATTGTACTCTTATAGTGTTCCATGCGTAAAAAAAAAAAAAAGATTGCATAGACTGGCGGCTGATGCTAACGAGACATCATTGTAAACGGCCTTTGCATTAACGCAAAATAACTTTGTAATTATAACCGAAAGAAGGCGGAGAATGGTGGACATCTGATAAGACTTGTTGTCACTCAGCTCTAGAAAAACAACACTGTTTAAGCAATCACTGTAAGCAATTACTGATAATGGATCCTGTGAAAATTCCTAGTGGGTAAAATAGTACTGCTGTCAGTCTTCCTCCTCCTCTTACTACTAGAAATAATAATAATAATAATAATAATAATAATAATAATAATAATAATAATAATAATAATAATAATGATAAGTGCTTCTACACTATTAGAACGAAGTTTTGTAGTCGATAGAGTTTTCAGATGAAAAAACCGTTGTTGTTTATTGTCAATTCTACTGATGTTTCTTTGTAAATTCTAATAAATTACAATGTTAGCTTCCAAATTATGCAATCGAAATTGCCTGAATATTCTTGAACTATTAAAAAAAAAACAAAAAAAACTTTAATTATGTTAGCAGGTGAAAAATTGCGGCCATCTTGTTTTTATAAAATAAATTGAAACGGGAAATTACCTCCCTTTTGAACTCTCCTGTGTCTTACATAAGCAAACACGATCGTTTTCTTCAAATTCCTATTTTCTTTAATAAATAATTCTCGTAATTTTTGGATATAATTATCTTAAAAATACGAGGAATACGTAGATACCATTGTCTTCATGTGAAATTCAGTATTACGATTTCCGAAATTTCGTTCTGATAATGTAGAAGCGCCGAATAATATGTCTTAATCTCATGCTAAATTTTAATTTTAAGAGAACTAAAACAGTGAGTTTGGCCACATTTATTATTTAGTATTGTTAGAGAGAGAGAGAGAGAGAGAGAGAGAGAGAGAGAGAGAGAGGAGGAAGGGACTACGACGTGTTGTTTCTTATAACTTTTGTTTAATAGACAGTTTACCGAATTTATAATCTCTGTCTGTTTATTTATGCAAATATATCGGTTATTTATTTTTTAAAACAAACTTTTGAAAATTCGAAAAAATAGAGAGAGACTTAATGTTATACTCATGATATTAACGTCTCACAGTCAAAGGGAGATAAATTTGCATGGCTCTAAGCAAGGGACGTAACTTCTTGTAGCCTAAATCAGAAGGAATTTTAACACAAAATTTACAGCGCGTTTGATAACTTGAAAAAGAAAATGAATTTATGTAAAACCAAGTTTAAATTTGATATATGAAATAAGAACGAAATTGACCTTTTTGGGAGGTTGGTTCTCCTGTAGGAGACATCTCCCTGAACTATATTCGCTTTTTCTCGGTCACATACTCCTGATTCGAATTCGTAGCAGTGGGCTGGGGCAGGTGTATTAGAATTTTTGGGTTTGTATTACTGTACACATAGATTCGAAAAAGTTGTCAAAAACAAATATATAACAAATAAATGTTATCAAAGGCAAGATAAGTTACTTTTCTACCTAACTGGATATATTTTTTGTGTTTTTATTCAATGTAACATGTTTATTCAGCTCGAAAAACATGCAGTGTTTACCGATGTATTGGAAAATTCAAAATGGCGCCCGACTGTCTGTTTAACACGGTAAGTTTGGGAAAAGATGTTATAAATAATAAACTAGACAAAATACTATTAAAAAACAACCGAATATATGTCAACTTATGTCACGGTAACATATATTGAGCGAATTTCTAACAGTATTTTGTCTAGTTTATTATTTATAATACCTTTTCCCAAACTTCCCCTCTCCGAGAGAGAGTCGGCCGCCATTTTGAATTTTCCAGTACATCGGTAAACACTGCATGTTTTTCGAGCTGGATAAACAGAATTTAGGAAAACTCGTCTCGGGAAAACTCGTCTCCGGAAAACTCGTCTCGGGAAAACTCGTCTCCGGAAAACTCGTCTCGGGAAAACTCGTCCCCTTTCGCTAGGTAGGAAAACTGGTCCCTTATTGAATAAATATCGATTTTATGATCGTTCTTGAAGGAGATATTGCTTTTTAAAATAGACTATAGCCCCCCCAGCTAATATTTTAAAAAAAATATTTTTATTTGTGTAATGTTTTTTTTGTTTTTTTTAAATGAAATCGATTGCCCGTTTTCTACCTAACTGGCTAAGTTCTTAGTGGTTTCACTTATTTTAAAGCGTTTATTATGTTCATACAAAGTTAATTACAATTTTTTTGTTTCTTATTTTAACGATGTTTTTTGGAGTCATAAAAGAATAATAAAAAAACAAAAAAAAATTAAAAACTGGGAGCGTTACTTTTTTGTTTTGGTTTTTTAATTATGATAGTTTTTTGTTGTTATGTTTTTGTTTTCTCTCATACCAAATGCACTCATGCGTTATTTAAAATTATAATTTTATCAATTATCAACATTTATTGTCGTCCTGTCAAATTTTGCAAAAATTAACTAATAAATTAAAAGCGAAATATTTTTTTGGCGCGTGAGATGCCATGTGCTAACAATCTCTCGTTAACTAATTTTTAATTTTTTAAATTTTTACTTCAAAATTCTAAAATCAATCATTCAGAGAAAAAGTAATCACTAAATAAATTTATTAATCAATTTTATTGAAAACTCCGCTATCGTTTATCAAGAATCTTTTTAATTTCATTTTTTGTTGGTTGTTTTTCGGAGGGAGATATAGTTTTACCCCCCCCCCTCTCTAAATTATATTTTAAAAAATATTAAAATTTGGGTTTGTATTACTGTACACATAGATTCGAAAAAGTAGTTAAAAAAACAAATATATAACAAATAAATGTTATCAAAGACAAGATAAGTTGGGTTACCCGATAAGTTACTTTTCTACCAAACTGGATATAATTCTCGTGTTTTTATTCAATTTAACATGTTTATTCAGCTCGAAAAACATGCAGTGTTTACCGATGTATTGGAAAATTCAAAATGGCGGCCGACTCTCTCTTAAACACGGTAAGTTCGGGAAAAGGTGTTATAAATAATAAACTAGACAAAATACTGTTAAAAAACAACCGAATATATGTCAACTTATGTCACGGTAATATATATTGAGCGAGTTTCTAACAGTATTTTGTCTAGTTTATTATTTATAATACCTTTTCAATATATGTTACCGTGACATAACTTGACATATATTCGGTGGTTTTTTAATAGTATTTTGTCTAGTTTATTATTTATAACACCTTTTCCCGAACTTACCGTGTTAAAGAGAGAGTCGGCCGCCATTTTGAATTTTCCAATACATCGGTAAACACTGTATGCTTTTTGAGCTGAATAAACATGTTAAATTAAATAAAAACACGAAAATTATATCCAGTTTGGTAGAAAAGTAATTTATCTTGCCTTTGATAACATTTATTTGTTATATATTTGTTTTTTGACAACTTTTTCGAATCTATGTGTACAGTAATACAAACCCGAACTAGAAATAATGTCCGGTATATCACATCTTAGGGGTCTTGATAATCGCTAAAAAATAGAAAATTAAAGAAATTACTGAGGGAGATTTGGTTTTAAAAAGAAAATAATAAATTTTAATATTTTTCAAAATATAATTTAGAGAGAGGGAGAGAGAGTGGGGGGGTTAAAACTATATCTCCCTCCGAAAAACAACCAACAAAAAATGAAATTAAAAAGATTCTTCATAAACGATAGCGGGATTTTCAAGAAAATTGATTAATAAATTTATTTAGTGATTACTTTTTCTCTTAATGATTGATTTTAGAATTTCGAAGTAAAAATTTAAAAAAATTTAAAATTAGTTAACGAGAGATTGTTAGCACATGGCATCTCTCGCGCCAAAAAAATATTTCGTTTTTAATTTATTAGTAAATTTTTGCAAAATTTGACAGGACGACAATAAATGTTGATAATTGATAAAATTATAATTTTAAATAACGCATGAGTGCATTTGGTATGAGAGAAAACAAAAACATAACAACAAAAAAACTATCATAATTAAAAAACAAAACAAAAAAGTAACGAAAAATCGAATCGCTCCCTGTTTTTTAATTTTTTGGTTTTGTTTTTAATTATTGTTTTTATGACTCCAAAAAACATCGTTAAAATAAGAACAAAAACAAAATTGTAATTAACTTTGTATGAACATAATAAACGCTTTAAAAGAAGTGAAACCACTAAGAACTTAGCCAGTTAGGTAGAAAACGGACACTTAGAAAATCGATTTTATTTAAAAGAAAAAAAAAAGAAAAGAAAACATTAAACAAGTAAAAATATTTTTAAAAAATATTAGGGGGGGGGGGCTATAGTCTATTTTAAAAAATAATATCTCCTTCAAGAATGATCATAAAATGTGTTTTCAATCGGTATTTATTCAATACGGGACCAGTTTTCCTACCTAGCGAAAGGGGACCAGTTTTCCGGAGACGAGTTTTCCGGAGACGAGTTTTCCGGAGACGAGTTTTCCCGAGACGAGTTTTCCCGAGACGAGTTTTCCGGGCACCGGATAAACATGTTACACTGAATAAAAACACAAAAAATATATCCAGTTAGGTAGAAAAGTAACTTATCTTGCCTTTGATAACATTTATTTATTATATATTTGTTTTTTTGACAACTTTTTCGAATCTATGTGTACAGTAATACAAACCCGAATTTTTGTAGGAATTTTTGACACCCCTAACACGAAACTGCAAATAAAATATAAAAAACTCGTAATTTCTCTTTTAAATGTGGGTTGTTTATTTTCTTTATGGATTATACTTCCAAAATAAACTATTAAAGTTGTTTTAAGAGTAATAGAAATATTTTAAAAAAAATAGTAATGGAATTAATTGAATGTTACGAGTTCAGTATTTTTCAATTTTTAAACTTTAAAAATCTATAAAAAAAATTCTATTGATTCTATTTTTACGATATTTTCAGGGTCAATGTGAAATTTAATCCTCTTTCCAATAAACTGAATATAATATTTTAGACACACTTTTTTTTTAAATTCACGACCCCCCATTTTCAAATGTCTATTAAAAAGTAAATAATTAATTTATGTACCAAAGTTTTATATATCACAAATTGAAGATAAAATATCAATAAATAATATATTCAAATTTAAAACAAAAAAAAAAGTATTTTTTTTAGAAATTTACCTGTAAAGTCCGAAGTTTAAAACCTTTTTTTTTTAAACACGTGTTTTTTTTTTTTTAATGAAACCTTGGTCCTTGCTCCTTTAATTGAAAAAAAAAATTAGGGCTTGAATTACATTTTTCGAGGAGTTATATATAAGCTTCGAAAGATAGCGGGTGGAATTATTCAATAGTTTTCACGAAATTTCTGGCACTGCTACTGGGCTGATAGGTGTATCAGAATTTTTTTGGGAATTTTTGACTCCCCTAACACAAAACTGCGAATAAAATATTAAAAAAAACTCGTAATTTCTCTTTTTAAAGAGGGTTGTTTATTTTCTTTATGGAATATACTTCCCAAATAAACTATTAAAGTTGTTTAAAAAATAATGGAAACATTATTTTTTATTTTTTAAAAAACAGTGTTTACAAAGTGCCGGCGCGCCTTCATGCAGCCATTTTTTACGTATGAAATCAATTGAAATTTATGAGTTAATTTTTTTTTCAATTTTTTAAATTTAAAAATCTATCAAAATTTTTCTATTGGTTCAATTTTTACAATATTTTCATGTTCAATGTGAAATGTTATGCTCTTGCCAATAAACCTAATATAATATTTTAGACAAACGTTTTTTTTTACCCCCCCATTTTGAAATGTCTATTAAAATTTAAATAATTAATTTACACATCAAACAAGCAAAAAAAAAGAAGTTTTCTTTGTAAATTTACCTGTAAAGTCCAAAGTGTAAAATCTTTTTTTTTTGTTAAAAATACACGTTGATTTTTTTTTTAGTGAAAGCTCATTTTATGCTTAGTAAATGTCGGACACTGACGACAATTTTTTTTATTTCATTCAATGTTTTCTTTTTTTTTTTAGATATTTAAAAATTAATTAAACGTGTATTTAATTAGAACTGTATTAAAATACTTTCATAACGTTCGATAACATTGTCAAAATAAATGAAAGTACTTTCATAACGTTTGATAACATTGTTAATTAAAGAAACAATACAATTTATTGCTAATACAGCAAATATTATGTTGATCTTTTTCACTGTTTATTTTCTTATAAGGCTAAAAAGTCTATCAGGAATGTTGAAAATTTAATTTCATTTTGTTTTAGTTTTAAAATTATAAACAAATAATTTTTACATGAGAATAATTGTCAAAATGTCTTTTTAATAATAAATAAAAACCTTTCATTGAGTATTTCCAAATATTTTAAAGTTCAATATTTTTTTCTAAAGTTGGCTTGAAAATTATTCACCACGCGGCTATTAAGAAAATTAGCGATGACTGAGCATTATATATTAAAATTGATTGTTTCTTTTTAGAATTATAAACAAATAATTTTTACATGAGAATATTTGTCGAAGATATTTAAAATAAAATTTATTTACTTGCCTCCCCACGAGGGTAAAGTTAAACACAAGGTCGGTTTTCAATGTGGGGAAATCTAACTCTCCAAAAGGGGCATTCTGGATAGGAACAAAAATAAAATAAAAATTGTTCCAGTCATGAAGGATTTCTCCTCCTCTAACCGAGGGCAGAACAAATGAAGTGTAGCATCAGAACAGATACTACACTGTGATCTTGTGCCGAAGATAAATGTTACCAAAGACAAGATAAGTTACTAATGTTCCAACTGTGTTTTAACTTACGTTTTTCTTTACTTCCAAACAAAAGTGGTGCCAAGTATATTAGAATGAAAACAACTATCGTTTGTTTTCAGTCTTAAAATTATTTATCGTTTGTTTTCACTTTTAAAATTATTCATCGTTGGTGTTTGGTATGTTTTTTAATTCTTTGTTTCCTAAATTCATAATTCAGTTTTATCAGTATTAAATTGTATATTGCTTTAAAATTACTTAATTTTACATAAATAATATTTATATTTTATATTGAATAAAGTTCAGTTTCAGTATTAATCGAACTGTGTTCCTTTTTCTTTTTAAAAATGTTTTATTGCTCTTTTTCAAATGGCTCTCATATAGTACTGACAGTCTGACAAATCTTACCTACATTGCCTGTAGGCATTTTTCAATGAACAGGCCTTTTTCTTACTCTCGGTCGCCGTGATTTAAATCGCATATAAACATTCTTTATTTTACAATGAATAAAGCGAGCGAAATTTGATTTGAACGTCACAAAATAACCAAAACATAAAAAACGAGAAATTAACAATGGCGTCGCAGATATATGAAAAACCGGTTTTATAAAACATTAAAATGTAGAAAAAAAAATCAAACTTAGTCCAAAAATATATATTATATCTTTTAAAAGTTTTTGTCCACTCATTATTCCAGTGAAATATGACTAAAATTATTACATTTGGCTTGAAATCTGAGTAGTTATTTTAGAAGCTTTGAGTGAAATTTGAATAATAAAACATGCATACATTTGAAGCCAAAACTGCAACGCGAAATGTTTTTATAAAATAAACAGGTGTTTATTTTTAAAGAAATATATTTCGGAGTAAGACTCTTTTATCAATCTTTTATTATCTCTTCTTCCTCGACATGATGTAGTGGAAGATAGTTCGATGAAGAGTCCGCGTGATATGTCGAGGAAGAAGAGAGAGAAAAAAAGATTGATAAAGGAGTCTTACTCCGAAATATATTTCTTTAAAAATAAATACCTGTTTATTTTATAAAAAATTTCGCGTTGCAGTTTTGGCTTCAAATGTATCTATAACATATTTTATCCTTCATATATATATATATATATATATATATATATATATATATATATATATATATATATATATATATATATGCAGAAAAATGTGATATTCTATCCAGATAACACCTAAACAATTAACTTTAACTTGATATGAACCCATTAACTGTTTACTGACAGAATTTCATTTCATTATTAATTTTCAATATCGTAATTCGAAAAAAGTAATATTTAAATTATTGATCTCCAAGTGGAATCCATACAGAAAATGAATCCCTAATAACAGCAGCACAAAATAATGTGATTAGAACCAACCATATCAAAGCAAAGATCGACAAGACCCAAAGAAACACAAATTCAGTCTCTGTGGACAAAGAGACGAAACAATGAACCACATAATAAGTGAATACAGCAAACTAACTAAAAATATAAGATGATCAAGTGGTGATGGAAGTATACTTGAAATTCAAGGCGTCTTTTATGCTCTCCGCTTATCTCAGCATTGTTTCCAGTCGTCCCGAACCTCCACTTGCCACTGGTAACTCTTGCCACAATAATTCCATGCGCAGGTATCCTTGTAGTGGGTATTCAAAGTCTGTCAAGACTGAATGAAGCTACCACACTTGGAATTATGCAGAAACTGCATCTTGAACACACAGACACATTCTACAAGGACGAACTGGCAGCAATACTTGAGAACGGCAATCACAAAATCCTATGGAGCATAGATGTACGGACAGATAAACTCATCCAAGCAAGAAGACCAGATGCCATAATAGTTAACAAAAAGGAAAATAATCGTGCTAAATCGTAGATTTTGCCGTTCCCGCAAACCACAGGGTTAATATCAAGGAGATGGAGAAGTAGAATGTCTCAAAACCAAAAGAATTTAATCTTGTAATTACCTTCTCTCTGTTGATTGCGGTGCATTGCTGTTTCAATGCAGTTCTAGGAAGCCTCCCCCCCCCACGTAATAGATTTTACCATTTCTCTTTGAGAAAAGGTTAGTATTTTGTTAATCTCATCTTCTGGGTTATGCCGTCGCGGCTGGTCAAGCATTTTTGTAGATCAGAGTGCCTCTCTTCGAGAGCACCAACCTTTCAATCTTACTTGCTCCCTTGTTTCTCTGTGAGAGAGAAATAAATATTAAATTGTTAGGTATCGTAAGGCCAGGAACCACGCCCAAACGATTCGCTGGCTACGGGAACATTTTTTTTTAGATTTACAAAAGTTTTATTATGAAAAGAAAATAATAATTTAATTGTTTCTTTTTAATAAAAAAACTAAAAAAATAAAACACCACAAAATGTTTAAATTGTAAATGGAAAGAAGAAAATGTTGAATTGTAATTTTATTTAAAAATTATTGTTTATATAAAACAGAGACTTTTATTATTAACAATAAAAAACCCTTACTTTATTGCTTGTGTAATTGTAATTTTTTAATGGAAATCGCCCCAGACAAGGCATGTCGCCACTCAATGTAAGGGCAGAAAAAATAGTACAAGGTTAAAAACTTGCCAACGGTAAGTGTTAGATGGAATAGATCAGGTGTCGGCAACTCAGTTGACACCGAGGGTCGAGTCATGTTATAATTACAAGTTGCGAGCCGGATTAAAGCCATTAATAAAAGATAAAATAAGGAAAAATTATAGATGCAGATCCTTTTTTTTTGTTACAAAGAAATCACCACTTATCAAGGCTCGGAGGCCACTCGAGGATAAGGGTTAATAATCCCTGTCAACCTAAATAATTAAAACCACAATGAAAATAAACATTGAAAAATCAAAAAAAAAAAAAACAGAAGGAAATCTAAACTAAAAAAAAAAAAAAAATCACCGAACAAAAATTAGTTTTCCTCAAGGAACGTCAAAATACTTGGAGATAAAACAGATCAACCGAAGTAAAATGGATGAAATTATGACGGTATGTTTGAAACTGTTATTGAAAACTATACCACAAATGAACAACACACAAACAAAACCGAAACTCATACACGCATACATACGAGTACAAATAGTTACAAACATATACACTTACGTACGTATTTTTATTTTTTACATAGGCATCACCACTTATCAAGGCACAGAGGCCAATCGAGGATAAGGGTTAAAGAGTGTACAGTAGTTAATTGGGCAATATAGTAATCATTAGTAATGGAAATTCGGTACATTTGTTAACTTAAGTGGAACGGCTCATGTTTACGTTGGACTTGAAGACAACCATATTGTAGTCAGCTGGAAAGCAGACACACGGAAGGCAGTTCCACAAGTGTGCAGTTCTAAGAAAGAAACTTTGTTCATGGAATCTATGCTTAGCTTTAAGCATAGATAAAGAGTGGGGGAAATTATTAATAGTGTTTTCAGCTAGACGAGTGTTTCTCGTGAAAGATTGGAGCTCAGTTGAGTACTTGCCGTGAAAATAACGATAAAGCAGAGACAGACTCGTACAAATGCAGACATTCATGAGGCATGTATGTATAAAGCGCGTGCTACTTTGTATGTCAGCCTCTGCTGGGCCCAATTCGCTTAATCTTTCCTTTCGCTGCTGTTATGTTTTCATATTGCCGAAAGTCATGAAAAATGTGTGTTCATTCTGTGACATTAGACACAGACAACGCGACTTAGTAAAATAAATTCATGAATAATAACTGACAGAGAATATAATAATATCTTTAGTGCAGTGACATGTTTAGTCATTCTGTGGAAAATGACAACAAATTTCATTTGAAGGTCGACGATGTAGTTACATTAAGAAGTGTTCACAGATCTGCATTTTCACATTTAAACACATGCGGTATCATCCACACATTTATGAGGCATGTATGCGTAATGCATGTATGTTTAATGTATTTATTTGCTTCCCCACCAAAGCAAATTAGGCACAAGGCCGTTTTCAATGTGGGGTAAAAACCAGCTCCCCTAAAAGTAGGCAAAAAGGGGGCACTGGTTACCAAAAATAATACTTGTCTCAGTATAGAGGGGGTTCCCTCCATTGACTGGTACAAATTATCTTAAGTGCAGCATTTGCAGAACAGATACTACAATTTGATCCAGGCCCGAAGGCCAAGAACAACAGAAAAAAGGCAAGCTTCTCGAATGTCATTCTCTCCCTGAACTCTTTCATTTTATCGTTTCTTTGCGCTTCTAAATTATCTTTTCATGTATAGCTCAGTATCATAACAAATATGTATCAATGATTTTACATTAAACATAGGAAGCTCTCGTAAAATAAGTCTCATGAAATATAACTGGCAGATGGTCTAATATTTTAGTGCATTGAGATGTGTAGCAGTTCTATGGAAAATGACATTAACAAATTTCATTTGAAGGTCAACGATATCGTTAAATTGAGAAATGTTCACAGATCTGCATATTCACATTTAATAAGTGTTTAATGCACATAACAAAATAAGTGTTTAATGCACATAAAAATAATTTATCTTAACAAAAGATGAATATAGTCAGCAAAAATATTATTAGATCATCTATATATTAATACGATAGCGTGTGTGTTATTTTCTGTGTCACGCTTACATCCGGTTCGTTTAATTGTTATGTACTTCCATTTCTTGTCATAAATAATTTAACCCAGAATTCTTCATACGTTTTGGTTTCGGTTTCGATTATAGCTAGTGGCACTTAAGTCATCCAATTTTTATAAATAAGTTTATCAATAATTCTTTATAAGTTTTGATTTCGGTTTCAATTATAACTGATAGCACTCCAGTAATCTATTTTTTATAAATGATTTTACCAAGGATTCTTCATAAGTTTTGGTTTCGGTTTCAATTATGGCTGAAAGAATTCAAATTATATATATATATATATATATATATATATATATATATATATATATATATATATATATATATCCATAAGTTTTTATTTCAGTTTCGATTCAAGCTAATGCATCCATGTCATATGGATGTATTTTTTATTTTTGAAATCGCAACTTTATAAGATATAAAAATCTATAGTAATATATACGAAATCTGCAGGAATTAAAATATCATATTTAAGCGTACTTTCTGACCGAGCTTTGCCGGGCGTTCGTGTTAGCTTAGATAAATACTTTTGCAGTTTTAACAAAAACAAAAACAAAACAAAACAAAAAAAACTACACTACAATAATATCATAGCATCTCCAGTTACACTGAACATCTACAGAATACCAACATCAATATATTACATATGAATGTGGAATGTATAAAGGTCCCGCTAGTATATAATAACATTATTATACACCTCATTTATAAGCTGAGCTTAACATTTAAGTAAGATATTTAAATGATTCAAATGAGCCACCAGATCCACGATGAATACAAAAAGATATACAGTTATTTAGCAAATTATTTGAAGACACCACAGCCTCTTCTATCATAAATTAATAATTGAGAGTATAATGCCCCCTCGCGGTAAGCTTAAACACTGACATTAAAATTTATTTCTTTTTAAATAAGTAAATACGAAGAACACTGATTACATATATTTAAATTTTATTTCGGTATTTAAAACATTCAATTTTATTCAGTTTATTTACAGAGTAATTAAGCTTTTAGATATAACTCGTATCGACTAGTGGACGACTGGAAGACTCTTGTTTGAGAAGAGGAGAAATATCTCAGAAATAAGATAATAACTTCGCCCATTGAAAGACTCCAAAGGAAGAAAACAACAAGACTTTTGTTGACTTCGAAAGCCTCGTTCTTCATGTTAAAAATAGTTATTAGTAGTAGTAGGCCCGCGGTCCGATCAAAATGCCTTTTCAGGCTAGATCTAGCTTGTGGGCCGTAGGTTGCCGGCCTTTGGAAGAGATTATGAGCCAGAAAACAGGAGTTCTTCCTTCTTTGTCAGAAACATCGCCCCTGAAATGTAAGGACTAAAGGCGAGATTTACACGGCTGCTGAAAGTAAACCCATGATTACTTTCTACTTCCCTTAAATTATAACGTGAGGTCGACTAGTTAGTAAGAAACCCTTGAGACGTTGCACTAGAAATCAGTTTTTTTCTCCGTTCTTCTCCCTTATAGCAGTAATTATTTATTTTATTTTGGATCCATTTTTAAAAATAACACTGATTTTATGTTCACAGTAAAATCGAACCCCCCCCCCAGTAAAAAACAAACAAACAAACAAACAAAAAAACAACAAAAAACAAACAAAAAAAAACAACAAAAAACAAACAAACAAAAAACAAAGCAAAAAACAAACAAACAAAAAAAAACCCAAAAAATAAACAAACAAAAAAATAGAAAAAAACAAACAAACAAACAGGAAAGATGCTTTCATTATATGCTGTTTTTACGGCGATAAAAAAAAAAAAAAAACAACAACAAAAAACAAATTACCAAGGAATAGTAAATTGATTTCTGTAAACTAGGGGAAAAAACCATTCCGGGTAACTATCAGACAGCGGACGTCACATTTGGCAACCATTTTGAATAAAATAATTAAATTTTATTTGAGGATGATATCATTACAATAGAACGGATAGTCTATTAACTCTCTCCCACCAAACGAAAAGATAAAAACGAAAGAATGATATGACGACTAAACATGTATAGAAGATCTCTCCACAAAAGAAAAAAAGTAACTCCTTTGACTACGGCAACTACTCGCACTCACACACTAGATCCGTTGCGTGTTGTATATACATTCTGGAAGATTGAACCCTTTACTCTCATAAAGGTATTCTTATGTATACATCTATGGTTGTTCATGCGTTTTGTTATTTCTGACATCCGTGTGCCTCACTTAGATACATTGCGAGGAGGATTCATCTTGAACCAGACAAAGCGTACCAAAGGCCGTAAATCTCACGGCTGACGTCCTTTTATTTTTTTATTCAACTGCACAGAGAATGGTGTCCGACAACTAGTCTCTCACGTTTATTTATGTATATGGTATTAGAAAACATTATGTCGCATCATAGAATTAAATTTAACTTATTCTAGTGTTTCTGGTAGTTAGGATAAACGAAAAACAAAACGTTAACGTTGATTAAATATTCAGAATTTCCTCTTGTTTGTGTGTAATGGCAACGTTAGACTTTATCGGAAACTTATTTTCGATTCAAAATTTTTGTGTATGGACTTCAGCCGTGCACAAAGAAATTTAATAAACTCTGAACTTATAATACTTGGTTTAGAAATTATATTTTTGTTCTGAGAAAAAACAAAACAAAAAACAACAACAAAAAAACAAAAAGAAAAACAAAAAAACAAAACAAAAAACAAGAAAAAAAAAACAATAAAAAAAACAAAAAAAAACAAGCAAACAAAAAGCAAAAAAAAAAACCCCAAAAAACAAACAAACAAACAAACAAACAAAAAAAGAAGTAACGCTACGATTTTTATCAGCAAAATGCGAACAAGACAAATTTTTTGTCATAGGGCAACTGTAGAGAAACTTATTCACGTTTTTATTAAAAATGATTCACTATTCAAAAAACGACATCGATTAAAAAAAGCATTTTTTTTTTTTACTTAGAAACACTGATTTAATGTTTATTCATTAGTTTTAAGAGACAATCTTGGATTTTTTTTAAATAAAAAAATTAATACTTAAAACAATAAGAAATTATTTCGGAAATATTTTGAAATTTCACAGGCAAAAACTATCAAATGTAATCAACGAATGATAAATGTTTTTTCGTAAAACTTAAATAATTTGAATATTTTTTTCCAATTTTATTTTTTCAAAAAACTTAAATAATTTGAATATCTTTTCCAATTTTATTTTTTCAAAAGACTTAAATAATTTGAATACGTTTTCTAATTTTATTTTTTCGAAAAAATCGAAAAACATCTTATAAATCGGCAAGAATTGGAACCCCCAAAAAGAATATTTTATTTCACAATTCCATTATATTTTAATATGTAAAAAAAAAAAAAAAAAAATAACAAAAACAAACTATGGAACAAATCCCCCCCTCTAAAAACATTCTGAAACGATCCCGATTAGGGAGGGGCTAAAACATAAAATTTTGTTAATATATTTTATTTTAATCCATTTTAAAAAGAATAAGTTTATAAAAAATTAGCGAAATTAATTAATTATTTGATCTTTGAGGAAATTAAAAGACGCTTTGTTTTCATTGTTTATGTAAAAATACGTTATAATAACATTGATTCCATTTTACCTGGTTTTAGTTTTTTTGGAGATTTTTTTTGAAAATTCTCAGGTTTAACGGAGAGTAAAAAGAAAATATGACAAAAATATAATCTTTTTTCTTGAGAACACGGTAAAAATTACGATGAATCAATTTTACTTCACAATTGTTATTATTTGTCATGGGGGCCGGAAATTACACCCTTATTCGTGTCATACCTATATATATATATATATATATATATATATATATATATATATATATATATATATATATATATATATATAATATTATTTCATAAATATTTTTTAATTTTGATCTACGAATACAGACGTTTCATGCATACGCAATCAACAGTTTAGGAAATAGTAATTATTGTAAATCGAAAAATTAGATCCCGATTATAATTTCGCCTTTTACTCTGCACACACACACACACACACACACACACACACACACACACACACACACACACACACACACACATGTATGTGTGTGCATGTATATTATAAATACATATATATGTAAATATATAGTGTGAGAGACAGTAAGTTGTATAAATTATTCGTATCAGCTCCAAGAATTCAAAATCAACCAATAGATTGTGTACATTCTGTTTTTAAGACCATTTTAAACATTTCATTTAATATTTTTATATTTTGGGGAATTCCAAAATGTCGCTTATCCTGCATCAGTCAGAACATCAACAATGGAAGTCAAAGAAAAACAGTATGAAATTACATAACTGTTTAAAATATAATATCTAATTGTCTCTTTGGCCTTTTGGTCAAGTTATGTACCTAAGTTTTTTGTTCATCGTTAATTTTGACTGTATTTTTTAACATGAATAAAAGATTTAATATCTCAAAGTGTAGTATCTGTTCCGGCAGATGCTGCAAGCTATGACTAGCAAAGACCAGCTATGACTAGCAAAGACCAGATGTGGGAGCAACCCCACATGCCTGACCTTTAACCAGCTCCCATTTCCCACCTCTCGGGAGCTGGTCCCCTTTTTCCCTTCCCCCTCCCTTCACTCCTCACATTAAAAATCGGCCTTGTGCCTAATTTGCTCGGTGGGGGAGCAAATAAATACCATCTGTTCTTCAGATGCTGCACTTCTATTTCTTGTTCTCTTTCGGTGGAGGAGAAATCCTTCACGACTGAGGCAATTTTCATTTTTGTACCTTTTCTCCACGTTAAAAAACGACCCTGGTGTCTAACTCTGTCTCGTGGGGAGGCATAGTAAATAGGTACTATTATATCAAATTCGCTGTGTGTGTGTGTGTGTGAGTTCCTCATAATTTCCGAAACAGTTGAGCATATCTTTTGCAATTGTCACACAAAGATAATTTATATGTCTGGAAGTGTTCTTAGATATGTTTTGTACAGAAATTTATCCGATAAGTATCGGAAATCGAAAAAAATCATATCTTAAAAATAACTTCTCTTTTTTATAGATTAAATAAACAATTTTAACAAGGGAATATTTTACATTACACCGGCAAGAGAGATAATAAAATTTCAGAAATTATTTCTTCTTAAAAAACAGATTTATTATAATCTGGAGGTATAGCTTAATGATAGAGCATTCGACTACAGATCGAATGATTCCCTGTTCAACCCCGCGTGTACCTCACCATTTTATTTTAATTTTTTTCTCATTATTGAGTTCAATTTACAACAAAAGAGAAGGTACCATTTAAAATCGCCGCGAATCATTTCTTCGTTTGCATATGTTAAAAATAAACAATAATCAGAAGTGACGTTTCCAGGGTATTCATCATCGTGCGCAAATATCAGCTGACGTGATATTGTAAACAAACACAGACGGAATTTGATGAACGAAGTTGTCATTATTTTTGTTTTTTTAATCTTTTTTTGCGAATTAGTTCACGGGGCAAATTATTCCTCCTAATAAGATTGATTCTATAATAATATATTCGCAATCTGCATAAATCAAAATATCATGTTTAAGCGGGCTGCCAGCTAGTTATAGAATAAAAAGCACCCACGTATATAACTTTGTTATAATCTCACTTTTATAGCTAATAACAATGATATAAAATATTTTAAATAAAATAAAATACAGATCAAAATAATAATGATATATGATAACAATTGGAATTAAAGATAAAGAGAATCAATCATTGAATAAACATGGGTAGGAAGATAAAACAAAGCGAATCAAGGAATAAAGTAATAATAATAATAATAATAATAATAATAATAATAATAATAATAATACTAATAATACTAATAATAATAATACTACTAATAATAATGACGGGCAAACCCATTCAAGCAAGAAGACCAGATGTCGTAATAATTAACAAGAAAGAGAAATCCTGTCAAATCGTAGACTTTGCTGTCCCAGCTGACCACAGGGTGAGTATGAAAGAAATAGAGAAACGAAGCAAATACACAGAACTAGCCAGAGAGTTGAAAGGGATTTGGATGATGAAGAAAATCAAAATAGTACCGATATTAGTAGGAGCACTAGGAACAATCCCCAAAAAAACTGGAAAAAAGAATGGCAGAAATTGGAATCAGAGGAATAGCTGCAAAAATACAACGCCTAACGATAATGAAAACGGCTGAAATATTAAGGAAAACCCTTGAATGCGGAGAATAACACAAAACAATATAACGAAGAAGCGTTACAGGGAATAAAGAACACCGAAGCTGCAGGTCTACATGTTCTACCCCCCCATCATGCATCTCTCCATTGTTTCACCACCGTTCCCTCCCCCCCCCCAAAAAAAAAGTGATAACAAAGAGCCGAGAAGGGTCAAGGAGGATGGAAAGACCAAGGAGGGAGCACTGGCCAGACCTCCGCCGGACAAATGCGAAGAGAACTGGGATCTTGGGGAGGCTTAGTGCCATTCAAATTCCAGTATAAACCAATGGCCACTGCTAGCGAGAAATCAATGGTAAGAGGCTGTTGCGATGATGCAAATTTATTTGCAAATGCTTTCGAAGGAGGAGGAGGAGAGAGCTGGAGGTCTGGGGAGACTTGTTGTCACTCAGCTTCCAGAGAACATCACAGGTCTCCAATCAGATTGTTTGCTGACTCGTGTGAATGCTCCAGGTGAGCCAATAATAATAATAATAATAATAATAATAATAATAATAATAATAATAATAATAATAATAATAATAATAATCTCTATATATTATAAAAGTGAAGTGTGTGAAACGGCCTCTACCAAACAACTATTGTTAGTTTATAGACTTGAAACTTGATATATGAAGTATTCGGGCATGAGGAACTGAATACCAGCAGAATATAATAATAAGAAAACCTTATTAGAAAAATGGATAAGGAAATTAAGGATCAATAGCATTGAATACAAATTGAAATGATCGATGCTAGGAAGCGCTAGTAAATACTCATCAAATAAGTTTTACCGATGCAATCTTTGTACTCTAGAATAATATCATATAATAATATCTCAAGAAAGCCTTCTAAACAAACGATAGGAAGTAATTCAAAATTGTTTACACAGATCTAAATATATCTTGTCTCGTATAAAACATGATTATGTGCAATGAGAATAAAAATATATAAAAGATACTTCTTTAGAGAAAATATTAATTAAAAACTTTTATAATACTGATTTATAGAAATAATTATGTAAAATATGATTAACAAATAAGGTAGAAGAAGTAGTAATTGAAAGTGAGAATAACCCATATAAATAAACCAAATGTAATAATAGATAGCAATTAAAACATTAGATTTAATCAGATATATCTATAAAATAGATTAGAACATGAAATAGGGTGGTATATTTTACAGTACGTAGAATTTAATTTAAATCTGATAAATATGAGTTAAGTTTATTATATAATTATATGTAAAAAGCGATTAAATTAACATATAGAATAGAAGGTGTATTGTAACTATTGGTTTAAATGCAATATTTAGAGATGTTAAATATTAGTTGAAAATAGTAAATTATAAATAAAATAAAAAAAGTAAATGAGAGAGTGGGAGAAGCTCAAATATTACGTTATAATGACAGTATTAATAACCCTAATATAATAAAAACATAATTAGAATTAATATTAATTTATATACTCTTTTAATTAATCAAAATAAGAAAATATATGATTAGTGTATTTTAAAAATAAATACAAATGGGAATGTGATTCATTCAAAGCGAAGTATAATGTACTAACTAATTTAACTAGTTTAGAAATAATTATTAAATTTGATTGAGAATATTTATACATAATAATTATATGTAAAACTAATATTTTTATAGTGAGACTTTTTAAATAATCAACTTAAAGTAAAAAAAATAGTAGGAATTAATTAAATTAGATAAAATATTAAACGAATAAAGTTATAATATATAATAGCTCACATTGAAATAAATTAAAATTCTTTTTAATAAATTAAAAAGCAAATTAAAATAAAATTGCATAGGATATAAAAATTAATTAATGGATATATGATGGATGGAATTGAAATATATGTCAATCAAAACTAAATAATCATAATACAAAAATATGACTTTAATGATATTGAGTACCCTCTTATCACGGTATACTTTCAGGAAAAAATGTAAAATGAAGTATTGGACATAATTTGAATATATTCCAAATACAATCAAAAATTAAAAAAATTGGAGACTGTTTGAATTTAATAAATTCTATTAGAAGAAATATAATCATGGAAGTAAATCTAATAGACGTACCAGGTAATCATTGATTTGAAAATTATAATTTAAGTCAGAACATTAATAGATAAATCTCATATAGTATAGATTAATTTATATTGAAAATTTTTTAAATGAAAATTTCAATAAATAATATAATCCATAAAATACAAGTACAATTAATATACAAATAATATAAATAAAATAAAACAATTAAATTAGATAATTATATTATTTATTAACACAGTTAAAATTCACATGAACCAAAAAAAACTTAGATTGGATAAAGGGAAATAACTTACTTTAATTATGAAATCGGTTATCCCCTGGAACGGATTATAAACATATGATTAAAAATACAGAAATTCCAAAAATTAATGTTAAAAATTGTTAATCAAAAAAATTAGAGGGCCGACAGGCTAGCAATGTCTCCTGTGGGAAGGAGGTTGTAGAGTAGTCAGTAGTCGCTGTCTTTGTTTTTAATAGAGAGCATGTTAATCCCATGTTCAATTTTATAACATATCTAGTATTCTTATATCAAAAATCTCTTTACATCGAATTTTGCTTTAAAATCGTTTTCTTATTAAATGGCAAAGAAAGAAATCTGGCTAATTTAGAAATAAATTTAATAAAATATTTATATATATAATAAAATAAAATTTATAGGTATGCAAAATTTTGGTTCAATCACTAGAGTTTATTACCGTAAACAAATCAATAGATCAAGTAATTAGTTTCGTATAAAAATAAATATAAATACATATATTATAGATTTTACAATTATCAATATTATCGATTAAATATATATATAGACTAATTATAAATAATGAGTTAATAAAATATTGAATAAACTATTCTTTATTAATGTATATCAAAATAAATACATTTCATTAACACAGGAATTTTAATTTGGTGAAAATTCAAAGACAGCGAAATATAATGAAAAAGATAATTGCACGTTCTTTCTTAGTTTGCGGATTTTGTAATCATACCCATATACTTTTATTTTGTTTTAAAATTAAAAAGTGCTTTTTCTTCTGATGAGTTAAGAGTCAAATAAATGCAATAATTGACATAAAAATTGCATGAATAATTTGCGCTACGAAACAGGTGCTGTCAAAAATTGTGCATGTTATCTTACTTAAAGGAATAAATGGTAAGATGGTTAACATCTTGAAATTTGTCATTTATTTGTTTTATATATATATATATACATACTTTTTTCAAGGAAGTCACCCCTTATCAAGACACAAAGGCCACTCGAGGATTAGGGTTAATGAGTGTACGATAGTCATTGAGACAATAGCGTAGTGATCGTTGGTGGTAGAAATTTGCTATAAGCTGATTATTTAAGAGGACAGCTCAGCACGAATTTGTTTACATTGGACTTGAATACGACCATATTGTAGTCAGCTCGAAAACTGGCCGGCGCAACAGTGTTCTACATGTGGCAGTTCTAGGAAAGAAGATTTGTTCATGAAATCCACCTTATGATTTAGGCATAGATAGAGAGTGGTCGAAATGGTTGGTAGTGGTTGTAGTTAGTCGATTGATATTTTGAAGGTTTGGCAAAAGGGACCGTAAATTGAAGCTCAAATAAGCACTTGCCACGAAAATAACGATAGAGGGCCGACAGGCTAGCAACATGTCCTGTGGGAAGGAGGTTGTATGGTAGTCGCTGTCTTTGTTTTTATTTTATTTTAAATTTCTTTTGTCGGTGTTCTGTGATGAGAGTTTTGTCCTGTTCTTCATTGTTGTTTAACATGTTTCTTTTTTGTTAGAAAGTTTGTGTTATTTTAGTGCAGAAGGTTTGCTTTATGTGTTTCGATGTTTTTACAAGTTTTCTTAGTTCGAAGGTCAGGGTCTTGTATTTGGATTGAAAAATAAATCAGTGAATATCCGAATAGAGAGCATGTTAACCCCATGTTCACTTTTATAACATATCTAGTATTCTTATATCAAAAATCTCTTTACATCGAATTTTGCTTTAAAATGGTTTCCTTATGTTTTCAATTCTACGATGTTTTTAAATGTAGAAATATTGCAACTTTTACAATTACACACGCGATAGTATGATATCTACACTCGTGAGCAAGAAAAATGGGACAAACAAATTTTATACATTTTATTGCACTAAAAGCTATATTGAACAAAGAACAATTGAACAAGGAAACTTAAACGAGACTAATAACACAGAACAATACAGTTACTTTAATAAATGCTTAGAATGGAATCGCATTCCCTTTTGATTTCTTTAAAAGATCAATCCTTTTAGACATGCCCTCAACCAAAGTGGAACATTGTGAAGAGGATATGTTATTCCATTCGCTTTGCACAGCTTCCTACAGTTTGCCATTGCTCGAAAAGTTTCTTGCATCCAATGCACGAGATATTATGGACCAAATATTCTCGATTGGGTTTAACCCTTATCCTTGAGTGGCCTATCGGCCTTGATAAGTGGTGACGCCTATGTAAAAAAAAATGACCTGGCCAAAATATCACATTAATTGAATTATCAGAAAACCATTTTTTGTGACTTTAGCAGTGTGCGCAGGAGCATTATCATGTTGAAAAATAATCTTCTGAAATATTCCCAGCTTCTGGATACTTGGTAACAGCCCTGTGTCTAATATTCGAATGTATTCCTTTGCATTGATTGACTTCTCACATCTAATAAGTTCCTCAACTCCTGCTGCAGTAAAAGTTCCCCATATCATTATCTTTCCATTCTTGTGTTTAATTGTCGTTTTCATGCAACTTGGTGAAAATCTTTCTCCGGTTCTTCGATTGCACCATTCGAGAGCATCGGGAGCATCAATAACAAGACAAAATCTTGATTCATCTGACCAGAAAACATTCCTGAACCAGCCTGTATCTTTCTTGCCATAATACGAGAAAATTCTCTTTCTATCATTGATGCTCTTCTTAGATAAAAATGGCTTCTTTGCACACCTTTTAGAAGAAAATCCCATTTCTTTCGTTCGTCTAGATATTGCATATCCAGAAAAAGAATTTCCAGCCCTTGTTTTGAATTCTATACTATGTTCAACATAAGTTTTCTTTCAATCCTTCAAAACAGTTAATTTAAGTCTGTGGTCGTCCTTCAAAGTGAATGCTCTAGGGCGACCAGATCCAGGTTTCCCTTTTACTAAGCATTGGACTTCGAACCTTTGACCAATTCGTTTCACTACAGAAAGAGATGTTTTCACTTTTTCTGTTCTTAAAATATCAAAAATCCGCTTGTAATTCATTTTGGACTGTCTTAATCCTGCAATTCGGTTTTTTATATCCTCACCAAGATGCGGTCCTACCATATTTAGGATGAATTTTTCCACTTATTATTATATGCTATAATAATAATGATCTACAAAATAGAAATTTTCAGTCAAAATTAACAAAAATTCATGGAAAAATATTGAAAAATTGATTTCTTCCTTATTTCACTATTGGCCCATTTTTTTTTGTTCATGAGTGTACATATAAAATAAGACATTAATTATCAACATTCATGATTATAGCTCGCCAATGAAGAGAAAAATGTTTATAAACCACCAGAGATGATGGTATCGACTGAAATATTTGATATAAATTATTTTCATTTATTGAAAACAAATGAAATCTCTTAGTACTGAATTTGGCTTTAAATTTTTTTTCCTGCTTCTACTTTTGTTTATAACTAATCCTCTGTGATTTATAATTGTTTTTAATTTTGGGGTCGCTTGGGTGAGAAATATTATCATTTTTGATTATGCAAGGCGGATAAATGAACACACACACACACACACACACACACACACACACACACACACACACACACACATATATATATATATCACAGCTTTTGTGGTTGTATTCAATGATTCGTTTATTACTTTCATAAACAGGGATTTTATTTGAAGAAATATTTTCTCATAGATTTTCTTTTCCTTCTTTCAATTATTTCCATTTCTCTTAATGCCCACTTCCTTTCTGTCTTTGAAACTGTTTCCTTTCGCGCTTACGGGTTTTCAGCACATCCTTCTCTACACCATTTCTGTTTGATGACATCGAAGTATTCTTATTAGATAATTTTCAATAAAAACATCCCATTACTCGCTTATATTTATCCCCACTCATGAAACTGATATACACCGGGTTCCTTTTTTAATACAAGCGAAATACTTCTAAAACAACGAAATCATTTAACTTCAACATCTTTACTATATTCTTCACAATATAGAGGTCTCCAAATAAAAATTATGATTGCACCTTGTCAGAGGACATAGGAATATATCGTTGGGAATGTTTGTTTCTTGTAGTTTCTGCAACTCGTGCTTCATCGTTTTAATTAACGAACACACGATCGCTTGCAAATGTCACCATCTACGTTATTCATTCACACATAAGTAATTTCCATGCATTCTAATAATCACTTAATCTTTTATTACAAAATGGTAAATCACTTATAGAACTATTACTAAATTAGTAGTAGTTAGCAATGAGAAAGCGTCGAGAAGAAAGATCCGCTGGTTCTTCTGTCGTCATTGTACCTCTAAACAAAGTAAACCTCATGTAAGCAGGTTAGGATTGAGTCGTGTAATTTGATTACATGGCCAGCAAAAATAACAGAGGGAATAAACACTATGACTTTGAACTATTATTGTCTCTATTTGCTCAAGGCTAAAAAAGGTCAGAGAATCCAACATTATACTCCAGATATATACATACGCGCACGAGTAAAACTCAGTGATTACAAATTAGCATAGGCTTACATTTGTTTATGGCATAATCGCGTTGACACACCGGTTCTCGTCAGATCACCGAAGTTAAGCAACGTTGAGCCTGGTTAGTACCAGATGGGTGACCATTTGGGAATTCTAAGCGCTGTATGTGCTCTCCGCTTATCTCGGCGTTTGTTTCCAGTCGTCCTGTACTTCACTTGCCACTGGTATTAAATAATGTCGACTCAGGAGAGGTGTGGTTGGAGATTGCTCACCTCCTGCCAATAACTTTCACGTGCAGGCACCCCTTCGTGGGTATCCATAGTCTGTCAAAGACTGAGGGAACCCCTATTTTTGTTTGGGTGTTTTGTTCTACGGCCTATCAACCTATTTTGATTAATGCTTAATCCAGACAAGTTTTTATGCTTCAATATCTTCAGAATGTCCGTAAACAATCTAAAAAGGAAAATTATTTTGCTTATATAATGACCGTTTACTTTTATATCCTATGTTGCTTAGTTTATCTGGCTGTCTGTTTGTCTGTTTGTCTTATGCCCGCCCTACCTTTTCTTGAAAATTACGTTTTTTTTTCTGAAATTTTGTATGAGCCATTCTTATGCTAAGGTATAGCAAACTAAGTATTATGGTAACCGCTCGATGCACAGTTAGTGATCAATAGAAAATAGTATTTACATGAATACAGATGTAACCATATTCAATCATCAATTTGACATAAAGCACTCATAGTAAGTCAACTAGCTAAAACCTTTGCTCGTTTTAAACGGGGATAACAAATGCTAGTATATCGATACAGATAGATTTTTAAACCTTGAGATTATGTAAATTGTTGTTAAATTTGATTAATTAAATTATTGTAATCACATTATGCTATAATTAACACGTAAATACATTTCAAGTCATTTTATAGCGAATTATGTGGTTCAAAGTTATTATTATTATTATTATTATTATTATTATTATTATTATTATTATTCATGTTCTTAAATTAAATACGTGTATTTTAATGACGAATAAGATTGTACACAACGTATTCTATTTAATATATATATATATATATATATATATATATAAGTTTTAGTTTCTGTTTCGATTCAAACTATGTCCCTCAAGTTATATGGATATATTTTTTATTTTGGAAAATCGCAACTTTATAATATATAATAATCGATAGAAAATTGACTCTATAATAATATATACAAAATCTGCATCAATTAAAATATCATATTGAAACGTATTTTACGATCGGGCTACGCCGAATATTCCTGCTTATTTAGATAAATACTTTCGCAGTTTTAACAAAAGAGCTACAATAATATCTGGGCGTCTCCATTTACGCTGAACATCCGCAGAATGCCAATATCAATATATTACATATGAAAGAGTTCGCTGTGAAATTTCCACAGGTCCCGCTAGTAGATTTTATAGTATTAGTATTAGTCCGTCTACAATGACGTCATTCCTAACAATTAGTCTCTTTACTCCTCCGTAGATATTATGTTTTTGGTTTGTAAAATCTATCCATACTGAAATGTTATTGCCGAAGCGTTGTTCTTTTGCACAAAATATCGACAGTTACTAAATGTAAAGTTGATTTTTATCTTGTTAGTAATAATACAATGGAAGTTTATATTCACAACAGTTAAAATAACATAAAGCACCGCCCAAGTTTATTTAATGCTAGCAGCATTACCCGACCTTGGTCGGAGGTTAATTTAATGCCATTTTTATGCTTATGAAGTGTAAGATAAAATAAACATGCAAAAATATAAATTTTCGAAAAAAAAAAAATCTCAATCGAAATTTATAAGAAGATTAAATGAGAAAAGAGAGAATTTTAAATAAGTGTTCGTAAATGCATAAGTATTATATAAGCAATGTGGTTTTATTGTTGTTATGAATAGTGTTTTGTTTTGATTAGTTTGTCAAAGAAAAAATAATTTTTGGTAAGTTAATGAATTTGTATTTGTATAAATAAATGTTATTTAAAGTGTTAATTAAAGTGAAGTTAATGGAAACAAATGGGAAAACTATTTTTAAATATAAAAATATGTTAAGTTGTATTTACACTGTAATTGAGGTATTACCGTCAGTGAAATTTTGATTTAAGAAAGTAAATTGCCCAATTGTATCAATAAACGTCTTTCCAATTAACAGAACAACATTAAAAAGTGACGTCATCAAGCCGAAAAAAAGAAAGAAAGAAAGAGAAAGCACGCTGTAATGGTCGTGTGTGCGTGTGTGCGTGCGCTGTGAAGTGTGAAGTAGTAGTACGAACAATTCCATAACAGAAATACGATGTCAGCGTCGGTCTGACTCTTCGCTAAGTAACGACCTGGAAAAATGACCGGTCATTTTCATTTGCATACGTACAATAATACATAGAGATTATCAGTTGCCGATACATGTTGGAAACATTTCGTAGCAAAACCTAGCTTAAAACAGTGCCAGGCACAGCAAGTACTTTTGTGTGTAATTTCATGCCAAACCGTCTTTGGGTCTATATCGAACTAACTCACACACAGAGACAAAGTTGCATTTATATAAAAGTACAGATATTTATAAATCATTGAGAATTTATTTTCGTGGACTCATCTGATAATCAGTTAACAAAAATGAACTGAAACGTCAACATATTTTATATCGTCATGGAATGCAAGAAAAAATAAATAAAAACGACGAACAGACGCTAAAAATTTTATGAAAGGAAGAAAGAGGAAAACGGAAAAATAGTAAATAGTGATGGGACGCTAAAAGTTCGAAAACCACTAAAAATGAAAATCATTCTATTGACATGAAAACGTATGACTTTTGTTATTTTTTAAAAAAACATTATTCACCCTAAATAAGTCTTACCTCCATCGGGACATAAGGGAGCTACTTGGAATTATGCCTCAGATTTATAGGCGCATCATAAGTGGAATCTTATACAGCAACACGTTCGTTCACATTACATTTAAATGTCGACATGTTGCAACAATCGTAGATACAGGGAGAAGGGAGATAATTACATGAAAAATTAGTAGAGTACAAAGTTTCTGCCACCTTAGAAGCTTTATTTCTTATGTTTTGTTTTTAATTTTCTTATCAGTTTATTCAAGCTGGGGATGGGGCATCCTATCAGATGCCAAACATTCACCCGCTAATTCAGATATTTCAACCGAGAAATCTTTTTAAGATTCTTACCGTCACTTTATGTGCAATTGTTTGAAACTTTCTTGCACTTGGTTCACCGCATATATTTGCCAGGTAGTTTTTGATATTTTTCTTCATGAGTCCAATTACTTCTATAATTAGTGGAATGATAGAGATCTTCCTAAGATTTCAGTTTCTTTTCATGTCGTATATAAAACCTTGATATGTTATTATCTTTTCCCTCTCTGCTCTGTTTAACCCAGCATCAATGGAGAGACTAACTTCTACGAAGGTTGCTTCTTTCTACCTGCTTGTCCTATATCACTATGCCAGGTTTCATGGCTCCGTTTTCTAAGTATGTAGCTGTGGATAGTGTATAACCTATTTCCAACTGTGCTTTCTGGTATATGTTTGCAAGACATGCTTCTGCATTCGGTATTCAACTTTTTATTGATTGTCCAGACTCCATTGTGTCGCGTCCTATAGTAGCCATCCCCCAACAGAACCTTTCAGTTGGATGTTTATTGGCTGACACCCTTTATTTCTGTCTGGCAGAACATGCACCTGCTGTCATTTCCTTAAACGCATTTGCCATTAAGTTTTGATCTTGAACAACAATTATAATCCACTTCTGATCATAGTGAAGCGATCTTCTTTTTAGTCTGATCCAAAACCTTCCTTATGTATATAGTCCTGAAATGGGTATGATTGTGTTTCTCGTCGAGTTGAACGGCAGTATTTATGTCGAAGAGGTACGAGTGTTGCAAGTTTGACTTCCTGGACAGGAAGGAAGTAACATATGTTCGGCATGACAGAGTCTTGTTAAGCACATTGGAGTGTGAAAAGACTTTGGAACAAGCGACAAGGCGTTATTCTTAAAAGTACCTGGAAATAAATGTCTGTTGTTTCACTGAAAAAATAAAGAGTGAGTCGAATTCATTCCTAGTCTTTGTTGCCATGCGACTATCTGCATACAACGTGTCGGTCCCGAGTGTTAACATGTAACGACTATATTAAATGTATATAAATTAAATAATATTGGATATTTGGAAAATCGGTGTCATAACTTCAGAATTTTGTTATATATATATATATATATATATATATATATATATATATATATGTGTGTGTGTGTGTGTGTGTGTGTGTGTGTGTGTGTGTATAGGTTGAACATTTGAAAAATACTGCTTTACAAACTGTATATGGTTTTGAAGCAAGGTATAAGAATATTACAGCCAAAGTTCTGAAATTGAGACCAGCATTTTGATCTAAGGGGTCTTATATAGAGCAATTTTACTCTATATATTAAGCTCTATTAAAATAGTATTTGTTTTTTTCCTTATGTGTGTGTGTGTGTATGTGTGTGTGTTTACAATTATAACAGAAAGAAAAACACTTTTCAAGGTATTAAAATATTATTGTCAAGTTCATAAAGTTACAATGGCATTTGCTATCGATATATATAGATGCTGAAAATGCTATTGTATATCATAATTGACTAATTCCTAGCAGATATTGGAGTCAAGTCGATCACTTTCGTTTGAGATAATGACAGAGTAGAGATAAACAAGCAAATTGTGATTTGTCTTGCAGATGTTGACAATGTCACAAGAAGCAATAATTTGTAGGTGGTTAAGTAAAATTGTTAACATTACTGTCGCAACATTATTCTCTATTTATAACCAAACAACTTTTATTACTTGTATAAATCAATCCTTTGAAGTTTCATTTTAGCTGCAATTTAGGTCTCAGTGAAGGAAATCAATTAGAACAATGGTTAAACTTATCGTTAATGAGCTGAGAGAGTGGAGTTTATTTCTAGGTCGAGTCGTGCCAACACCTAAAAAAAAAAAAAGAAAAATCATTACCATTTTTTTTTCTGGGATTCAACGGCATTCACCCTTATCTAAGAAAACGTTACTTTGTCATTTTTTTCACATTTTTTTTAGTGTTTTTAAGCCCGGGGGCAATGACACTTTTATATCGTGATTATAAAGTGACGATGGCGAGAAATTGGGAGTAATCCAAAAAATCGTGTGATGTCCTCCCCTATATCTCAGAGCAATAGCCAATTAAATTGAAGCTTGCGAGTCGCCCTCGACTATGGTCGACCTACTTTACTTTAATACGTACAACAAGTGTTGATGATGGTCCTGCCGGAAGTAAATAGCAACCAAAGAAATGGAGCTGCATAGATAAGTCGAACCATAATCATGATCATAATCATTGTCATAATCATAATCATAATCATGATCATAATCATAATCATGATCATAATCATTGTCATAATCATAATCATAATCATTGTCATAATCATAATCATAATCATGATCATAATCATAAGCATGATCATAATCATGATCATAATCATGATCTTAATCTTAATCATAATCATGATCATAATCATGATCATGATCATAATCATGATATCGTTTCGCTGCATCTCGATATCCATCACTTGGCAGAGTCCAAGGCATCTCTCAGGTCCGCATCAGGTCACAATTCGCCCAGGGGATAGTCCGTGAAGATGCATACGATGATCTTCATATCTACGCCGCAAGAACCCTGAGCATCTTGTCAATAGTTCCACTTGTGCAGGTTGGACCCCAGTTGAGTGTTACGCACTCTACCTTTCTAGGTAAGTGTATAGCTTACCGGGAGATATTCTCCGGCGTCGGAAGAACCTCGTTATCGTCTTCAACTGATCCATTTCAATAACGCAGGTGGAAGGACACTGGTATCATTCGCCCAAGCCCTGTGACGGTGACGAATCTCTTGTGGGATGGTAATCGCTTCGATACATCTTGATGTCTATATAGGGATGGCGACTTTCGTTGCTCTGCTTGTCATGCTCTGCCTTCATTATCGCCTCTTGACGAATCTGCGGCGGAGCGATTCCAGACAGTTTATAGAGAGATGGAAGATTAGTCAATTTCAGGTTGTCACTAAGCGTCTGCATGCCTTGTTGCCATGGAGCTCTAGTAAATAAGATTAATGGAGCTCAAATAGATAAGGTTAAATGGAATACCAATAAGTAAAATAAATGGAGCTTCGAGAACATGCTATGCATGAAGCTACAGCAGATAAGCTAAATGGAGCTCCAGTAAATAAACTAGATGGTGCGCCATTCTAAATGGAGCACTAATAAATACGATATATGGAGCTCCAATAGATGATATGCATTAAGCTCAAGAACTCAACAAAATAGAGCCCCAGTAGATAATCTAAATAAAGCGTCAGTAGATAAAACAAATAACGAATAAAATATATTTTAAAATCCTCGTTGTCTTTTTCGATTACATATTAAAGCTACCAGCCCCGAGGTAGAGAAAAAAAAAATCAAGACAACAGTTTCAACTATTAGCTAAGATAAAGAAAGGTGGACAATAATAATAGACCCACTTAGGGGTTTGGTTTGGTTGTTTTGTTTTACGGCATATCAACCCGTTTCATGTTATTTAATGCCGAATCTGGTGATTTTGAAGAACGATTTTTTTAATATAGTGTATTTGTTTTTTAAGTCGTATTCTATTTAACCCATAGTTGGGACCCTAACAGGTACTACCACTCTGGGTCTGAGTGGACCTGGGAGTAATGGCAATTAAAGGGTAGGTTCACACTCCCTAAGGCCTGCAAGCTGGGGCCTCAGCATCGGATATAGTTTAAGGTCATATCCAGGACCCATTTCGGGGTTTACAACCGTCAACGCACAAAAACCTTAACGTTTACTCCTCATAAACAACTGTCATAAGGCTAAGAGTTGCAGGGCTGAGATGGAAACCCGTTCTTTTATTTTTTCTTGTTTAGTTTAATTTTCGACATGAACCGCATAATATAACGGAGTCGCGAGCATCCCTAAAGCCGATTCCAGTTAGTCGCTCAATGGTGATTACTTGTTATGTGTGCTGCGCGATTGTAAAAAGTTTCACTAAGAAGTTAAAAATAAGATGGCGGCCGTGGCAAGGGAGCGGGGTGAGGGATAAAATGCAAAATGGTGGGATAAAAAGGGGGGGGGAAGCGAAACAATTAAAGAACATAAATAAGACGGAGAAAAAGATGGGGGAAAAAGGAAGGGATGCAAAAAAAAAAAAAAAAATGGCGTAAGGATTTCACGTCGTTTGGTAAAGACTATAAAGCTCTTGACTTATGTGACGTGTCGTCGGCTAAACTTGCGTCCTGAATCGACAGCGGCGGCGATAAAGTAGCGGGAACGGCGACGTGTCCTTTGCAAATTGTCTTCATTTTGTGTTAATTTACTACTAATAGCGCTTCCACCACTTGACAGCTAGTTGCCTTTATAAAAGAAACACTATATATATATATATATATATATATATATATATATATATATATATATATATATATAAATAGATATATTTATGTGTGTGTGTGTATGTTTATATAAAGGCTTTATATATATGTATGTATGCATGTATTAATACATATGTATGTACACTTAGGCAGTATATCCTAAAAAATATATGTATGTGTGCTTACGTTAATTTATATATATATATATATATATATATATATATATTTCTTTTTATATGGAGGTCACCACTTATCAAGGCCCGGAAGCCACTTGGGGATAAGGACCATTGCGTGTACAGTAATCAGTGGGATAGTATCGTAGTAATCGTTAGCATTGGAGATTTGATAAAGTGTCTTACTTAAGGAAGCGATTCATCAGGAATTTGTTTATGTTGGACTTGAAGAAATCCAAATTGTAGTCAGGTGGGGAACAGGCAAACGGAAGAGAGTTCCACAGGCGTGCACTTCTAAGAAAGAAGCTTTGTTCACACACACACACACACACACACACACACACACACACACACACACACACACACACACACACACACACACACACACACACACACACACACACACACACACACACACACACACACACATATATACACACATATTGTGTGTGCGTGCGTGTGTGTCTGTGTGCCTATGTGTGTATGCGTGTGTACTTAAACAGCAAGTCGTTATTCCTACATGTCTTACTAAAGACTACAAAAAGGTTCTCGTTTAGTTATTTTTTTATCTGACTTGGCAAGATAGTTTCCGGTTATCATTCATAATAGCGAGTTGTCGAACGCAATAATATTGCTATTAAAAGCAAGAATCCAACTGAAATTTTATATATATATATATATATATATATATGTATATATATGCATATATAATCGACTTATAATATATATCTATATATATTATAAGTCGATTATATATATATATAATCGACTTATAATATATATATATATATATATATATATATATATATATATATATGTATGTGTGTGTGTGTTATAGGTCGACTTTTCATTTTTGTTAAAGTATAAAATCGCATTTACCGAAATTTGTGTATGAACCTATGAATAGGTACTCATGCAGAAAACTAGACCAAATACTTCAACGGATTTTTGGCGCGTTTGATATCAAAATCAGAGACAAAAATATGCCGAAAATTCCTCATTTTTGAAAGATTTGTTTGGAAAGTAAATAATTGCAAATAATTATTTCAAATCAGTTAATGTACTTTTATTTTATAAAGATGATATTAATCAAAGAAATTTTGAAAATGAAAATTGGCCTCCCCTATTTTCAGTATCTATATATATATATATCAATGGCAAATGGTATTTTAACGTTATGAACTTAACAATAATATTTGAATACCTTGAAAATTGTTTTTATTCCTGTTATAATTGAAAACACACGAAAATAAGAAAAAAAATGCAAACATTATTTTAATAGAGCTTAATATATAGAATCAAATTACCCCTTAGACCAAAATGCCTTTTCTCAATTTCTGACTCCAAACTTTGGCTGTAATATTTTTATAACTTTCTTCAAAAGAATATGCAGTTAGTAAATCTTGCTTAATTAACTCCCCATTTCACGCCCTGAGAATGTGACGGCAAATCTGGCAAGTCACGCTTAGTTCCATTAATCAATGATTCTCAAAGTTCAGATTCAGAAAAATCTTCCGTCATTGGTGGTTCAAAAAATGCCGCACAATGTAAAATCTATTATGTCCAACGTATGGAATTAAACTTGATAGGTTGTATTCTTTTTAACCGTTTCCTGGTTAACTCCTCACTCCTGAATGAATATGTATATTAATTAACTGAATTATTGAAAAAATACAATCTATACTGCTATAATAATTATAGTGAAATTAGATATATTTTTTTAAAACGATTCTATAAATTGGAATAAATAATTAAGTGATATATGAATAAATATTTACTTACCCAATGTCTAAAATTATTTTTAAAGCTTTCTCTCTTACTTCACTTTCCTCAAATTTGACCATGGAATATAGGTTTTTCAGGCAGTAAACAAAATGTATTACCTTGTGTATTGACATGCTCTGTTATAGTTCATGAAGCTGCCCCTTAATCCTATTAAAAATGTACACTTGCTGATTGTGGACTTAATTATTTCTTTTAATTTTAGACCAATAAATGGTATACACATTTATAATAAAATTTTATTAAAGATTGATGGCCAAAGTTAATAATCTTGATTGGTTTAAAGGACAAATTTTAAAGGAGTCACATCTATAATCAACTTCACTTCTAAAAATACCTATTGGCGTCTTTGCTTACAACTGAGATTATGTATCTTATCAATTTTTTTTTCTTCCAAATTTACTTCTAGAGGGTTGCTAATAGTTGAACATAATATTTTGTGTAAATCGTGGCAATCATTTGAGCATAATTTCCCCAGGATGAGGGAGACACTAAATGTTGTAGGGCCTTATGCGCAACCGTCCATGTTTTTTAAAAAGAGCGCTGAAAGGTAGTTCATTATTCACGGAATTATATAGCAGACCTCACTGTCCCCAATGGTTTACTTCTACTTGTGCAGCTGCCATTGCACAAAGGCACAAAGGCAGATTTAACCGACATAAATCCAGTACAAACATACAAAAGTATATAGAAGCCAAATAGTATTTTCTTCGATTTCTGAAACCAAATTTCCGTTAATTTAATCACCTTACGTTTGGAATAACATTTTCCTTGTATTATTTGTATTCTTCGGACTACTGTTCTCATCTTCAGTGTTATTCTTATTACGTTTCGGACGATGTAATCAATGACCTTCTTCGATTGTAGCTTGTCGGTGTCGAAATCGGGAATCTGCATGGAATTTCGAATAAAACCATTTATTTAACTGACGGGGGTAGCTTGCTCTCATTCCGTCAGCCATGATTCGGTAAAAGTCTATAGTAATTCGTAGTTGTATTTTTACTATCGCCCGCACTGAGTATTGAAGCTTCACTCTACATAGCGTGTTATTTATCACGGATTTTACCAAGTTCTTTATCCGCTATGCCACGAGTTTTTGAATAAAACCTGTGATGAGAACAGAAACCTGAATAACCCGAAGATACAAATTATCAATCCTTATATTAAAAAAATCCGGAAACATAATATTAAAATTTCGTTTTAAATCAAATTTTTCAAACTGAAATTTAAAACATTTGCGTTGGTTCATCAAGCTTGTGTTTGACATAACAGTTTTCTTTATCTTCTTCAAGTAAATCTTGCCGAACTCGGAAATCTGTACGGATTTTCAAACGACGCCATTTTATATAATCTTCATCTATCAGCCATGATTCAGTAGAAGTAATTCGCTATTGTACCCTTAGTATCAGCTGCACTGAAGCTCACACGTTTACTCTTCAGAAGAGTATCACTTCGACCTGAATGTTACATATTTTTCTTTTTACAAGGGAGTCACCACTTATCAAGACGTGAAAGCCACTCGAGGATAAGAATTAATGATTGTGAGGTAGTAGTGTAGCAATAGGTAACGGTGTAAATTGGGTAGAATATGGATTATTTAAGGGGACGGCTCAACAAGAACTTGTTTACATTGGACGTGAAGGCCACCATATTTTAATCGGCCGGGAAGCAGGCCAGTGGAACAGTGTTCCACAAACGGACAGTTCTAGAAAAAGAAGCTTTGTTCATGGAATCGACATTTAGATTTAGACAGGGAAAAAGAGTGAGGGTCATTGTTGATAGTGGTTGTAGCTAGTAAAGCATTTTTTTTAAGTTTGGCAATGCTTAATAATATTTTATCCGTTACACCACATACAATTATCGATCCTCATATCAAAAAAAGGGCAAGAAATAAAGCAGGATTTTCTTTTATCTGTGAATCTGAAATCTGAAATTATGAGTGGAATTTTATTTTGATATACACAATAGGTAGAACATTCGTGGTTGATGAGTTGAAATGAAACATCTTGTGTCGTATTCAAATGTTGCTTGTCTGGAAGTTATTCACATGTTGCTTATCTTGAAGTTATTCACGTGTTGCTTGTCTTGAAGTTATTCGCGTATTGCTTGTCTTGAAGTTATTCCTGTGTTGCTTGTCTAGAACTTATTCACATATTGCTTGTCTGGAAGTTATTCGCATGTTGCTTGTCTAGAACTTATTGACATGTTGCTTGTCTGGAAGTTATTCGCATGTTGCTTGTCTGGAAGTTATTCCTGTGTTGCTTGTCTAGAACTTATTCACATATTGCTTGTCTTGAAGTTATTCACGTGTTGCTTGTCTAGAACTTATTGACATGTTGCTTGTCTGGAAGTTATTCGCATGTTGCTTGTCTGGAAGTTATTCCTGTGTTGCTTGTCTTGAAGTTATTCCTGTGTTGCTTGTCTAGAACTTATTCACATGTTGCTTGTCTGGAAGTTATTCGCATGTTGCTTGTCTGGAGTTATTCACGTGTTGCTTGTCTTGAAGTTATTCCTGTGTTGCTTGTCTAGAACTTATTCACATGTTGCTTGTCTGGAAGTTATTCGCATGGTGCTTGTCTTGAAGTTATTCGCATGTTGCTTGTCTTGAAGTTATTCGCATGTTGCTTGTCTAGAACTTATTCACATGTTGCTTGTCTGGAAGTTATTCGCGTGTTGATTGTCTTGAAGTTATTCCCGTGTTGCTTGTCTAGAACTTATTCACATGTTGCTTGTCTGGAAGTTATTCGCATGTTGCTTGTCTGGAAGTTATTCGCGTGTTGCTTGTCTAGAACTTATTCACATGTTCCTTGTCTGAAAGTTATTCGTGTGTTGCTTGTCTTGAAGTTATTAACGTGTTGCTTGTCTAGAACTTATTCACATGTTCCTTGTCTGAAAGTTATTCGTGTGTTGCTTGTCTTGAAGTTATTCACGTGTTGCTTGTCTAGAACTTATTCACATGTTCCTTGTCTGAATGTTATTCGTGTGTTGCTTGTCTTGAAGTTATTCACGTGTTGGTTGTCTAGAACTTATTCACATGTTCCTTGTCTGAAAGTTATTCGTGTGTTGCTTGTCTTGAAGTTATGAACGTGTTGGTTGTCTAGAACTTATTCACATGTTGCTTGTCTGAAAGTTATTCGTGTGTTGCTTGTCTTGAAGTTATTCACGTGTTGCTTGTCTAGAACTTATTCACATGTTCCTTGTCTGAAAGTTATTCGTGTGTTGCTTGTCTTGAAGTTATTCACGTGTTGCTTGTCTAGAACTTATTGACATGTTGCTTGTCTGGAAGTTATTCGCATGTTGCTTGTCTTGAAGTTATTCGCATGTTGCTTGTCTAGAACTTATTCACATGTTGCTTATCTGAAAGTTATTCGCGTGTTGCTTGTCTTGAAGTTATTTCTGTGTTGCTTGTCTAGAACTTATTCACATGTTGCTTGTCTGGAAGTTATTCGCATGTTGCTTGTCTGGAAGTTATTCGCGTGTTGCTTGTCTAGAACTTATTCACATGTTCCTTGTCTGAAAGTTATTCGTGTGTTGCTTGTCTTGAAGTTAATCACGTGTTGCTTGTCTAGAACTTATTCACATGTTCCTTGTCTGAAAGTTATTCGTGTGTTGCTTGTCTTGAAGTTATTCACGTGTTGCTTGTCTAGAACTTATTGACATGTTGCTTGTCTGGAAGTTATTCGCATGTTGCTTGTCTTGAAGTTATTCGCATGTTGCTTGTCTAGAACTTATTCACATGTTGCTTGTCTTGAAGTTATTCGTGTGTTGCTTGTCTGGAAGTTATTTCTGTGTTGCTTGTTTAGAACTTATTCACATGTTGCTTGTCTGGAAGTTATTCGCATGTTGCTTGTCTAGAACTTATTCACATGTTGCTTGTCTGGAAGTTATTCGCGTGTTGCTTGTCTTGAAGTTATTTCTGTGTTGCTTGTTTAGAACTTATTCACATGTTGCTTGTCTGGAAGTTATTCGCATGTTGCTTGTCTGGAAGTTATTCGCGTGTTGCTTGTCTAGAACTTATTCACATGTTCCTTGTCTGAAAGTTATTCGTGTGTTGCTTGTCTTGAAGTTATGCACGTGTTGGTTGTCTAGAACTTATTCACATGTTCCTTGTCTGAAAGTTATTCGTGTGTTGCTTGTCTTGAAGTTATGCACGTGTTGGTTGTCTAGAACTTATTCACATGTTCCTTGTCTGAAAGTTATTCGTGTGTTGCTTGTCTTGAAGTTATTCACGTGTTGCTTGTCTAGAACTTATTCACATGTTCCTTGTCTGAAAGTTATTCGTGTGTTGCTTGTCTTGAAGTTATTCACGTGTTGCTTGTCTAGAACTTATTGACATGTTGCTTGTCTGGAAGTTATTCGTGTGTTGCTTGTCTTGAAGTTATTCGCATGTTGCTTGTCTAGAACTTATTCACATGTTGCTTATCTGAAAGTTATTCGCGTGTTGCTTGTCTTGAAGTTATTTCTGTGTTGCTTGTCTAGAACTTATTCACATGTTGCTTGTCTGGAAGTTATTCGCATGTTGCTTGTCTGGAAGTTATTCGCGTGTTGCGTGTCAAGAACTTATTCACATGTTCCTTGTCTGAAAGTTATTCGTGTGTTGCTTGTCTTGAAGTTATGCACGTGTTGGTTGTCTAGAACTTATTCACATGTTCCTTGTCTAAAGTTATTCGTGTGTTGCTTGTCTTGAAGTTATGCACGTGTTGGTTGTCTAGAACTTATTCACATGTTCCTTGTCTGAAAGTTATTCGTGTGTTGCTTGTCTTGAAGTTATTCACGTGTTGCTTGTCTAGAACTTATTCACATGTTCCTTGTCTGAAAGTTATTCGTGTGTTGCTTGTCTTGAAGTTATTCACGTGTTGCTTGTCTAGAACTTATTGACATGTTGCTTGTCTGGAAGTTATTCGCATGTTGCTTGTCTTGAAGTTATTCGCATGTTGCTTGTCTAGAACTTATTCACATGTTGCTTATCTGAAAGTTATTCGCGTGTTGCTTGTCTTGAAGTTATTTCTGTGTTGCTTGTCTAGAACTTATTCACATGTTGCTTGTCTGGAAGTTATTCGCATGTTGCTTGTCTGGAAGTTATTCGCGTGTTGCTTGTCTAGAACTTATTCACATGTTCCTTGTCTGAAAGTTATTCGTGTGTTGCTTGTCTTGAAGTTAATCACGTGTTGCTTGTCTAGAAATATTCACATGTTCCTTGTCTGAAAGTTATTCGTGTGTTGCTTGTCTTGAAGTTATTCACGTGTTGCTTGTCTAGAACTTATTGACATGTTGCTTGTCTGGAAGTTATTCGCATGTTGCTTGTCTTGAAGTTATTCGCATGTTGCTTGTCTAGAACTTATTCACATGTTGCTTGTCTGGAAGTTATTCGTGTGTTGCTTGTCTGGAAGTTATTTCTGTGTTGCTTGTTTAGAACTTATTCACATGTTGCTTGTCTGGAAGTTATTCGCATGTTGCTTGTCTAGAACTTATTCACATGTTGCTTGTCTGGAAGTTATTCGCGTGTTGCTTGTCTTGAAGTTATTTCTGTGTTGCTTGTTTAGAACTTATTCACATGTTGCTTGTCTGGAAGTTATTCGCATGTTGCTTGTCTGGAAGTTATTCGCGTGTTGCTTGTCTAGAACTTATTCACATGTTCCTTGTCTGAAAGTTATTCGTGTGTTGCTTGTCTTGAAGTTATGCACGTGTTGGTTGTCTAGAACTTATTCACATGTTCCTTGTCTGAAAGTTATTCGTGTGTTGCTTGTCTTGAAGTTATGCACGTGTTGGTTGTCTAGAACTTATTCACATGTTCCTTGTCTGAAAGTTATTCGTGTGTTGCTTGTCTTGAAGTTATTCACGTGTTGCTTGTCTAGAACTTATTCACATGTTCCTTGTCTGAAAGTTATTCGTGTGTTGCTTGTCTTGAAGTTATTCACGTGTTGCTTGTCTAGAACTTATTGACATGTTGCTTGTCTGGAAGTTATTCGTGTGTTGCTTGTCTTGAAGTTATTCGCATGTTGCTTGTCTAGAACTTATTCACATGTTGCTTATCTGAAAGTTATTCGCGTGTTGCTTGTCTTGAAGTTATTTCTGTGTTGCTTGTCTAGAACTTATTCACATGTTGCTTGTCTGGAAGTTATTCGCATGTTGCTTGTCTGGAAGTTATTCGCGTGTTGCGTGTCAAGAACTTATTCACATGTTCCTTGTCTGAAAGTTATTCGTGTGTTGCTTGTCTTGAAGTTATGCACGTGTTGGTTGTCTAGAACTTATTCACATGTTCCTTGTCTAAAGTTATTCGTGTGTTGCTTGTCTTGAAGTTATGCACGTGTTGGTTGTCTAGAACTTATTCACATGTTCCTTGTCTGAAAGTTATTCGTGTGTTGCTTGTCTTGAAGTTATTCACGTGTTGCTTGTCTAGAACTTATTCACATGTTCCTTGTCTGAAAGTTATTCGTGTGTTGCTTGTCTTGAAGTTATTCACGTGTTGCTTGTCTAGAACTTATTGACATGTTGCTTGTCTGGAAGTTATTCGCATGTTGCTTGTCTTGAAGTTATTCGAATGTTGCTTGTCTAGAACTTATTCACATGTTGCTTATCTGAAAGTTATTCGCGTGTTGCTTGTCTTGAAGTTATTTCTGTGTTGCTTGTCTAGAACTTATTCACATGTTGCTTGTCTGGAAGTTATTCGCATGTTGCTTGTCTGGAAGTTATTCGCGTGTTGCTTGTCTAGAACTTATTCACATGTTCCTTGTCTGAAAGTTATTCGTGTGTTGCTTGTCTTGAAGTTATTCACGTGTTGCTTGTCTAGAACTTATTCACATGTTCCTTGTCTTGAAGTTATTCGTATGTTGCTTGTCTTGAAGTTATTACTGTGTTGCTTGTCTAGAACTTATTCACATGTTCCTTGTCTGAAAGTTATTCGTGTGTTGCTTGTCTTGAAGTTATTCACGTGTTGCTTGTCTAGAACTTATTCACATGTTCCTTGTCTGAAAGTTATTCGTGTGTTGCTTGTCTTGAAGTTATTCACGTGTTGCTTGTCTAGAACTTATTCACATGTTGCTTGTCTGGAAGTTATTCGTGTGTTGCTTGTCTTGAAGTTATTCACGTGTTGCTTGTCTTGAAGTTATTCGCATGTTGCTTGTCTGGAAGTTATTCCCGTGTTGCTTGTCTGGAAGTTATTCGCGTGTTGCTTGTCTTGAAGTTATTCCTGTGTTGCTTGTCTAGAACTTATTAACATGTTGCTTGTCTGGAAGTTATTCGCATGTTGCTTGTCTGGAGGTTATTCGTATGTTGCTTGTCTTGAAGTTATTCGCATGTTGCTTGTCTAGAACTTATTCACATGTTGCTTGTCTGGAAGTTATTCGCATGTTGCTTGTCTTGAAGTTATTCACGTGTTGCTTGTCTAGAACTTATTCACATGTTCCTTGTCTGAAAGTTATTCGTGTGTTGCTTGTCTTGAAGTTATGCACGTGTTGGTTGTCTAGAACTTATTCACATGTTCCTTGTCTGAAAGTTATTCGTGTGTTGCTTGTCTTGAAGTTATTCACGTGTTGCTTGTCTAGAACTTATTCACATGTTCCTTGTCTGAAAGTTATTCGTGTGTTGCTTGTCTTGAAGTTATTCACGTGTTGCTTGTCTAGAACTTATTGACATGTTGCTTGTCTGGAAGTTATTCGCATGTTGCTTGTCTTGAAGTTATTCGCATGTTGCTTGTCTAGAACTTATTCACATGTTGCTTATCTGAAAGTTATTCGCGTGTTGCTTGTCTTGAAGTTATTTCTGTGTTGCTTGTCTAGAACTTATTCACATGTTGCTTGTCTGGAAGTTATTCGACTGTTGCTTGTCTGGAAGTTATTCGCGTGTTGCTTGTCTAGAACTTATTCACATGTTCATTGTCTGAAAGTTATTCGTGTGTTGCTTGTCTTGAAGTTATTCACGTGTTGCTTGTCTAGAACTTATTCACATGTTTCTTGTCTTGAAGTTATTCGTATGTTGCTTGTCTTGAAGTTATTACTGTGTTGCTTGTCTAGAACCTATTCACATGTTCCTTGTCTGAAAGTTATTCGTGTGTTGCTTGTCTTGAAGTTATTCACGTGTTGCTTGTCTAGAACTTATTCACATGTTCCTTGTCTGAAAGTTATTCGTGTGTTGCTTGTCTTGAAGTTATTCACGTGTTGCTTGTCTAGAACTTATTCACATGTTGCTTGTCTGGAAGTTATTCGTGTGTTGCTTGTCTTGAAGTTATTCACGTGTTGCTTGTCTTGAAGTTATTCGCATGTTGCTTGTCTGGAAGTTATTCCCGTGTTGCTTGTCTGGAAGTTATTCGCGTGTTGCTTGTCTTGAACTTATTCCTGTGTTGCTTGTCTAGAACTTATTCACATGTTGCTTGTCTGGAAGTTATTCGCATGTTGCTTGTCTGGAGGTTATTCGCATGTTGCTTGTCTTGAAGTTATTCGTGTGTTGCTTGTCTAGAACTTATTCACATGTTGCTTGTCTGGAAGTTATTCGCATGTTGCTTGTCTTGAAGTTATTCGAATGTTGCTTGTCTGGAGGTTATTCGCATGGTGCTTGTCTAGAACTTATTCACATGTTGCTTGTCTGGAAGTTATTCGCGTGTTGCTTGTCTTGAAGTTATTCCTGTGTTGCTTGTCTAGAACTTATTCACATGTTGCTTGTCTGGAAGTTATTCGCATGTTGCTTGTCTTGAACTTATTCACATGTTGCTTGTCTGGAAGTTATTCGCATGTTGCTTGTCTGGAGGTTATTCGCGTGTTGCTTGTCTGGAAGTGAGTCCTGTGTTGCTTGTCTAGAAGTTATTGACATGTTGCTTGTCTGGAAGTTATTCGCATGTTGCTTGTCTTGAAGTTATTCGCATGTTGCTTGTCTAGAACTTATTCACATGTTGCTTGTCTGAAAGTTATTCGCGTGCTGCTTGTCTTGAAGTTATTTCTGTGTTGCTTGTCTAGAACTTATTCACATGTTGCTTGTCTGGAAGTTATTCGCATGTTGCTAGTCTTGAAGTTATTCGCGTGTTGCTTGTCTAGAACTTATTCACATGTTCCTTGTCTGACAGTTATTCGTGTGTTGCTTGTCTGGAAGTTATTTACGTGTTGCTTGTCTAGAACTTATTCACATGTTCCTTGTCTGAAAGTTATTCGTGTGTTGCTTGTCTTGAAGTTATTCACGTGTTGCTTGTCTTGAAGTTATTCGCATGTTGCTTGTCTGGAAGTTATTCGCATGTTGCTTTTCTGGAAGTTATTCGCGTGTTGCTTGTCTTGAAGTTATTCCTGTGTTGCTTGTCTAGAACTTATTCACATGTTGCTTGTCTGGAAGTTATTCGCACGTTGCTTGTCTGGAGGTTATTCGCGTGTTGCTTGTCTTGAAGTTATTCGCATGTTGCTTGTCTAGAACTTATTCACATGTTGCTTGTCTGGAAGTTATTCGCATGTTGCTTGTCTTGAAGTTATTCGCATGTTGCTTGTCTGGAAGTTATTCGCATGGTGCTTGTCTAGAACTTATTCACATGTTGCTTGTCTGGAAGTTATTCGCGTGTTGCTTGTCTTGAAGTTATTCCTGTGTTGCTTGTCTAGAACTGATTAACATGTTGCTTGTCTTGAAGTTATTCGCGTGTTGCTTGTCTTGAAGTTATTCCTGTGTTGCTTGTCTAGAACTTATTCACATGTTGCTTGTCTGGAAGTTATTTGCATGTTGCTTGTCTTGAACTTATTCACATGTTGCTTGTCTGGAAGTTATTCGCATGCTGCTTGTCTGGAGGTTATTCGCGTGTTGCTTGTCTTGAAGTTATTCCTGTGTTGCTTGTCTAGAACTTATTCACATGTTGCTTGTCTGGAAGTTATTCGCATGTTCCTTGTCTTGAGGTTATTCGCGAGTTGCTTGTCTTGAAGTTATTCCTGTGTTGCTTGTCTAGAACTTATTCACATGTTGCTTGTCTGGAAGTTATTCGCATGTTGATTGTCTTGAACTTATTCACATGTTGCTTGTCTGGAAGTTATTCGCGTGTTGCTTGTCTTGAAGTTATTTCTGTGTTGCTTGTCTAGAACTTATTCACATGTTGCTTGTCTGGAAGTTATTCGCATGTTGCTTGTCTTGAAGTTATTCGCGTGTTGCTTGTCTAGAACTTATTCACATGTTCCTTGTCTGAAAGTTATTCGTGTGTTGCTTGTCTGGAGGTTATTTACGTGTTGCTTGTCTAGAACTTATTCACATGTTCCTTGTCTGAAAGTTATTCGTGTGTTGCTTGTCTTGAAGTTATTCACGTGTTGCTTGTCTAGAACTTATTCACATGTTCCTTGTCTGAAAGTTATTCGTGTGTTGCTTGTCTTGAAGTTATTCACGTGTTGCTTGTCTAGAACTTATTCACATGTTCCTTGTCTGAAAGTTATTCGTGTGTAGCTTGTCTTGAAGTTATTCACGTGTTGCTTGTCTAGAACTTATTCACATGTTGCTTGTCTTGAAGTTATTCGTGTGTTGCTTGTCTTGAAGTTATTCACGTGTTGCTTGTCTAGAACTTATTCATATGTTGCTTGCCTGGAAGTTATTCGTGTGTTGCTTGTCTTGAAGTTATTCACGTGTTGCTTGTCTAGAACTTATTGACATGTTCCTTGTCTTGAAGTTATTCGTGTGTTGCTTGTCTTGAAGTTATTCGCGTGTTGCTTGTCTTGAAGTTATTCGCATGTTGCTTGTCTGGAAGTTATTCGCATGTAGCTTGTCTGGAAGTTATTCGCATGTTGCTTGTCTTGAAGTTATTCCTGTGTTGCTTGTCTAGAACTTATTCACATGTTGCTTGTCTGGAAGTTATTGGCACGTTGCTTGTCTGGAGGTTATTCGCGTGTTGCTTGTCTTGAAGTTATTCGCATGGTGCTTGTCTAGAACTTATTCACATGTTGCTTGTCTGGAAGTTATTCGGGTGTTGATTGTCTTGAAGTTATTCCTGTGTTGCTTGTCTAGAACTTATTCACATGTTGCTTGTCTGGAGGTTATTCGCGTGTTGGTTGTCTTGAAGTTATTCCTGTGTTGCTTGTCTAGAACTTATTCACATGTTGCTTGTCTGGAAGTTATTTGCATGTTGCTTGTCTTGAACCTATTCACATGTTGCTTGTCTGGAAGTTATTCGCATGTTGCTTGTCTGGAGGTTATTCGCGTGTTGCTTGTCTTGAAGTTATTCCTGTGTTGCTTGTCTAGAACTTATTCACATGTTGCTTGTCTGGAAGTTGTTCGCATGTTGCTTGTCTGGAGGTTATTCGCGAGTTGCTTGTCTTGAAGTTATTCCTGTGTTCCTTGTCTAGAACTTATTCACATGTTGCTTGTCTGGAAGTTATTCGCATGTTGCTTGTTTGAACTTATTCACATGTTGCTTGTCTGGAAGTTATTCGCGTGTTGCTTGTCTGGAGGTTATTCGCGTGTTGCTTGTCTTGAAGTTATTCCTGTGTTGCTTGTCTAGAAGTTATTGACATGTTGCTTGTCTGGAAGTTATTCGACTGTTGCTTGTCTTGAAGCTATTCGCGTGTTGCTTCTCTTGAAGTTATTGGCATGTTGCTTGTCTAGAACTTATTCACATGTTGCTTGTCTGGAAGTTATTCGCATGTTGCTTGTCTGGAAGTTATTCGCGTGTTGCTTGTCTTGAAGTTATTCCTGTGTTGCTTGTCTAGAACTTATTCACATGTTGCTTGTCTGGAAGTTATTCGCGCGTTGCTTGTCTTGAAGTTATTCCTGTGTTGCTTGTCTAGAACTTATTCACATGTTGTTTGTCTGGAGGTTCTTAGCATGTTGCTTGTCTTGAAGTGATTCGCATGTTGCTTGTCTGGAAGTTATTCGCATGGTGCTTGTCTAGAACTTATTCACATGTTGCTTGTCTGGAAGTTATTCCTGTGTTGCTTGTCTTTAAGTTATTCCTGTGTTGCTTGTCTAGAACTTATTCACATGTTGCTTGTCTGGAGGATATTCGCGTGTTGCTTGTCTTGAAGTTATTCGTGTGTTGCTTGTCTAGAACTTATCCACATGTTGCTTTTCTTGAAGTTATTCGCATGTTGCTTGTCTTGAACTTATTCACATGTTGCTTGTCTGGAAGTTATTCGCATGTTTCTTGTCTGGAGGTTATTCGCGTGTTGCTTGTCTTGAAGTTAGGCCTGTGTTGCTTGTCTAGAAGTTATTGACATGTTGCTTGTCTGGAAGTTATTCGCATGTTGCTTGTCTTGAAGTTATTCGCATGTTGCTAGTTTAGAACTTATTCACATGTTCCTTGTCTGAAAGTTATTCGCGTGTTGCTTGTCTTGAAGTTATTTTTGTGTTGCTTGTCTAGAACTTATTCACATGTTTCTTGTCTGGAAGTTATTCGCATGTTGCTTGTCTTGAAATTATTCGTGTGTTGCTTGTCTAGAACTTATTCACATGTTCCTTGTCTGAAAGTTATTCGTGTGTTGTTTGTCTGGAAGTTATTTACGTGTTGCTTGTCTATAACTTATTCACATGTTCCTTGTCTGAAAGTTATTCGTGTGTTGTTTGTCTTGAAGTTATTCACGTGTTGCTTGTCTAGAACTTATTCACATGTTCCTTGTCTGAAAGTTATTCGTGTGTTGCTTGTCTTGAAGTTATTCACGTGTTGCTTGTCTAGAACTTATTCACATGTTCCTTGTCTGAAAGTTATTCGTGTGTAGCTTGTCTTGAAGTTATTCACGTGTTGCTTGTCTAGAACTTATTCACATGTTGCTTGTCTTGAAGTTATTCGTGTGTTGCTTGTCTTGAAGTTATTCACGTGTTTTCTTGTCTAGAACTTATTCACATGTTGCTTGTCTGGAAGTTATTCGTGTGTTGCTTGTCTTGAAGTTATTCCTGTGTTGCTTGTCTAGAACTTATTCACATGTTCCTTGTCTGAAAGTTATTCGTGTGTTGCTTGTCTTGAAGTTATTCACGTGTTGCTTGTCTTGAAGTAATTCGCATGTTGCTTGTCTGGAAGTTATTCGCATGTAGCTTGTCTGGAAGTTATAGGCGTGTTGCTTGTCTTGAAGTTATTCCTGTGTTGCTTGTCTAGAACTTATTCACATGTTGCTTGTCTTGAAGTTATTCGCACGTTGCTTGTCTGGAGGTTATTCGCGTGTTGCTTGTCTTGAAGTTATTCGCATGTTGCTTGTCCAGAACTTATTCACATGTTGCTTTTCGTGAAGTTATTCGCATGTTGCTTGTCTTGAAGTTATTCGCATGTTGCTTGTCCGGAAGTTATTCGCATGGTGCTTGTCTAGAACTTATTCACATGTTGCTTGTCTGGAAGTTATTCGCGTGTTGATTGTCTTGAAGTTATTCTTGTGTTGCTTGTCTAGAACTGATTCACATGTTGCTTGTCTGGAGGTTATTCGCGTGTTGCTTGTCTTGAAGTTATTCCTGTGTTGCTTGTCTAGAACTTATTTACATGTTGCTAGTCTGGAAGTTATTTTCAAGTTGCTTGTCTTGAACTTATTCACATGTTGCTTGTCTGGAAGTTATTCGCATGTTGCTTGTCTTGAGGTTATTCGCGTGTTGCTTGTCTTGAAGTTATTCCTGTGTTGCTTGTCTAAAACTTATTCACATGTTGCTTGTCTGGAAGTTATTCGCATGTTGCTAGTCTTGAACTTATTCACATGTTGCTTGTCTGGAAGTTATTCGCATGTTGCTTGTCTGAAGGTTATTCGCGTGTTGCTTGTCTTGAAGTTATTCCTGTGTTGCTTGTCTAGAAGTTATTGACATGTTGCTTGTCTGGAAGTTATCTGACTGTTGCTTGTCTTGAAGTTATTGGCATGTTGCTTGTCTTGAAGTTATTGGCATGTTGCTTGTCTTGAACTTATTCACATGTTGCTTGTCTGGAGGTTATTCGCATGTTGCTTGTTGGAAGTTATTCGAATGTTGCTTGTCTTGAAGTTATTCCTGTTTTGCTTCTCTAGAACTTATTCACATGTTGCTTGTCTGGAAGTTATTCGCATGTTGCTTGTCTTGAAGTTATTCGCGTGTTGCTTGTCTAGAACTTATTCACATGTTCCTTGTCTGAAAGTTATTCGTGTGTTGCTTGTCTGGAGGTTATTTACGTGTTGTTGGTCTAGAACTTATCCACATGTTCCTTGTCTGAAAGTTATTCGTGTGTTGCTTGTCTTGAAGTTATTCAGGTTTTGCTTGTATAGAACTTATTCACATGTTCCTTGTCTGAAAGTTATTCGTGTGTTGCTTGTCTTGAAGTTATTCACGTGTTGCTTGTCTAGAACTTATTCAAATGTTGCTTGTCTTGAAGTTATTCGTGTGTTGCTTGTCTTGAAGTTATTCACGTGTTGCTTGTCTAGAACTTATTCACGTGTTGCTTGCCTGGAAGTTATTCGTGTGTTGCTTGTCTTGAAGTTATTCCTGTGTTGCTTGTCTAGAACTTATTCACATGTTCCTTGTCTTGAAGTTATTCGTGTGTTGCTTGTCTTGAAGTTATTCACGTGTTGCTTGTCTTGAAGTTATTCGCATGTTGCTTGTCTGGAAGTTATTCGCATGTAGCTTGTCTGGAAGTTATTCGCGTGTTGCTTGTCTTGAAGTTATTCCTGTGTTGCTTGTCTAGAACTTATTCACATGTTGCTTGTCTGGAAGTTATTGGCACGTTGCTTGTCTGGAGGTTATTCCCGTGTTGCTTGTCTTGAAGTTATTCGCATGGTGCTTGTCTAGAACTTATTCACATGTTGCTTGTCTGGAAGTTAGTCGCGTGTTGATTGTCTTGAAGTTATTCTTGTGTTGCTTGTCTAGAACTGATTCACATGTTGCTTGTCTGGAGGTTATTCGCGTGTTGCTTGTCTTGAACTTATTCACATGTTGCTTGTCTGGAAGTTATTCGCATGTTGCTTGTCTGGAGGTTATTCGCGTGTTGCTTGTCTTGAAGTTATTCCTGTGTTGCTTGTCTAAAACTTATTCACATGTTGCTTGTCTGGAAGTTATTCGCATGTTGCTTGTCTGGAGGTTATTCGCGAGTTGCTTGTCTTGAAGTTATTCCTGTGTTGTTTGTCTAGAACTTATTCACATGTTGCTTGTCTGGAAGTTATTCGCATGTTGCTAGGCTTGAACTTATTCACATGTTGCTTGTCTGGAAGTTATTCGCATGTTGCTTGTCTGGAGGTTATTCGCGTGTTGCTTGTCTTGAAGTTATTCCTGTGTTGCTTGTCTAGAAGTTATTGACATGTTGCTGGTCTGGAAGTTATCTGACTGTTGCTTGTCTTGAAGTTATTCGCATGTTGCTTGTCTTGAAGTTATAGGCATGTTGCTTGTCTAGAACTTATTCACATGTTGCTTGTCTGGAGGTTATTCGCATGGTGCTTGTTGGAAGTTATTCGCGTGTTGCTTGTCTTGAAGTTATTTCTGTGTTGCTTGTCTAGAACTTATTCACATGTTTCTTGTCTGGAAGTTATTCGCATGTTGCTTGTCTTGAAATTATTCGTGTGTTGCTTGTCTAGAACTTATTCACATGTTCCTTGTCTGAAAGTTATTCGTGTGTTGCTTGTCTGGAAGTTATTTACGTGTTGCTTGTCTAGAACTTATTCACATGTTCCTTGTCTGAAAGTTATTCGTGTGTTGCTTGTCTTGAAGTTATTCACGTGTTGCTTGTCTAGAACTTATTCACATGTTCCTTGTCTGAAAGTTATTCGTGTGTTGCTTGTCTTGAAGTTATTCACGTGTTGCTTGTCTAGAACTTATTCACATGTTCCTTGTCTGAAAGTTATTCGTGTGTAGCTTGTATTGAAGTTATTCACGTGTTGCTTGTCTAGAACTTATTCACATGTTGCTTGTCTGGAAGTTATTCGTGTGTTGCTTGTCTTGAAGTTATTCACGTGTTGTCTTGTCTAGAACTTATTCATATGTTGCTTGTCTGGAAGTTATTCGTGTGTTGCTTGTCTTGAAGTTATTCCTGTGTTGCTTGTCTAGAACTTATTCACATGTTCCTTGTCTTGAAGTTATTCGTGTGTTGCTTGTCTTGAAGTTATTCACGTGTTGCTTGTCTTGAAGTTATTCGCATGTTGCTTGTCTGGAAGTTATTCGTATGTAGCTTGTCTGGAAGTTATTCGCGTGTTGCTTGTCTTGAAGTTATTCTTGTGTAGCTTGTCTAGAACTTATTCACATGTTGCTTTTCTGGAAGTTATTGGCACGTTGCTTGTCTGGAGGTTATTCGCGTGTTGCTTGTCTTGAAGTTATTCGCATGGTGCTTGTCTAGAACTTATTCACATGTTGCTTGTCTGGAAGTTATTCGCGTGATGATTGTCTTGAAGTTATTCCTGTGTTGCTTGTCTAGAACTTATTCACATGTTGCATGTCTGGAGGTTATTCGCGTGTTGCTTGTCTTGAAGTTATTCCTGTGTTGCTTGTCTAGAACTTATTCATATGTTGCTTGTCTGGAAGTTATTTGCATGTTGCTTGTCTTGAACTTATTCACATGTTGCTTGTCGGGAAGTTATTCGCATGTTGCTTGTCTGGAGGTTATTCGCGTGTTGCTTGTCTTGAAGTAATTCCTGTGTTGCTTGTCTAGAACTTATTCACATGTTGCTTGTCTGGAAGTTGTTCGCATGTTGCTTGTCGTGAGGTTATTCGCGAGTTTCTTGTCTTGAAGTTATTGGCATGTTGCTTGTCTAGAACTTATTCACATGTTGCTTGTCTGGAAGTTATTCGCATGTTGCTTGTCTTGAAGTTATTCGCGGGTTGCTTGTCTTGAAGTTATTCCTGTGTTGCTTGTCTAGAACTTATTCACATGTTGCTTGTCTGGGGGTTATTCGCGGGTTGCTTGTCTTGAAGTTATTCATGTGTTGCTTGTCTAGAACTTATTCACATGTTGTTTGTCTGGAGGTTATTCGCATGTTGCTTGTCTTGAAGTTATTCGCCTGTTGGTTGTCTGGAAGTTATTCGCATGGTGCTTGTCTAGAACTTATTCACATGTTGCTTGTCGGGAAGTTATTCCTGTGTTGCTTGTCTTTAAGTTATTCCTGTGTTGCTTGTCTAGAACTTATTCACATGTTGCTTGTCTGGAGGATATTCGCGTGTTGCTTGTCTTTAAGTTATTCGTGTGTTGCTTGTCTAGAACTTATTCACATGTTGCTTGTCTGGAAGTTATTCGCATGTTGCTTGTCTTGAACTTATTCACATGTTGCTTGTCTGGAAGTTATTCGCATGTTTCTTGTCTGGAGGTTATTCGCGTGTTGCTTGTCTTGAAGTTATTCCTGTGTTGCTTGTCTTGAAGTTATTGACATGTTGCTTGTCTGGAAGTTATTCGCATGTTGCTTGTCTTGAAGTTATTCGCATGTTGCTTGTCTAGAACTTATTCACATGTTCCTTGTCTGAAAGTTATAAGCGTGTTGCTTGTCTTGAAGTTATATCTGTGTTGCTTGTCTAGAACTTATTCACATGTTTCTTGTCTGGAAGTTATTCGCATGTTGCTTGTCTTGAAATTATTCGTGTGTTGCTTGTCTAGAACTTATTCACATGTTCCTTGTCTGAAAGTTATTCGTGTGTTGCTTGTCTGGAAGTTATTTCCGTGTTGCTTGTCTAGAACTTATTCACATGTTCCTTGTCTGAAAGTTATTCGTGTGTTGCTTGTCTTGAAGTTATTAACGTGTTGCTTGTCTAGAACTTATTCACATGTTCTTTGTCTGAAAGTTATTCGTGTGTTGCTTGTCTTGAAGTTATTCACGTGTTGCTTGTCTAGAACTTATTCACATGTTCCTTGTCTGAAAGTTATTCGTGTGTAGCTTGTCTTGAAGTTATTCACGTGTTGCTTGTCTAGAACTTATTCACATGTTGCTTGTCTGGAAGTTATTCGTGTGTTGCTTGTCTTGAAGTTATTCACGTGTTGTCTTGTCTAGAACTTATTCACATGTTGCTTGTCTGGAAGTTATTCGTGTGTTGCTTGTCTTGAAGTTATTCCTGTGTTGCTTTTCTAGAACTTATTCACATGTTCCTTGTCTGAAAGTTATTCGTGTGTTGCTTGTCTTGAAGTTATTCACGTGTTGCTTGTCTTGAAGTTATTCGCATGTTGCTTGTCTGGAAGTTATTCGAATGTAGCTTGTCTGGAAGTTATTCGCGTGTTGCTTGTCTTGAAGTTATTCCTGTGTTGCTTGTCTAGAACTTATTCACATGTTGCTTGTCTGGAAGTTATTCGCACGTTGCTTGTCTGGAGGTTATTCGCGTGTTGCTTGTCTTGAAGTTATTCGCATGTTGCTTGTCTAGAACTTATTTTCATGTTGCTTGTCGTGAAGTTATTCGCATGTTGCTTGTCTTGCAGTTATTCGCATGTTGCTTGTCTGGAAGTTATTACATGGTGCTTGTCTAGAACTTATTCACATGTTGCTTGTCTGGAAGTTATTCGCGTGTTGATTGTCTTGAAGTTATTCTTGTGTTGCTTGTCTAGAACTGATTCACATGTTGCTTGTCTGGAGGTTATTCGCGTGTTGCTTGTCTTGAAGTTATTCCTGTGTTGCTTGTCTAGAACTTATTTACATGTTGCTTGTCTGGAAGTTATTTGCATGTTGCTTGTCTTTAACTTATTCACATGTTGCTTGTCTGGAAGTTATTCGCATGTTGCTTGTCTGGAGGTTATTCGCGTGTTGCTTGTCTTGAAGTTATTCCTGTGTCGCTTGTCTAAAACTTATTCACATGTTGCTTGTCTGGAAGTTATTCGCATGTTGCTTGTCTGGAGGTTATTCGCGAGTTGCTTGTCTTGAAGTTATTCCTGTGTTGCTTGTCTAGAACTTATTCACATGTTGCTTGTCTGGAAGTTATTCGCATGTTGCTAGTCTTGAACTTATTCACATGTTGCTTGTCTGGAAGTTATTCGCATGTTGCTTGTCTGGAGGTTATTCGCGTGTTGCTTGTCTTGAAGTTATTCCTGTGTTGCTTGTCTAGAAGTTATTGACATGTTGCTTGTCTGGAAGTTATTCGACTGTTGCTTGTCTTGAAGTTATTCGCATGTTGCTTGTCCTGAAGTTATTGGCATGTTGCTTGTCTAGAACTTATTCACATGTTGCTTGTCTGGAGGTTATTCGCATGTTGCTTGTTGGAAGTTATTGGCGTGTTGCTTGTCTTGAAGTTATTCCTGTGTTGCTTGTCTAGAACTTATTCACATGTTGCTTGTCTGGACATTATTCGCATGTTGCTTGTCTGGAGGTTATTCGCGTGTTGCTTGTCTTGAAGTTATTCCTGTGTTGCTTGTCTAGAACTTATTCACATGTTGCTTGTCTGGAAGTTATTCGCATGTTGCTTTTCTTGAAGTTATTCGCATGTTGCTTGTCTTGAAATTATTCGCATGTTGCTTGTCTAGAACTTATTCACATGTTGCTTGTCTGGAAGTTATTCGCGTGTTGCTTGTCTGTAAGTTATTCCTGTGTTGCTTGTCTAGAATTTATTCACATGTTGCTTGTCTGAAAGTTATTCGCAAGTTGCTTGTCTGGAAGTTATTCGCGTTTTGCTTGTCTAGAACTTATTCACATGTCCCTTGTCTGAAAGTTATTCGTGTGTTGCTTGTCTTGAAGTTATTCACGTGTTGCTTGTCTAGAACTTAATCATATGTTCCTAGTCTGAAAGTTATTCGTGTGTTGCCTGTCTTGAAGTTATTCACGTGTTGCTTGTCTAGAACTTATTCACATGTTCCTTATCTTGAAGTTATTCGTGTGTTGCTTGTCTTGAAGTTATTCACGTGTTGCTTGTCTAGAACTTATTCACATGTTCCTTGTCAGAAAGTGATTCGTGTGTTGCTTGTCTTGAAGTTATTCACGTGTAGCTTGTCTAGAACTTATTCACATGTTCCTTGTCTTAAAGTTATTCGTGTGTTGCTTGTCTTGAAGGTATTCACGTGTTGCTTGTCTAGAACTTATTCACATGTTCCTTGTCTGAAAGTTATTCGTGTGTTGCTTGTCTTGAAGTTATTCCTGTGTTGCTTGTCTAGAACTTATTCACATGTTGCTTGTCTGGAAGTTATTCGTGTGTTGCTTGTCTTGAAGTTATTCCTGTGTTGCTTGTCTAGAACTTATTCACATGTTCCTTGTCTTGAAGTTATTCGTGTGTTGCTTGTCTTGAATTTATTCACGTGTTGCTTTTCATGAAGTTATTCGCATGTTGCTTGTCTGGAAGTTATTCGCATGTAGCTTGTCTGGAAGTTATTCGCGTGTTGCTTGTCTTGAAGTTATTCCTGTGTTGCTTGTCCAGAACTTATTCACATGTTGCTTGTCTGGAAGTTATTGGCACGTTGCTTGTCTGGAGGTTATTCGCGTGTTGCTTGTCTTGAAGTTATTCGTATGTTGCTTGTCTAGAACTTATTCACATGTTGCTTGTCTGGAAGTTATTCGCATGTTGCTTCTCTGGAGGTTATTCGCATGTTGCTTGTCTGGAAGTTATTCGGATGGTGCTTGTCTAGAACTTATTCACATGTTGCTTGTCTTGAAGTTGTTCGCGTGTTGATTGTCTTGAAGATATTCCTGTGTTGCTTGTCTAGAACTTATTGACATGTTGCTTGTCTGGAGGTTATTCGCGTGTTGCTTGTCTTGAAGTTATTCCTGTGTTGCTTGTCTAGAATTTATTCACATGTTGCTTGTCTGGAAGTTATTTGCATGTTGCTCGTCTTGAACTTATTCACATGTTGCTTGTCTGGAAGTTATTCGCATGTTGCTTGTCTGGAGGTTATTCGCGTATTGCTTGTCTTGAAGTTATTCCTGTGTTGCTTGTCTAGAACTTATTTACATGTTGCTTGTCTGGAAATTATTCGCATGTTGCTTGTCTGGAGGTTATTCGCGTGTTGCTTGTCTTGAAGTGATTCCTGTGTTGCTTGTCTAGAACTTATTCACATGTTGTTTGTCTGGAGTTTAGTAGCATGTTGCTTGTCTTGAAGTTATTCGCATGTTGCTTGTCTGGAAGTTATTCGCATGGTGCTTGTCTAGAACTTATTCACATGTTGCTTGTCTGGAAGTAATTCCTGTGTTGCTTGTCTTTAAGTTATTCGTTTGTTGCTTGTCTAGAACTTATTCACATGTTGCTTGTCTGGAGTATATTCGCGTGTTGCTTGTCTTGAAGTTATTCGTGTGTTGCTTGTCTAGAACTTATTTACATGTTGCTTGTCTGGAAGTTATTCGCATGTTGCTTGTCTTGAACTTATTCACATGTTGCTTGTCTGGAAGTTATTCGCATGTTTCTTGTCTGGAGGTTATTCGCGTGTTGCTTGTCTTGAAGTGTTTCCTGTGTTGCTTGTCTAGAAGTTATTGACATGTTGCTTGTCTGGAAGTTATTCGAATGTTGCTTGTTTTGAAGTTATTCGCATGTTGCTTGTCTAGAACTTATTCACATGTTGCTTGTCTGAAAGTTATTCGCGTGTTGCTTGTCTTGAAGTTATTTCTGTGTTGCTTGTCTAGAACTTATTCACATGTTTCCTGTCTGGAAGTTATTCGCATGTTGCTTGTCTTGAAGTTTTTCGTGTGTTGCTTGTCTAGAACTTATTCACATGTTCCTTGTCTGAAAGTTATTCGTGTGTTGCTTGTCTGGAAGTTATTTACGTGTTGCTTGTCTAGAACTTATTCACATGTTCCTTGTCTGAAAGTTATTCGTGTGTTGCTTGTCTTGAAGTTATTCCTGTGTTTCTTGTCTAGAACTTATTCACATGTTACTTTTCTGAAAGTTATTCCTGTGTTGCTTGTCTTGAAGTTATTCACGTGTTGCTTGTCTAGAACTTATTCACATGTTCCTTGTCTGAAAGTTATTCGTGTGTTGCTTGTCTTGAAGTTATTCACGTGTTGCTTGTCTTGAAGTTATTCGCATGTTGCTTGTCTGGAAGTTATTCGTATGTAGCTTGTCTGGAAGTTATTCGCGTGTTGCTTGTCTTGAAGTTATTCTTGTGTAGCTTGTCTAGAACTTATTCACATGTTGCTTTTCTGGAAGTTATTGGCACGTTGCTTGTCTGGAGGTTATTCGCGTGTTGCTTGTCTTGAAGTTATTCGCATGGTGCTTGTCTAGAACTTATTCACATGTTGCTTGTCTGGAAGTTATTCACGTGTTGCTTGTCTAGAACTTATTCACATGTTCCTTGTCTGAAAGTTATTCGTGTGTAGCTTGTCTTGAAGTTATTCACGTGTTGCTTGTCTAGAACTTATTCACATGTTGCTTGTCTGGAAGTTATTCGTGTGTTGCTTGTCTTGAAGTTATTCCTGTGTTGCTTGTCTAGAACTTATTCACATGTTGCTTGTCTTGAAGTTATTCGCACGTTGCTTGTCTGGAGGTTATTCGCGTGTTGCTTGTCTTGAAGTTATTCGCATGTTGCTTGTCTAGAACTTATTCACATGTTGCTTGTCGTGAAGTTATTCGCATGTTGCTTGTCTTTAAGTTATTCGCATGTTGCTTGTCTGGAAGTTATTCGCATGGTGCTTGTCTAGAACTTATTCACATGTTGCTTGTCTGGAAGTTATTCGCGTGTTGATTGTCTTGAAGTTATTCCTGTGTTGCTTGTCTAGAACTTATTCACATGTTGCTTGTCTTGAGGTTATTCGCGTGTTGCTTGTCTTGAAGTTATTCCTGTGTTGCTTGTCTAGAACTTATTCACATGTTGCTTGTCTGAAAGTAATTCGCATGTTGCTTGTCTTAAACTCATTCACATGTTGCTTGTCTGGAAGTTATTCGCATGTTGCTTGTCTGGAGGTTATTCGCGAGTTGCTTGTCTTGAAGTTATTCCTGTGTTGCTTGTCTAGAACTTATTCACATGTTGCTTGTCTTGAAGTTATTCGCATGTTGCTTGTCTTAAACTCATTCACATGTTGCTTGTCTTGAAGTTATTCGCATGTTGCTTGTCTGGAGGTTATTCGCGTGTTGTTTGTCTTGAAGTTATTGGCATGTTGCTTGTCTAGAACTTATTCACATGTTGCTTGTCTGGAAGTGATTCGCATGTTGCTTGTTGGAAGTTATTCGCGTGTTGCTTGTCTTGAAGTTGTTCCTGTGTTGCTTGTCTAGAACTTATTCACATGTTGCTTGTCTGGATGTTTTTTGCAGGTTGCTTGTCTGGAGGTTATTCGCGTGTTGCTTGTCTTGAAGTTATTCCTGTGTTGCTTGTCTAAAACTTATTCACATGTTGCTTGTCTGGAAGTTATTCGCACGTTGCTTGTCTGGAGGTTATTTGCGAGTTGCTTGTCTTGAAGTTATTCCTGTGTTGGTTGTCTAGAACTTATTCACATGTTGCTTGTCTGGAAGGTATTCGCATGTTGCTTGTCTTGAACTTATTCACATGTTGCTTGTCTGGAAGGTATTCGCATGTTGCTTGTCTGGAGGTTATGCGCGTGTTGCTTGTCTTGAAGTTATTCCTGTGTTGCTTGTCTAGAAGTTATTGACATGTTGCTTGTCTGGAAGTTATTCGACTGTTGCGTGTCTTGAAGTTATTCGCATGTTGCTTGTCTGGAAGTTATTGGCATGTTGCTTGTCTAGAACTTATTCACATGTTGCTTGTCTGGAAGTTATTCGCATGTTGCTTGTTGGAAGTTATTCGCGTGTTGCTTGTCTTGAAGTTATTCCTGTGTTGCTTGTCTAGAACTTATTCACATGTTGCTTGTCTGGAAGTTATTCGCATGTTGCTTGTCATGAGATTATTCGCGTGTTGCTTGTCTTGAAGTTATTCCCGTGTTGCTTGTCTAGAACTTATTCACATGTTGCTTGTCTGGAAGTTATTCGCATGTTGCTTGTCTTGAAGTTATTCGTATGTTGCTTGTCTTGAAATTATTCGCATGTTGCTTGTCTAGAACTTATTCAAATGTTACTTGTCTGGAAGTTGTTCGCGTGTTGCTTGTCTGTAAGTTATTCCTGTGTTGCTTGTCTAGAACTTATTCACATGTTGCTTGTCTGAAATTTATTCGCAAGTTGCTTGTCTGGAAGTTATTCGCGTTTTGCTTGTATGGAACTTATTCACATGTCCCTTGTCTGAAAGTTATTCGTGTGTTGCTTGTCTTGAAGTTATTCACGTGTTGCTTGTCTAGAACTTAATAATATGTTCCTAGTCTGAAAGTTATTCGTGTGTTGCTTGTCTTGAAGTTATTCACATGTTGCTTGTCTAGAACTTATTCACATGTTCCTTGTCTTAAAGTTATTCGTGTGTTGCTTGTCTTGAAGTTATTCACGTGTTGCTTGTCTAGAACTTATTCACATGTTCCTTGTCTTAAAGTTATTCGTGTGTTGCTTGTCTTGAAGGTATTCACGTGTTGCTTGTCTAGAACTAATTCACATGTTCCTTGTCTGAAAGTTATTCGTGTGTTGCTTGTCTTGAAGTTATTCACGTGCTGCTTGTCTAGAACTTATTCACATGTTGCTTGTCAGGAAGTTATTCGTGTGTTGCTTGTCTTGAAGTTATTCCTGTGTTGCTTGTCTAGAACTTATTCACATGTACCTTGTCTTGAAGTTATTCGTGTGTTGCTTGTCTTGAAGTTATTCACGTGTTGCTTTTCATGAAGTTATTCGCATGTTGCTTGTCTGGAAGTTATTCACATGTAGCTTGTCTGGAAGTTATTCGCGTGTTGCTTGTCTTGAAGTTATTCCTGTGTTGCTTGTCTAGAACTCATTCACATGTTGCTTGTCTGGAAGTTATTCGCACGTTGCTTGTCTGGAGGTTATTCGCGTGTTGCTTGTCTTGAAGTTATTCGTATGTTGCTTGTCTAGAACTTATTCACATGTTGCTTGTCTGGAAGTTATTCGCATGTTGCTTCTCTGGAGGTTATTCGCATGTTGCTTGTCTGGAAGTTATTCGCATGGTGCTTGTCTAGAACTTATTCACACGTTGCTTGTCTTGAAGTTATTCGCGTGTTGATTGTCTTGAAGTTATTCCTGTGTTGCTTGTCTAGAACTTATTCACATGTTGCTTGTCTGGAGGTTATTCTCGTGTTGCTTGTCTTGAAGTTATTCCTGTGTTGCTTGTCTAGAACTTATTCACATGTTGCTAGTCTGGAAGTTATTTGCATGTTCTCGTCCTGAACTTATTCACATGTTGCTTGTCTGGAAGTTATTCGCATGTTGCTTGTCTGGAGGTTATTCGCGTGTTGCTTGTCTTGAAGTTATTCTTGTGTTGCTTGTCTAGAACTTATTTACATGTTGCTTGTCTGGAAGTTATTCGCATGTTGCTTGTCTGGAGGTTATTCGCGTGTTGCTTCTCTTGAAGTGATTCCTGTGTTGCTTGTCTAGAACTTATTCACATGTTGTTTGTCTGGATGTTATTAGCATGTTGCTTTTCTTGAAGTTATTCGTGTGTTGCTTGTCTGGAAGTTATTCGCATGGTGCTTGTCTAGAACTTATTCACATGTTGCTTGTCTTGAAGTTATTCCTGTGTTGCTTGTCTTTAAGTTATTCGTGTGTTGCTTGTCTAGAACTTATTCACATGTTGCTTGTCTGGAGGATATTCGCGTGTTGCTTGTCTTGAAGTTATTCGTGTGTGGCTTGTCAAGAACTTATTCACATAATGCTTGTCTGGAAGTTATTCGCATGTTGCTTGTCTTGAACTTATTCACATGTTGCTTGTCTGGAAGTTATTCGCATGTTTCTTGTCTGGAGGTTATTCGCGTGTTGCTTGTCTTGAAGTTAGTCCTGTGTTGCTTGTCTAGAAGTTATTAACATGTTGCTTGTCTGGAAGTTATTCGAATGTTGCTTGTTTTGAAGTTATTCGCATGTTGCTTGTCTAGAACTTATTCACATGTTGCTTGTCTGAAAGTTATTCGCGTGTTGCTTGTCTTGAAGTTATTCCTGTGTTGCTTGTCTAGAACTTATTCACATGTTTCTTGTCTGGAAGTTATTCGCATGTTGCTTGTCTTGAAGTTTTTCGTGTGTTGCTTGTCTAGAACTTATTCACATGTTCCTTGTCTGAAAGTTATTGGCATGTTGCTTGTCTGGAAGTTATTTACGTGTTGCTTGTCTAGAACTTATTCACATGTTCCTTGTCTGAAAGTTATTCGTGTGTTGCTTGTCTTGAAGTTATTCACGTGTTGCTTGTCTAGAACTTATTCACATGTTCCTAGTCTGAAAGTTATTCGCGTGTTGCTTGTCTTGAAGTTATTCGCATGTTGCTTGTCTAGAACTTATTCACATGTTGCTTGTCGTGAAGTTATTCGCATGTTGCTTGTCTTGAAGTTATTCGCATGTTGCTTGTCTGGAAGTTATTCGCATGGTGCTTGTCTAGAACTTATTCACATGTTGCTTGTCTGGAAGTTATTCGCGTGTTGATTGTCTTGAAGTTATTCCTGTTTTGCTTGTCTAGAACTTATTCACATGTTGCTTGTCTGGAGGTTATTCGCGTGTTGCTTGTCTTGAAGTTATTCCTGTGTTGCTTGTCTAGAACTTATTCACATGTTGCTTGTCTGAAAGTTATTTGCATGTTGCTTGTCTTGAACTTATTCACATGTATCTTGTCTGGAAGTTATTCGCATGTTGCTCGTCTTGAGGTTATTCGCTTGTTGCTTGTCTTGAAGTTATTCCTGTGTTGCTTGTCTAAACCTTATTCACATGTAGCTTGTCTGGAAGTTATTTGCATGTTGCTTGTCTGGAGGTTATTCGCGAGTTGCTTGTCTTGAAGTTATTTCTGTGTTGCTTGTCTAGAACTTATTCACATGTTGCTTGTCTGGAAGTTATTCGCATGTTGCTTGTCTTAAACTCATTCACATGTTGCTTGTCTGGAAGTTATTCGCATGTTGCTTGTCTGGAGGTTATTCGCGTGTTGTTTGTCTTGAAGTTATTGGCATGTTGCTTGTCTAGAACTTATTCAAATGTTGCTTGTCTGGAATTTATTCGCATGTTGCTTGTTGGAAGTTATTCGCGTGTTGCTTGTCTTGAAATTGTTCCTGTGTTGCTTGTCTAGAACTTATTCACATGTTGCTTGTCTGGAAGTTATTCGCAGGTTGCTTGTCTGGAGGTTATTCGCGTTTTGCTTGTCTTGAAGTTATTCCTGTGTTGCTTGTCTAAAACTTATTCACATGTTGCTTGTCTGGAAGTTATTCGCATGTTGCTTGTCTGGAGGTTATTCGCGAGTTGCTTGTCTTGAAGTTATTCCTGTGTTGCTTGTCTAGACCTTATTCACATGTTGCTTGTCTGGAAGTTATTCGCATGTTGCTTGTCTTGAACTTATTCACATGTTGCTTGTCTGGAAGGTATTCGCATGTTGCTTGTCTTGAGGTTATTCGCGTGTTGCTTGTATGGAGGTTATTCCTGTGTTGCTTGTCTAGATGTTATTGACATGTTGCTTGTCTGGAAGTTATTCGACTGTTGCTTGTCTTGAAGTTATTCGCATGTTGCTGGTCTGGAAATTATTGGCATGTTGCTTGTCTAGAACTTATTCACATGTTGCTTGTCTGGAAGTTATTCGCATGTTGCTTGTTGGAAGGTATTCGCGTGTTGCTTGTCTTGAAGTTATTCCTGTGTTGCTTGTCTAGAACTTATTCACATGTTGCTTGTCTGGAAGTTATTAGCATGTTGCTTGTCTGGAGATTATTCGCGTGTTGCTTGTCTTGAAGTTATTCCTGTGTTGCTTGTCTAGAACTTATTCACATGTTGCTTGTCTGGAAGTTATTCGTGTGTTGCTTGTCTTGAAGTTATTCGCATGTTGCTTGTCTTGAAATTATTACCATGTTGCTTGTCTAGAACTTATTCAAATGTTGCTTGTCTGGAAGTTATTCGCGTGTTGCTTGTCTGTAAGTTATTCCTGTGTTGCTTGTCTAGAACTTATTCACATGTTGCTTGTCTGAATGTTATTCGCAAGTTGCTTGTCTGGAAGTTATTCGCATGTTGCTTGTCTAGAACCTATTCACATGTTCCTTGTCTGAAAGTTATTCATGCGTTGCTTGTCTTGAAGTTATTCACGTGTTGCTTGTCTAGAACTTTTTCACATGTTCCTTGTCTGAAAGTTATACGTGTGTTGCTTGTCTTGAAGTTATTCACGTGTTGCTTGTCTAGAACTTATTCACATGTTCCTTGTCTTGAAGTTATTCGTGTGTTGCTTGTCTTGAAGTTATTCACGTGTTGCTTGTCTAGAACTAATTCACATGTTCCTTGTCTGAAAGTTATTCGTGTGTTGCTTGTCTTGAAGTTATTCACGTGTTGCTTTTCTAGAAATTATTCACATGTTCCTTGTCTTAAAGTTATTCGTGTGTTGCTTGTCTTGAAGTTATTCACGTGTTGCTTGTCTAGAACTTATTCACATGTTCCTTGTCTTGAAGTTATTCGTGTGTTGCTTGTCTTGAAGTTATTCACGTGTTGCTTGTCTAGAACTTATTCACATGTTTCTTGTCTGAAAGTTATTCGTGTGTTGCTTGTCTTGAAGTTATTCACGTGTTGCTTGTCTAGAACTTATTCACATGTTGCTTGTCTGGAAGTTATTAGCATGTTGCTTGTCTTGAAGTTATTCGCATGTTGCTTGTCTTGAAGTTATTCGCATTTTGCTTGTCTTGAACTTATTCACATGTTGCTTGTCTGGAAGTTATTCGCATGTTTCTTGTCTGGAGGTAAGTCGCGTGTTGCTTGTCTTGAAGTTATTCCTGTGTTGCTTGTCTAGAACTTATTCACATGTTGTTTGTCTGGAGGTTATTAGCATGTTGCTTGTCTTGAAGTTATTCGCATGTTGCTTGTCTGGAAGTTATTCGCATGGTGCTAGTCTAGAACTTATTCACATGTTGCTTGTCTGGAAGTTATTCCTGTGTTGCCTGTCTTTAAGTTATTCCTGTGTTGCTTGTCTAGAACTTATTCATATGTTGCTTGTCTGGAGGATATTCGCGTGTTGCTTGTCTTGAAGTTATTCGTGTGTTGCTTGTCTAGAACTTATTCACATGTTGCTTGTCTGGAAGTTATTCGCATGTTGCTTGTCTTGAACTTATTCACATGTTGCTTGTCTGGAAGTTATTCGCATGTTGCTTGTCTGGAGGTTATTCGCGTGTTGCTTCTCTTGAAGTTATTTCTGTGTTGCTTGTCAAGAAGGTTAGGACATGTTGCTTGTCTGGAAGTTATTCGCATGTTGCTTGTCTGGAAGTTATTCGCGTGTTGCTTGTCTAGAACTTATTCACATGTTCCTTGTCTGAAAGTTATTCGTGTGTTGCTTGTCTTGAAGTTATTCACGTGTTGCTTGTCTAGAACCTATTCACATGTTCCTTGTCTTGAAGTTATTCGTGTGTTGCTGGTCTTGAAGTTATTACTGTGTTGCTTGTCTAGAACTTATTCACATGTTCCTTGTCTGGAAGTTATTCGCATGTAGCTTGTCTAGAGATTATTCGCGTGTTGCTTGTCTAGAACTTATTCACATGTTGCTTGTCTAGAAGTGATTCGCATGTTGCTTGTCTGGAGGTTATTCGCGTGTTTCTTGTCTTGAAGTTATTCCTGTGTTGCTTGTCTAGAACTTATTTGCATGTTGCTGTTCTGAAAGTTATTCGCATGTTGCTTGTCTTGAAGTTATTCGCATGTTACTTGTCTTGAAGTTATTCCTGTGTTGCTTGGCTAGAACTTATTCACATATTGCTTGTCTGGTGGTTATTCGCGTGTTGCTTGTCTTGAAGTTGTTCCTGTGTTGCTTGGTAGAACTTATTCACATGTTGCTTGTCTGGAGGTTATTCGCGTGTTGATTGTCTTGAAGTTATTACTGTGTTGCTTGTCTAGAACTTATTCAAATGTTGCTTGTCTTGAAGTTATTCGCATGTTGCTTGTCTTGAACTTAGTTACATGTCGCTTGTCTGGAAGTTATTCCCATGTTGCTTGTCTGCAGGTTGTTCGCGTGTTGCTTGTCTTGAAGTTATTCCTGTGTTGCTTGTCTAGAACTTATGGACATGTTGCTTGTCCGGAAGTTATTCGCATGTTGCTTGTCTTAAAGTTATACGCATGTTGCTTGTCTTGAAGTTATTCGCATGTTGCTTGTCTAGAACTTATTCACACGTTGCTTGTCTGGAAGTTATTCGCGTGTTGCTTGTCTTAAAGTTATTCCTGTGTTGCTTTTCTAGAACTTATTAACATGTTGCTTGTCTGGAAGTTATTCGCATGTTGCTTGTCTGGAAGTTATTCGCGTGTTGCTTGTCTAGTACTTATTCACATGTATTTGTCTGAAAGTTATTCGTGTGTTGCTTGTCTTGAAGTTATTCACGTGTGGCTTGTCTAGAACTTATTCACATGTTGCTTGTCTGGAAGTTATGCGTGTGTTGCTTGTCTAGAAGTTATTCACGTGTTGCTTGTCTAGAACTTATTCACATGTTGCTTGTCTCGAAGTTATTCGCATGTTGCTTGTCTTGAGGTTATTCGCGTGTTGCTTGTCTTAAAGTTATTCCTGTGTTGCTTGTCTAGAACTTATTTACATGTTGCTTGTCACGAAGTTATTCGCATGTTGCTTGTCTTTAAGTTATTCGCGTGTTGCTTGTCTTGAAGTTATTCCTATGTTACTTGTCTAGAACTTATTCACATGTTGCTTGTCTGGAGGTTATTCGCATGTTGCTTGTCTTGAAGTTATTCCTGTGTTGCTTGTCTAGAACTTATTCACATGTTGCTTGTCTGAATGTTATTCGCAAGTTGCCTGTCTTGAAGTTATTCGCATGTTGCTTGTCTAGAACTTATTCACATGTTCCTTGTCTGAAAGTTATTCGTGTGTTGCTTGTCTTGAAGTTATTCACGTGTTGCTTTTCTAGAACTTATTCACATGTTCCTTGTCTGAAAGTTATTCGTGTGTTGCTTGTCTTGAAGTTATTCACGTGTTGCTTGTCTAGAACTTATTCACATGTTCCTTGTCTTGAAGTTATTCGTGTGTTGCTTGTCTTGAAGTTATTCACGTGTTGCTTGTCTAGAACTTATTCACATGTTCCTTGTCTGAAAGTTATTCTTGTGTTGCTTGTCTTGAAGTTATTCACGTGTTGCTTGTCTAGAACTTATTCAAATGTTCCTTGTCTTAAAGTTATTCGTGTGTTGCTTGTCTTGAAGGTATTCACGTGTTGCTTGTCTAGAACTTATTCACATGTTTCTTGTCTGAAAGTTATTCGTGTGTTGCTTGTCTTGAAGTTATTCACGTGTTGCTTGTCTAGAACTTATTCACATGTTGCTTGTTTGGCAGTTATTCGCATGTTGCTTGTCTAGATGTTATTCGCATGTTGCTTGTCTTGAAGTTATTCGCATTTTGCTTGTCTTGAACTTATTCACATGTTGCTTGTCTGGAAGTTATTCGCATGTTGCTTGTCTGGAGGTAAGTCGCGTGTTGCTTGTCATGAAGTTATTCCTGTGTTGCTTGTCTAGAACTTATTCACATGTTGTTTGTCTGGAGGTTATTAGCATGTTGCTTGTCTTGAAGTTATTCGCATGTTGCTTGTCTGGAAGTTATTCGCATGTTGCTGGTCTGGAAATTATTGGCATGTTGCTTGTCTAGAACTTATTCACATGTTGCTTGTCTGGAAGTTATTCGCATGTTGCTTGTTGGAAGGTATTCGCGTGTTGCTTGTCTTGAAGTTATTCCTGTGTTGCTTGTCTAGAACTTATTCACATGTTGCTTGTCTGGAAGTTATTCCTGTGTTGCTTGTCTTTAAGTTATTCCTGTGTTGCTTGTCTAGAACTTATTCACATGTTTCTTGTCTGGAGGATATTCGCGTGTTGCTTGTCTTGAAGTTATTCCTGTGTTGCTTGTCTAGAACAAATTCACATGTTGCTTGTCTGGAAGTTATTCGCATGTTGCTTGTCTGGAGATTATTCGCGTGTTGTTTGTCTGGAAGTTATTCGCGTGTTGCTTGTCTAGAACTTATTCACATGTTCCTTGTCTGAAAGTTATTCGTGTGTTGCTTGTCTTGAAGTTATTCACGTGTTGCTTGTCTAGAACTTATTCACATGTTGCTGGTCTAGAAGTTATTCGCATGTTGCTTGTCTGGAGGTTATTCGCGTGTTGCTTGTCTTGAAGTTATTCCTGTGTTGCTTGTCTAGAACTTATTTGCATGTTGCTGTTCTGAAAGTTATTCGCATGTTGCTTGTCTTGAAGATATTCGCATGTTACTTGTCTTGAAGTTATTCCTGTGTTGCTTGTCTAGAACTTATTCACATGTTGCTTGTCTGGTTGTTATTCGCGTGTTGCTTGTCTTGAAGTTATTCCTGTGTTGCTTGTCTATAACTTATTCACATGTTGCTTGTCTGGAGGTTATTCGCGTGTTGCTTGTCTTTAAGTTATTACTGTGTTGCTTGTCTAGAACTTATTCAAATGTTGCTTGTCTGGAAGTTATTCGCATGTTGCTTGTCTTGAACTTATTCACATGTTGCTTTTCTGGAAGCTATTCGCATGTTGCTTGTCTGGAAGTTATTCCTGTGTTGCTTGTCTAGAACTTATTGACATGTTGCTTGTCTGGAAGTTATTCGCATGTTGCTTGTCTTGAAGTTATTCGCATGTTGCTTGTCTTGAAGTTATTCGCATGTTGCTTGTCTAGAACTTATTCACACGTTGCTTGTCTGGAAGTTATTCGCGTGTTGCTTTTCTTGAAGTTATTCCTGTGTTGCTTTTCTTGAACTTATTAACATGTTGCTTGTCTGGAAGTTATTCGCATGTTGCTTGTCTGGAAGTTACGCGCGTGTTGCTTGTCTAGTACTTATTCACATGTATTTGTCTGAAAGTTATTCGTGTGTTGCTTGTCTTGAAGTTATTCACGTGTTGCTTGTCTAGAACTTATTCACATGTTGCTTGTCTGGAAGTTATGCGTGTGTTGCTTGTCTTGAAGTGATTCACGTGTTGCTTGTCTAGAACTTATTTACATGTTGCTTGTTTCGAAGTTATTCGCATGTTGCTTGTATTGAGGTTATTCGCGTGTTACTTGTCTTGAAGTTATTCCTGTTTTGCTTGTCTAGAACTTATTCACATGTTGCTTGTCTTGAAGTTATTCACATGTTGCTTTTCTGGAGGTTATTCGCGTGTTGCTTGTCTTGAAGTTATTCCTGTGTTGCTTGTCTAGAACTTATTTACATGTTGCTTGTCTGGAAGTTATTCGCATGTTGCTTGTCTTGACGTTATTCGCGTGTTGCTTGTCTTGAAGTTATTCCTGTGTTGCTTGTCTAGAACTTATTCACATGTTGCTTGTCTGGAGGTTATTCGCATGTTGCTTGTCTTGAAGTTATTCCTGTGTTGCTTGTCTAGAACTTATTCACATGTTGCTTGTCTGGAAGTTATTCGCGTGTTGCTTGTCTTGAAGTTATTCCTGTGTTGCTTGTCTAGAACTTATTCACATGTTGCTTGTCTGGAAGTTATTCGCGTATTGCTTGTCTTGAAGTTATTCACGTGTTGCTTGTTAGGAAGGAGGTGAATAACAGCTTTTGAAACCATCATTATGTCAAACATCTGCTCATCTTTTCGAAATTATCTGTGTTTCGATTTTTATCTCGGCACGAAATAGTCACCATCTCTCCGTACCAGTTTATAAATGTGAATAATATTGATTTTATCCCAACGCCGAAGTGAGATTGGATTATTTTGGTCATTTGTGTAAATTTAGACTTCATGTCATAATTGCCCTTCATTGCTGTGATTTATAGAAGAAAACAATTTGCCAACCAAGTTTGTGGCCTTTCTACGCTATATCTCCCTTTCTATTTCTCTCGCTTACTCTCTCTCTCTCTGTCTCTGTCTCTCTGTCTCTCTGTCTCTCTCTCTCTCTATCTATCTATCTATCTATCTTTGTCTCTCTTTATTTTTTATACTTTTATTCATATTCCTTCTGGTTCTTCGTATGATCCAAACAGGTATTATGTGTATATAACCGGTCCGGATCGTCTTCGTTGAGAGCATGAATTAGTGTTGGAATGTAGCATTTCAAGTGCAGACGCTTACTGATGCGATGGACGCTATCTTTTGAGATGTGGGTTTTCTGTGTAGTTTATCGAAGTGATTTCTGTGGTGATCGGAAGAATGTTTCCTGAACCATCTCTTCTTTTCTATGGCTCGTGGATGTCTTTTTAATGACTCATATATATGCATATTTGCACGAACAGACATAAGATTTAATTGCCTTGGTCTCGATACCAACATCAATAGAGAACGCAGCTGGAACGCGTAATGTTTTGATTTCGATTCTAGCTTATTTTAGTAAGCCACTTTAAAAATAAACACACTTTTGTCATCATTTCTTTATATTAATAAATGCGAACATCTGCATGAATGTAAATATATTTAAACGTATTTTAGGACAGGCGGAATCAAAATATTTATTTTACAGGCTTGAAAAACAAACCTTTTCTTTTTTAATTTCTTACAGATATTTCTTGACAATTATATTTTTTTTTCTCGGAAATCAGATACTTATGTATGAGGGCAGAATATTCAAATATATCAAATACAACCTGGCAATGCCGGATACTTCAGCTAGTTACATAATACAAAAAACAAAACCTCATGCTTAACAAGTGAAAAATATTTCTAAAGTTGAGTTTAAAACAAAGAGTTGCATGAACATTTTGTTATGTATATTCTAAGGACGCCATGTCAAAGAATATTGTGGATATTTGTATATTATTCTTAATCTACAACGTTCTTCATTGATGCTCCGCGTAATTGCTGATAGGCATTGTGATTAATATTAACTAATCTCTTACACGGTGCAATACAAAATTAGCTTCTTACAGATGTTCTGAGTAGAAAAATAAGGGCTTGTTACTGGGATAGGATTCCCAATCCAAAGGAAACAATTGAGCGGATAAAAATATAAAAAATCGAGTAATTATACCCAAGAATATCGGAGGAATTTAAACTTTACACACACATATAGTAAGTAGTAAGTATTGAACATACATATGCCAATTAAGCTACACAAAATTTAAATCAGACGGTCTTTCAAACAAACGAATAGATCAATACAGCTCTAATAATTTTCTTATAATAATCACGTTGACATAATCACGTTGACACACCGGTTCCCGCTGAATCACCAAAGTTAAGCAATTTTGAACTTGGTCAGTACAAAATGGGTGATCATTTGGGACTTCCAAGTGCCGTATGTGGTTTCCGTTTATCTCTGCATTGTTCCCAGTCATCCTGGACGTCTCTTTGCCACTGAACTCAAACAGTACTGATTCAGGAGAGATGTGGTTGAGGATTGCGCAACCTTTGCCTCACAATTACACGCGCAGCTGCCCCTACAGAGGGTATCCATTGTTTTTCGAGACTGAACGGCGGCATGAATAAATTTTTCTTATCATATTAAACGAAATAGTTGGGAAAAGTTTAATCAAAATACATTTATTCTTAAACGTCATTATCAAGCTATTATAGTTGCTATTGGTGTATATTTAAACTAGATAACCTTTGATCCGCTTATTGAATAACACTACAACCACTAGTTCGACTTAACTAATAGATAGTGATGTGTCTGCTATGAAATGTTTTTGCATAACTAAAAATTATAAATCTCTTTACAACCTTATAAACTACGTCAATCCCTTTATTGCAGATTAATAAAATATCAATATTTCACTAAATATACGCCACAAAAAAAATTATAATTATCCAAAGACTGCTTTAAGGTTAGTTATTTCCCAAACTTTTATCGAAATTCATACCATATTCACAAAGTCATGGCATTTTATTCTTTATCAAAGAATTTTCACTGTCCGTCTCTTTATTGCAGGTCTCTTAAAATGTCGTTTTAGGGTAAAAATACAATGTCTAATCATGAAAACTTTATTTTGTGATTATATTTTTCTGTCAAAGAATAATAACTTAATACACAGCCTCAACTAAATTAATTATTTATCGACATATCCACAATTTCTTAAAAATAACTTTATGGCGTTGACGACATCAACTATTTTCCTCCACAAGGCATCCTTTGAAGTAAATTGCTCTCTTCCCTCATAAATTCCTATTTTCAATATTGACCTGAGATGATCTGGAGAACACGGTGTCCATATCATGAGAGTTTCTCCAACGAAGCCCATAGATTCAAGGAAAGCTGCAGTCGCCCTAGCCGAATGGAATGGTGCAGTGTCATGCGTAAAAATCATCTAAAAGCGACGTGACAATGGTCGGTTATCTAGCCATGGCGACAAATGATTACCCACAAAAGCAGTGCACGCAGTGCTGGTATTCTTTACTCCCCCTGGAAATCGAAGTGATTCAACGAACTGATCCCCAATGGTTACCGCCCAAAACATAATGCTTCTGCCGTCTTGTTGGCGATGAACTCTGTAAGGGGTCGGAATTCCGCTCGGGTTCCAAACTTTGGCCCATCCATCCGGACCGTCAAGAGTAGCATGAGCCTCATCCGTAAATAGAACACGTTGGAAACTCATTTTCATGTAATTATGCCCAAGTCATTCGTTTTTCCTTATGTTGTTTGCTCAATGGAGGCCTTTGAAGGCGTTTGATGTTCCTTGCCATCTCATTCAACACGTTGCATCGGACCTGCATGATCTTAGAGCGATTCCAGCTCTTGCAAAAATGAAAGCACTTGTGCTGTTTGGGTTTCGGTTGACTACCCTACGAATATTCCGAATATCACTATATGAAATGTTTCTACTGGTGCCCTTAACCATTTTGGATTTTTTGTTAGGGTTGTTTACGAATAAAGCCAAGGTTCTTGGATCCCTTTCAAGCTCCTTGGCTAATCCTTCTGCAAGTCCAGCAACAATCCTTTGCTTTTTGATAATCTTCAATCGCCAGTTTTTTTTTGGCATTGTAAGAGATCTGCAATAAAGCGATGAGCAGTGTAAATTCCTTGATATACATATGCATAAAACGCCATGACTTCCTGAATATCGCATGGATTTGAATAACATTTTGGGAAATAACTAATTTTAAAACAGTCTTCTGATGATACAATTTTAATATTTTTGTGACGTATATTTAGTGAAATATTGATATTTTAAGAATCTGAATAAACGGATTGACACAGTTTAGATAATAATGAAGTAAAGCAAACTATTATTTTGTTAACGAATTTACAGACACGTTTATCATGTGTACGAACACAATATGTAAATTACATAGAAAGAGAGTGTTATTCTTACTACATATGCTTACAAATGCAGTAAACAATATTAGAGAGTGGTTGAATAAACATCTCACTTCTTCTCACTCTATGTGAGGGAGGAGATGGAGAAATATATAGAGAACTAAGAGAGGGATGTGCGAATTGTTCAGTTAATTGCAAATTACAATTAATTAGAACAATTAATGCACAACTCAATCCCAGAACTATGGTAAATACTAGTATGTATTTTGTGTTATTACAGTCTTTATAAGTTGGTCTTTACGGCTGAGAACAATAGTCCAAACCTAATGATTATCGATTAATTAGCTTGGTAATAAAGCTTGTATGTACGAGTGGTTTACTTCCGGTAGCTTCCTTACTCTTGCTTCCCTTATTTTAGCCTTTAGTTCTCACTTTCCATGAGCGACGTTTCTGACAAAGGAGGAAGAATTGCTGTCTACTAGGTCGGAATCTGTCCATCTAACACTTATCATTGACTCAGTTTTGATCTTGGAATTGTATTTTAGATCCTTACAACAATGGCTTCATGCCCTTTCTGGAGGGATTGCCATAAAATATTACAAATATATACAAATATATACACATGCCTAACTTTATATATATATATATATATATATATATATATATATGTGTGTGTGTGTGTGTGTGTGTGTGTGTGTGTGCCTGCCAGCTGCATTCATCCAAAGCGAGTTGAAGCGACTTCCTTCTGAAATATAAAATTCACAAGCGATACCCAGTCGCATGCATATCCCGCCAGGGGATATGACGAAGTTAGATTTTTACAGTTCGTGCGGAGCGGTGTAGACGTCCTCCCACATACACCGTCTGGTATTCCTAAATGGTCACTCATTTGGTACTGACTAGGTTCAACGTTGCTTAACTTCAGTGAACCAACGAGAACCGGTCTCTCAGCGTGATTATATCGTATTTTTATTTTTGTGTGCGTGTGTGTGCGTATGTGTGTGTGTGCGTGTGTGTGCGTGCGTGTGTGTGCGTGCGTGTGTGTGTTTGTGTGTGTGTATATGTGCGTGCGTGAGTATGTGTGCGTGTGTATAGGTGTGTGCGTGAGTATGTGTGCGTGTGTGAGTGTGTGAGTGTGTTAGTGAGTGCGTGTGTATGCGTGAGTGAGTGTTGTTTAAAACCTCAACTTTACCAAAAAGCTATAATAAGCGATAAAGAATAGAAAAACAAGTAAATTACACAAAAAAAAACGCTCACAAATAAGGATATTTTTATCACGATACCCCCCCCCCAAAAAAAAAACAATAAAAATAAACACAAAACAATAACAAAAAAAACAAAAACAAAAAACAAACTTCAAACCCCAGGGTTTGAACCGATTGTTTTGTTGAAGCAGTTGTATTTTATGCGACATCGAGAACTGCGTGTGTAACGTCTTTCTTTTCTCGGCCATTCGCGTGTTTTTATTCTGTTGACACATTGTTGAGAACAAACGGTAATGGAGGTGAGAATGTGTAGCGCGCCAGACACAAAAAAAAGGAAACAAAAAAAATTCTGTTGGGTCCAGGAACACATTTTGCCTACTTAAAAGGGGTCTTTTGCTGGCGGGTGGCCGATTGAAACCTGTCTAGCTTGTTGAGGTAACAAAAATCGCATACGCACGCACCTATCACTTCGAATACCTGCTTATATCTACGGAGGTTGTATATATTATTGTTCACATGCGCATTAACGCACACATGCACTACGTTTGATAGTGTTCCACCTTTTTATACGAATAAGTCATCGTTTTTAAAGGCCGGAAAACCACTCAAGCATAAGGGTTAAAACAGTCAGTTGGTGATGTACAACGTCTTCGAGAACATTAGAAACAAAGGATTTAATGGTTATAGTTAGGTTACTGAAGCGGGTGACTTGACAAGAATTAAGCAATTCATTTGGTATTCCTGAATACAAGCCCGCCAATTGAGACAAGATATGTGATGCGTAGTTATATTCAAGACAGTCTCACACAGAGAAGATGATTGGATGAAAATGCCTTACCAGTTTTCGTGTCCTTTGTCTCGTCGCATGGCGACAATTACAGCAAGCATCCATTGCTTCTCGATCCGCAAGGAACGAGAATACTTAAAACCTGTGTGATGATATCACCATGATGAACAACGCTTTTCAGAGGGTTGGCAAGAAGGGGTTTAATGGTTATAATCAGATTATTTAAGTAAATGACTTGACAAGAATTTGTTAACAGTAAAGTACAAAAGGACTATCTTGTACTCAGATGGGGAGCAACTCCCTGGTATTATATTCCATAAATAGAAAGTTGTTGGATAGTGTTATGAATGAGGATGTTTGCATATCATCTTTATATTAATAGGATAGCGAGTGTGCTATTTATTTTGTGTGTCACGCTTACATCCGGTTGACTGTCGTTAAATTGCTATGGACTTGCATTTTTATAATAAATAGTTTTACTGAGAATTCTTCATAAGTTTTGGTTTCGGTTTCGATTATAGCTGAAGGTACTGAAATTATATATATATACACGCATATATATGTATATATATATATATATATATATATATATATATATATATATATATATGCATTTCATAAGTTTTGGTTTCGGTTTCGACTGAAGCTGATGCACCCAAATCATATGGATATATATTTTTATTTTTGAAAACGTAACTTTATAATATATAAACATCGATAGAAGATGAACTCTTTTAATAATATACACGAAATTGTCAAAAATTAAAATATCATACGTAAGCATACATTACGACCGGGCTACGCCGGGCGTCCCTGCTTTCTCAGATAAATACTTTTGCAGTTTTAACAAAAGAGCTACAATAATATCAGAGCGTCCCCACTTACGCTGAACATCTACAGAATGCCAACATAAATATATTTCATATGGATGAGTCCCCTGTGGAATTTCCATAGGTCACTCTAGTAACTATTAATGCCGTGCAGATGATTATGCCCAAATATAGATTTGTGTGTATGTATCTAGTACATGAATGACAGAAAGTAGTGGAAGAAAATGAAGATACTCACAGTTGACTTGACGTAAACATTCTATTTACAAAGATGCAACACATAAAATGGTGCAAATTACATATACCAGTCTTAGTCTGATATTAATTGAGTTTGTGTGTCAAAACGATCACAAACAGCAGTAGTATATTTCCATCTTTATTGACCCGGAGCCACAGGCATCCTTTGATAGCGCCTACCAGCGTCTGCCTTGTCCCGTTCTCTCGTCTCTTCACGAGAACTCACATAACAGAGGTAACAGGGAGGAATAACTCCGCTTGAAAAAGTTATATCGTCCTAACAGAAAGAAATGTAGTTTATGATAGATCAGTTTCGTTTTTGGTAAACAGATGAAGAAATGAAAACTAACTGAAGTGGTTGATTCTAGACGAGTTTTTTTTTATGTGAATCTTTTACAGTGAAGGAAGCTGAGATTGGGGCTCGGTCGAGTATCTACTATGAAAATAACGACAAAGCAGAGAATGACTAGCAACGTCTTTTCTATGAGAAAATGGTTACAGAAAACGCAGGAGATCATCTTCCACCAGATTTCCTTTTTACCCTTCTTCCCCCAAAAGGAGACATAATGCCAATTGATAAAGAATGGGTTAATCATTTGTCTAACAGAAGACTTCAGCAAGTTAATACAGTCAGATAAGCAGGAAACAGGGAGGAAATTTCAAAGTTTAGCTGTCTTACGGAAGAAACTGTTAGAGAGTAGAAGGCTTCTCGGCATCTAGCAACGTTAAAAGTGAAAGGTGGGATTTTGCTACTTGTCCTGTTAGTCAGAAGTATGTACGTCGAGGGGACAAAGTGCTATGAGTTCATCAGGGCACACTCCATTAAAGTATTTGCTAAATAGGCATTCAAAATTGCTGCGATGACAGATGTGGGAGTGGTGACAACGTATTAATGTAATAACTGCCCTGCTAAAATAGCTTCGTGAAAATCTAGCAGTCAGCATTAGAATCAGTCGTGGTCTCTGCGAAGACATCTTGTAAAGCAAAGGTGTACCAGGCAATCAAATGAAAATGGTAACGTCGCTTCTGCGCAATTCCTCGGTGGGCTCTAGACTAAATATTTGCCAACTAATTATGCTTCAAGCTGTACATTTTTTATGTGAATGTTTTACAGTGAAGGAAGCAGAGATTGGGTCTCGGTCGAGCACATGCCATGAAAATAACGACAGAACAGAGAATGACTAGCAACGTATTTTCTGTGGGAAAATGGTTACAGGAAACGAAAGAGATTTTTTTTCAGAACATTTCAAGTAAGTTTAATATCTGTTCCTTTCTTCATGCTGTACATTTTACTCAATTGTATTAACAGCCCGCCTTTGCCACATTCCCTCCATTTTTTTTGTACGCACATATTTTCTTCCACTTGCTTTCAAATTACTTTTTACTTTCAATTCTACCTTTTCTACAACTTCTGCCTTTCTCTCTAATATTTTACCCCCCCCCAACTTCTCGTTAATTGTTTCCCTTAATTTCCACATTACTTCCACCTGAATATTTTTCTTCGAGGTGTAGGCCTCTCAAAATTGTCCTTTAGTTTCCACGGTACTGATCCATAATCTGAGCCAAGTTCGCGTCGGTAACTTTCGGCAGTTTAAGGTAAGCAGCCAGAAAAGTTACCGGAAAAAGTCGATGCAAACACTGTCAGATGATTAACTCAAACGCTAAAAATAAAATTTTAATACAAGAAAATACGTCAAGAAAATGTTAGTTTAATAATTTGAAAGCAATATTTTCATTGTTTTATTGTTCTCAGTGTTTGGCTTAAAGACCTGTAATTCTTCAGAGTAATGAATAGATGCGACCAATGAAGAGGATTTGATGCTGACCAGAAAAGATAAAGGCAGAACGCTAATATGATGATATGCAGATGTTTGCATGGGCGTGTCTGCGTGGGTATATGTGTTAACATTAGCACTACTTTTGCTCATATCAACCAATCAATCAAACAACAGCAACAACAACAACAAAAAACAAAAACAAAACAACAACAATAACAACAACAACAACAACAAAAAACAAAAACAAAACAACAACAATAACAACAACAACAACAACAACAACAGCAGCAAAAAAAAAAAAAATCCTAGATCAGAATTCTTGATTCTGCTTTAAAGAGGAAATTTATCCCGAAATAATAACAACAGCAACAACAACAATAACAACAACAATAACAGAGGAAATTTATCCCGAAATAACGTTATTACATACATTTTGATAAAGATATCAATAGGACGACATATCGTTGATTTGATGATATTATTTATAAAAATATGAATGGAATTTAAAAAAAAAAAAAATTTTTTAACAGTTCGACAAGATACAACTGAAGAAGGTTGGAGATTCTATTGTTGTTATTGATTTCCCGGATATTTTTCTAGTTAAAATTCTTCATAGAAAGACATCGGGTACTTACGGGAGGGCTCACGGGAAGGTTGCCAATATTTTAAATGAAAGTTATTTTTGTGAAACGAACTGGATTCAAACTCGGAATCGTCACTCTAGACTACAGTCAACTCTCACAACCCTACTTCACTTACTTAATTTAATAATACTCTTTTTAATTTTTTAATTGAATATAAAATCGAATTTAGGTCGTTATAAATAAACACTTAAGAAAAGTCGGTGTTTCTCCAGACCATAGTCCAACATAGTGTCGGCATTTTTTTCGCAGTTTACGGTAAACAGCCAGAAAAATTACCGTACATAGCCGACGTACGTAACACTGCCAAACGATTCATCTAAAGTTTTTCCCAATTATACGTATGTTAGAGTTCTTTAATGTATCGTTTTCTTTTTGCTACACGTTTTTCTGATTTAACTTTTAACAGAACATTTCAAGTAATTTTTTCTAGTATCTATTTTTACCTATCAACTTCTTATTCAAGTTGTATATTTTTTACCTATTTGTGTTAACAGCCCGTATCTGTCACGCTCTCCCATTATTTGCACCTACAAATTTTCTTTCATTGCTCCAAATTACTTTTTTTTACTGTATATATATATATATATATATATATATATATATATATATATATATATATATATATATATATATATATGGAAAAAAGGGAAAGAAAACCTGTGGCCTTTTTAGAAAATTCTTTCCCTTTTCCCATATTGTTATATCATACCTGCTTTTATTTTCATATATATATATATATATATATATATATATATATATATATATATATATATATATATATATATATATATATATATATACGTGTGTGTGTGGGTGCTCGCGTATATATATATATATATATATATATATATATATATATATGAAAATAAAAGCAGGTATGATATATATATATATATATATATACGTGTGTGTGTGGGTCCTCGCGTATATATATATATATATATATATATATATATATATATATATATATATATATATATATATATATATACAAACGAAGATGTTGATTTTTGAACTTTGCCGATGATCGTCTAAATCGCATGAATTAAATTTTCTCGATTTAAGAAATATTAATTATAAAATCAATCGGCGTTTATACTCTTAAAACCTTATATTCCTGTTGGATTGTATTTCATTCACAAAGTCGTTTCGTATGTTACATCAAAATATCATTAATTTTCATACATTTCATGCGTATTTTACATTTATTTGTTCCTAAATTCCGCCCTTTCATTCTCACCTTTTGATATTGTATCTTGACATTGTTCCCAAGAACCATTACTTACCTTAATCCCGAACACTGACTCATTTATAGTCTTGTTTATTCGTTTTTGTATTTTCTGTTTCTCTTGACGAATTACACAAATAAATAAATATTGTATACCATCTCTGATGTCATTGTTGTTTATGTCTTCTGTGATATAAAAAAAAATAGTTAGGGAATGGATAGCCATGTGTTCTATTTGAATCCTGGACATGAGTGTTCATGTCTATGCATAACGCGTTTTCTTATATGGCCCACCATAGGCTATCCGTAAAATGCACATATATAAACCTGACGAATTCGAACGAGAATGAAACGCGGAATATTCTGTGTAGCTTAATTGCCATATACATTTTTATAACTTACTATATACATATAAGTATTTGCTTCAACACTGCTAGGTAGTAATTTGTAAAAAATATATATGGCAATTAAGCTACACAGAATATTCCGCGTTTCATTCTCGTTAGAATTCGTCAGGCTTATGCGGAGAGTTGTTGTTATCTCGCGTTTTATATACGTACATTCTATTGAATTTTTAGTTAGCCTATGTATTCAGGAAGGGAAACTCGTGAATTAAGGAGGTTATCAAGAGTGCTCAATAAAAAAGAGCAAAATATATTGACAAATATTACATTGTCAGGCTAGTGACTATGTAATATTTCTCTCTCTCTCTCTCTCTCTCTCTATATATATATATATATATATATATATATATATAATTTCGCAATAACCAAGGCAACAATAATCACATTTTTATTATATGATGCACTTCTGTACCTTATGTGACATATTGTTGTTTTTGTTACTGCGAAATTATATTGCTCTATTATTAATACTGATAATCGTTGAGCTTAAATAACTGGGTCAATAAATATTGACTCTGGTTTTATTAGTATATGAATATTACCGGAATTTAATAAGTAAATTTTGGTTAAAAATTATATATATATATATATATATATATATATATATATATATATATATATATATACATATATATATATAAATATATATATATATATATATATATATATATATATACAGTATAACTCCTATAATTTGAACATCCGCTTCAAGGGTCAAGATGCTGTTCAAGTTTCATGATAAAAAATGTGCTGCACTTAACTTTAATTTTCTAAGAATTAAGAAATAGTAAATGAAATTCATTGCTATATGATACTTCAAGTATATATTAAGTTGAGTTTACGATATATTGCAAGTAAGAATTGTTAAATATTATTACCAGGAACAAAAACATTGAAAATAAATTAAATCTACTCTTACATGTTAGGTATTTATTACCTAAGTTATCATCTACAGAAATCATACATTTATGTAAAATACATTTTTTTTTAATTTATTCATTGAATGAGTCTCATTGCAGTTTCTATTTTTTATCGATTGAGCTCTCGGGCGCTGCCATTGTATTCCGTAAGCGATCACGAAAATCTACAATTTCTTGGTTCTGTAGCTTCTTTATAATTATATCTCTTCGGAGTGACATTGTTTGCAAAAGATAGTTACTACTAAAGTAAGGACATTTTTCTAGAAATTTTATAACCGTCTCCATAGACTTTTCTGCATCATCCCATGATATTGCTTCATCAGAGTGTTCTTGGTTATTTACATTAGGGTCAAGAGAATGAGAGCTGTCGCTATTTTCATCACCATTACTGCCTTCAGGAAATTAATCAGTAGTTTCCTCATCTTTTTGCACCCACATTTCAACATCATTTGCATTAAGCGATTTAGGAACAGCGTGGTTGGTAGGTAACCGTTTGGTTTCAAGAATTTTTTCTAGACCAGATGTATTCTGTGATTTTAGAGTCGCAAGTCATTGTGATGGGTTGTTTTACACCATTTTGAATATAGCAATCTGAAAAAAAATTACAGTTTGTGTAAATTAATTATCAATAGCTAATCTACATAAATTACATAGTACCAATATTAACATTTCTGCGCAATATCTGATTAATACATGTAAACAGTTTTACTACAACTCCGTATCAAATATGCTAATACAATTTCAATGACGAGAGAGTTCAAGTTTAGAGAAAGTCCAGGTTTAGAAGTCCAAATTAGAGGAAGTCCAAATTAAAGGAGTTTTACTATATATATATATATATATATATATATATATATATATATATATATATATATCAGAAGTCCAAATTAAAGGAGTTTTACTATATATATATATATATATATATATATATATATATATATAGTAAAACTCCTTTAATTTGGACTTCCTCTAATTTGGACTTCTAAACCTGGACTTTCTCTAAACTTGAACTCTCTCGTCATATATATATATATATCAGAAGTCCAAATTAAAGGAGTTTTACTATATATATATATATATATATATATATATATAATTTAAATATTAATTAATAATTACTACGTGCATAAAAGTAAGTCATCTATATACATGCATGTTTCGGAGTTTACTCTTCATCAGTATAGCTAGACTTTTATTGACAAGGATCGAACCTATAACGGCTTGAACATATATATATATATATATATATATATATATATATATATGATGAAAATAATGGAAATAGTATTCCGACAAAATAGAGAAATAAAAAGGTATAAACCGTATTAAGTGCTCATCAACGTTTCGTCTTTATTTCGTCCAGAGGAAGTCTCAAAATGAAGACCAAACGTTGATGAACACATAATACGATTTGTTCCTTTTTATTTCTCTCTCTCTCTCTCTCTCTCGCTCTCTCTCCATATATATATATATATATATATATATATATATATATATATATATATATATACTCGTGTACCAATTGGCTTCACGGAATTAGTCCGTTGTAAAATACACTTAAATAAGATATTTTAATTCATGTTGGTTTCGTATTTATTATTTTAGAACCAATTGTCGATTTATTATTATATTGTCCCCAATATATAATAATAATTTCAAAAGTTAAACAGAATATATATTACTTGGGTGCTATCAGCTAAAATTAAAATCAAAATAATTATCACTCCAGCCTTAGTGGTTTTTCTAGATTTATCGACATATGAATCAGAAAGGTTAAAACTTCAGCGACTTCAATTTATTTTCACATGCACAGAAGTAACAGGTTTAGTCGACTTACTCCTGCCAATGTCAACTGTTATTTTTTTCATTTTGAATCCTTAGTAAGTATTTTTTATCAAATCCAAATTGTTCCATATATTCAAATTCGTTACATATCAAGTTTGAAGTCGAACAATTCAGAGTTTGGTAGAAACCGTTACGCACGCAGAGAGATAAGGTCACACACACACACACACACAAACACACACACACACACACATATATATATATATGTGTGTGTGTGTGTACGTGTGTGCGTGTGCATGTGTGTGTGTGTGCTAGAAACTTTTGATTCTAAATACTAGAATGCAGAAAAATATGCATGTATGACATTGAGCGTCAATCGAAACCAATCAACTAATAAGAAACCATAAAAAAATGGTACTTATGCACTTATTGATATTAAGCTGAAATAATAATTTTATTATTTAGAAAGCCATTCTTAACATAGAGAGAGTAGGGTGTTTTGTAACTACTCTGTTCTTTACCTAACAATTTAATAGAAAAAATATCATAAAATCTTAATTTAACTTGAAAATACTATTTAAAAAATAACGGGGTCCAATAAGTGCACAGGCGCCAAAAAACAAATAAATTATTAATGAGCATTCGTTTTTTTTCAATAATTCATTCAAATAACTCATTTTAAAAATATTTTCATAACAGATGGGATAACTATCACTGCAACAGAATGTTAGTCTATAATCTATAAATATAAAAGCGAAAATGTGTGTATGTATGTATGTATGTTCGCTTTTGTGTATGTCTGTAAAAGGCTTTTTTCGATGAACTTCTCGCTCGGCTCATTCCTTCTTAAAACTTTATCTCACGTCTAAATGATAATATCTAAGAGTTACGAACGGGGGTCGCCTGTCTATTTATTTTGCCCGACTTTCACGCGCTATTTTTTTCCAGATATTTAGAGCGCCCCGTTTTTTTAAACAGGGTTGATTTGATCACTCCCCCCCCCCAACACACACACCTACAAACACCCGGGCCACGCCGGGTACCCCCCCCGCTAGTCTAATATATAAAAGGCAAAATGGGCGCGAGCGATTGTGTATGTCCACGAAAGGCTTTTTGCATTGTTGCTCTCGTGTCAGTAAGATTCCGTGAGAAGTTTTCGCATACTTCCCAGATCGTACTATCTCGCATTCGCAAACGGACATCCATTCTTTCCTTCTTTTTTTTTTGATCGAGTTAAACAAAATTCCCACTGTGGCGTCGTCTCGAGTGTTTGTTTGGCTTTTTCGCATAAAGCGAAACTGTTCGAAAAAGCGGCAAAGTACATTCGATTGACTATGCTTAAATTCGACGCACGCAGCGTCTGCTTGCGCGATGGCGTCATCGGCTAACGCGTTACTTTTTTTGTCACGTTCTTTCCCTCCTTCGTGTTACGGGTTCGAGCCTACCGCCCTACTACCACTTTTTTAACACCTATCTCTACCCTGCTGTTTCTCTCCCCTCCCCACTGGGCTGCTTTTTATTACCATTCTTACTACACCAGCACAACACACCCAGGCGATGCTGGGTACTCCCGTTACTCTAATATATAAACGGCCATATATCTATCTGTCTGTCTGTCTGTCTGTCTATCTGCTTGTCTCCATGTTTTGGAAGTCTATCTCTTCCGAAACTAAAAGTCGCAGAGCAGCGCTAGGGGCCTTAAATGATTGGATTTCTTTACAGGTCGTTTTTTTATGGGTTTTTAGCCAGTTAAAACGCTTTTAAGTGGTCAAGAATTGAAAAAATCGTTAAAAATTTTGTACATTCATCTTAATTAACCTTTAATCGTTGGTACAGTGGTAACGTCACCAGCTTTGAATGCTACAGTTTCGGTTTCGATTCTAGCAGATGGTGCCTAAATGCATTTTTTTTTTTTTGCTTTTAAAATCACGACTCTATAATAATATATACGGAATCTGAACAAATTAAAATATCATATTTAAGCGTTTTATACGCCCGGGCAAATCCAGGTGCCCCCCTCTCGCTAGTCAGTTATATATAAGCAATTTCTTTTGTATTTCTAAAATTATCACGGCAAAAACAAGCCAACTATTATCCGGTTGAGGCACGTTTTATGATGCGTAGTTATATTAAAGACAGTCTCACACTGACAAGATGACTGGAAGAAAATGCGTTATCAGTTTTCGCGCCCTTTACCTCGTTGCACTGTGACAATTTCAGGTAGTATCCATTGCTTTTCGACCCGCAAGGAACGGGAAGACCACTTAAAACCTGTGTAACGATATCACCGTTGTATGTTTGCCTTTTGTTTTCTTCTTTCATTGCGTTATCGTATTTTCGGATTTTAACGACTTTTTAAGGAGTCACTTATCTGATGTGTCGGGCAGCTGCTCGAACGGTGTTTCATTTCAGACGATGATAGGCAAAGAACGCCTATGCACAACATGCCGACAGAAGCGTTAATAGGGGAGAAGAAACGGAAAGAAGAAAGCACGATTAAGAATCGTAAAACTAAACATGAATTGCATGAAATTTCAAACTCTACGAGAACTAGCAAGAAAGACAGACCTAGGACTTTTTTCCGGAAATGTCGAATAGATGTGAAAATGTATTTCTTTTTGAAAACAAATATGGAGAAATCATGAAAGGCTGAATATTTCCAACATGTAAAAACTACAGCTCTAAATTTTTTAGATGAGTCATAGATATTTGTACTGTTTGGATTAATCAGACTAGTGTTCCCATCTTGAGTGTTATTTTCACAATGTTTCCGTCGATGTAACTTTCGACCTTCTTCAGATGTATAAGTCGCCATGTTGATATAGGAAAGGGGAGGATAAATTTACACTTTCAAGGTTTCGTATTTTAGTTCTAGTTGAAAGTAAATTAAAAACTTATACACTTCATAGTTTTAAAAATTTACTTTTATCTAGGACCTAAATACGAACGAAAGTGTAGAATTACCCCATTTTCCCTATACCGACATGGTGACTTATACACCGGAGGTTACAACGACCGAAACGTTGTGCATGTAACACTTAAGAACACTAGTCTGATTAATCAAAATAATATATGTAAAAATTAGTCTAAAATTCTCTTAATTATCGTTTCTTTGGTTTAATAACTACGTCAACCCTGCGTGATATTATACACGTGAATGATAAAGTTAATAATATTTCTAAATGAATGGAATTTATTAACATTTATGTACGCATGTGTACTTGTTTTCATTACTGTTTGTTAGTGAAGATTTTAAATTAAAATATCTATTATGGTTTTGGCGAACTCGGTAATCTTTCTGCTGAACTCAGGAATCTTCAAGTACCAATCCTTCGTGACGGCGACACTTAAAATACAATTGCGAAATGCTTAGCCAGTTATGGATTGTACCCAGTTATAGCTGATGGAACGACATCATTCTTCCTCACGTGGATTAAATGAAGTGTTCTGTTCGAAATGCCCTTCAAATTACCGAGTTTGACAGAAAGACTCCCGAATTAAACAAGATACACCTGAAGAAACTCGGAGGTTACATAAACCGAAAGCTTGTGCAAATAACACTCAAGAAGAGAACATTAGTCCAAAGAATCCAAGTAATCCAAATTATTCTTGTAGGGGTACAAATCACCCCTATTTGAGAACAAAGTGGAATCAACCAGTCCTATGAATACCACTGGTTCTCAGAAACTAGAGAGCGACATTCATACCATGTTTAACTGCTACGAACATACACTTTAGTGGTTCCTGTATTCTTTATGATAAATACATATCTTTATACACTTTACACTATTTGTGGTTCCTTTCATTTGTGACCCCTAGCACGAGTCTACAACAACTGGCTGACGAGGATGATTCAAGAACTTCCCGGATCAATCTACAACAATTGCTTACAACAACTGGATGACCAATATTCGGGCAAAGAACTCACTCTAAAAAAAAAACCCATTAGAAAACAACATTTGACGACCGAAAGAATTCAAGAAAAAAGAACACGCGGAAATTCGAAATAATTTTTTACTACACTCGGGGGAAATTCGAAACTTTAAAAGTATTTCTTTTGAAAAGTTCGGTGAAGAACGGGAAAAACTACTTGTCAACGTTGGAAAAAGAAACAACATTCGAGCGTAAAAATCCACAAACATGGGATAAATGAGACTTCGAAAAAGGAAGGACAATTTTTGCTGAACAAAAGATTCTACAGAGACGTCGTCAAAAGTCTTATCTTGCTGTTAAAAAGGCTACTAAAAACGTAACTACGAGTTGAAACATCTCATAAAACAATTCCGTTGAGAATTATTACTACCGAATCAACGATACCAAGTTTTCAGTAAGTACAAAAAAATTTTTTTTTTTCATTTCTACAAATACAAGTAATGTTGAAAAAAAAACTTTGTCGTTCTAAAACTCATGTCTCGCTAATACATCTTATGGTTAAAAGGCATTAACGTTGGGAAAAGAAAAAATCTCACCCAAATGCAGCAAATAAATGATATATTTTCTTTTATTGGCTAAAGCGAGTATTCGCACACATTAAAAAGACGTCGGATTTTAATCCGATTAAAATATTTTCACTGGTCGACGGACTTCACATTGAAGAAGAAGAAAAAAGACGATTTCGCTAAGCACGACACAAATAAAGTGTTAACGAGAAAATATGATATTGTTTTGCGCACAGAAATCGAAAAAGAATAGCCAATATTAAATAAATACTATAAACTCTCTTTCACAGATAAATAAATAATTCTTTTCAATGAAAAAAAGAAAAAAATGCATAGGATCAACAAGGAATTGAACCCAGTACCTACTCGTGACGAAAATTGAAAAATAGTAAACGCAAATCTACTGCTTTCTGTATAAATGCAAACGCTGAGTTATTTTCTTAGGAAATTTGCCAAGCGAGGAAATAAATATATGAAAGAAATATTTGTTAAATAACTAGGTTCGAATTTTGTAAAGTTGTTTTGTAGAGTTGGTACTATAGGAAAAGTAAATCAACGAATTGTGTTTCTGAAAAAAAACTCATTTCGTCATATTAAGTAATTCTTAACCTTCCAAAAAGCAAAATGGACGATTTTGCAAAGCAGATGTTGGAAATGGTGAAATTCCAACAAAATCAACAATTAGAATTTGAAAAGAGGTGTCGAGAAGAACAATTGGCAATAGAGAAACAAAACGAAGAGAAGAACTTAAATTTAATTAAATACTTCGAGGAAAAACGGGGAAGAGAAAAGAAAGAAATGAACGAACAAATATTGGAATTGAAAAAAACAAAACAAAAACAGAACGGTTAAATATTGGAATTGAAAAATGTACATTTTGAGCAAAAAAAAACAAGTTAAATAAAACAATGGATTTTATAACGCAAGTTTTAGTGATTAAGGACAGCGGAGAAGAAACCAGCACGGCTTTTTCCCAAAATGTAATCTGGGTAGCTATTGATACATTTCACTATGCTCATGAGGCTGACCTAACGTTTGATGCATACTTCAGAAGATTTGAAGACCTTTTCAAGATTGATTGCACGTCATGGACAGACCAAAAGAAGGTTCGTTTACTGCTCCGGAAGTTGGGTGCATCTGAACATAACAAATTCGTAGACTATATTTTACCAAGCAAAAACAACGAATTGTCGTTTGACGAGGCAGTTAAACTGTTGATGGAGTTATACTGTGCCTTCTTCATAAAAGTTGAAAATGCATGAATCTTACACGTAAGGACTATAAGATTTTTGCGTCTGTAGTTAATAAACACTGTGACGATTTCAAGTTGTCGTCATTAATGGCGGACAATTTCAAATGCTTAATATTAACACAAGGTTTGATAGCCACAAAAGACGCCGATATAAGACGTCGTGCTCTAAATAAATTGGAATTAGAACCTGATTTGATGCTTCAGAAATTGGTTTAAGATTGTCAGCGGTTCGTGGCAATGAAGCAAGATTCCCGAAACATAAAGGAAGCAGATATCGCTCACAATAAAAAGATACGCTTCAAAAATAAAGAACACCTATCCGCTAGGAATTACCAACTAAGAGGAAAAAAGAACCCTTCACCAAATTATCAGAATAGACAAAATCCTAGGACCCCTTGTAGTAATTGTGGAGGACCTCATGGGTACAATGCATGTCAGTACCAAAGGAAAATAACATGTGATCTATGCAAGCGAGCAGAGCAAAAGTAGCAAAAAAGAGCTACATAAAAACTGCAAAAATTGGCCCTTCAACAACAGAGAACATAAGGAAATATGTTACGGTGAGAATCAGAAATAAAGAAGTGAAACTGCAACTCGATTCAGGGTCGGATTTATCCATTATAAATTTTCACACGTGGAAGAGAATAGGAAAGCCCACGATGACAAAGATCGGTAACTGGTGAAAAATAAATTTTGAGGGCGAGGTACTTATTTATGTTTCACTAAACAGAACGACAAAAAAGCTAAAAGTGTTCGTTCTAAGGAACGTAACGAACTTATTCGGGACGGATTGGACAACGCCGGTCCTCCCGGAGAAGAAAAATGATCGACCCGATAGAGATCAATCTCAGGAAAAAGAGCTATATGATCATTCCAGGGGAATGAAAAGCTCGGGAGAGGGGTGTTGGGGGTACAAATTACCCCTATTTGAGAACTAAGTGGAATCAACCAGTCCTATGAATACCACTGGTTTAAGAGAGTAAATGGAGACATTCACACTATGTGTAAACGAACACGTTCCTCTCATACCATTTTAGTGGCCCCTGCATTCTTTATGATAAATACCTATTATATTTATACACTCTACACTACTTGTGGTTTCTTTTATTTGTGACTCCTAGCACGGGTCTCAAAAATTATCAATTCATATAATCCAAATTATCAATCCATATAATCCAAATTATATATCTATATAATACGAGTTATCAATCCAAATAATCCAAACTATCAATCCATATAATACAAAACATATTCATACAAAAACGAGATTCTTTTTCTCACTGATTAAAAAAAAAAAGTTATTTTTTTTACTGTTATAACTCCAAAGAAGACAGTGTCACTAAATCGCAAGAGCTACTATTTGGGACTAGATTTACAGGGATACTATGTAGGGAGTTTGGCAGCGAGATTTCTGCTCATATTACATATGAACTTCTGCATGTCAGTACAGTCAGGGAAGGAGGGGCCCGGGAAGGAATTCCAAAGTCTAGCAGTTTGAGTGAAGAAGCTATTCGAGTAGAAGGCTTTACGGCATCTAGGGATCCCTATAGGGTAGAGGTGGGATTTTGCTGCTTGTCGAGTTTGTTGGGATACTTTCCATTAAAATCTTTATAAATATCTGTATATTATGGAATACTGTTGCCATATCTGGGCAGGAGCTGCTAAAAACAGCCTATACTGCCTTGAGAGTACAAAATAGACTTCGTGGCTTAGTGGGGGATGCCCTTTTCTCTACCCTGCAACCTCTCTCCCACAGAACAGACGTTGCGAGCCTATCCTTGTTTTATCGTTATTTCCATGGCAGGTGCTCGTCTGAACTCCAATCTCTGGTCCCCCCTCGCCAATTTTTCACGAAAAACACCCGTCTAGCTGAATTCACTGTGAAAAATTTCCCCCACTCTATATCTGTGCCTAAATCAAAACGCGGATTTCATGAACAAAGCTTCTTTCTTAGAACTGCACGCCTGTGGAACTCTGTTCCGTCTGCCTGCTTCCCACCTGAATACAACTTGGATGTGTTCAAGTCCAACGTTAACAAATTCCTAATGAACCGCTCCCTTAAGTAACCACTTCATCAAATCTCCACACTAACGTAATGTACTTGCAATAATCCTTATCCCTGAGTGGCTTCCGGGCCTTGATAAGTGGTGATCACTGTGTAAAAAAAAAAATAAAAAATAAAAACCCAGATAAAGGGATGCCACATTTCGGCGATCGAATAGAGGTTGGAGTTTGGCCGACAGTGCATACATATATTCCAATACTTTTCGCCGAAGAGATAAAACGATAAACCACATCATAAGTGAATGCAGATAAATATAAAAAATAGACACGCCAGTCTTGCGAATGGTGTCCACTGGGGAATATACATATTACTACGGGTTAAGCATACTTCTATTGCAGAAACTCGACCGGGCTTCAATCTATAATCTCGCGTGTAAAACTGTCATAACAAACACTCGTTTATCTACAACAACCATCAACAATTTCCTCCAGTCTATCTGTGCCTAAAACTAACGAAAATTCCATTAGCAAAGTTTCTATTCTCTTGTTCATTTGTGGAACCCATTATCGTGTATCTGTTTTCCAGCTAACTATAACATGGTTGTTTTCAAGTCTAATGTAAATAAGTTCTTTTTGCGGCTCTTATATAATTAAATCCTACCCAATTTCCACCATTACTAATCATCGCGGTGTTGTCTCACCGTCGACCTAACTCTTATTAATTATTATCTTAGAGGTCACAAATGGAATACGAAATAGCTAAATCCTTTTTGGCACTGAATGCAAATAGATAAGTTCATCTAAGCACCTTACATGGTAATAGCCAGGAAGCTGTTAAATAGCAAATCATAGAATTAAAATAAGGGAATAAAATGTTTCTGATTATTTTTAGATGAGGATTCACAATCTATATATTAATAGAATAGCGTATGTTATTTATTTTGTATGTTACACTTACATCCGAGTGACTGTCGTTTAATTGTTATGAACTTCCATTTCTTGTAATAAATAATTTTACCAAGAATTCTTCATAAGTTTTGGTTTCGATTTCGATTATAGCTGATGGCATTCCAGTTATCTATTTTTTAATAAATAATTTTATCAAAAATTTTTTTTCCTATGAGTGTTCGTTTCGGTTTCGATTCAAGCTGATGCACCCGTCATATGGACATATTTTTTCATTTTTGAAATCGCAACTTTATAATATATAAAAATCGATCAAAACATTTAGTCTAAAATAATATATACGAAATCTGCAAGAATTAAAATATCATATTTAAGCGTACTTTACGACCGGGTGTCCCTGCTAGCTTAGATAAATACTTTTGCAGTTTTAACAAAAGAGCTACAATAATATCAGAGCGTCTCCATTTACGCTGAACATCTACAGAATGCTAACATCAATATATTACATATAAATGAGCCCCCTGTAGATTTTCCCCAGGTCTCGCTAGTAAATAAATACTTGAACAGGTTTATGTGGAACATTAAAAGTGCTATAATAATCATGGTAATCCAGAAGAGTTTCGAGAAAAACTGGAGAAAAAATCTAGGAAAATATTTAATCCAAGTTACAATTGCGACCATATAAAACACTATTGAAAAGCACGTTTGATAAAAGTGTTACGTGGCCGTTACATTTTCATTGCATTTCAAATACTCAGACCCACACGTTGTCGACGCAATGGAACAAAAAAGAAAAAAAAAAAGAAAAGAAAAATTCGACTCACCATTTTTTTTTTTAATGTAGATGTGAAAAACATTTATTCGTGGTTCTTCCAATAATATCGCATTTCATTATCTTTCAAAAGTCTTTTTGCGCACACGCGCACACACGCGCACACACGCACACACACACACGCACACACACGCACACGCACGCACGCACGCACGCACGCACACACACACACACACGCACACACACACACACGTTTTACAACCTCTGCCATATTACATGTGCTTTTTAAAAGTCTTTCTCCCCGCCACATGACGCTGGTTATCGCCAGCGTTTTCTCGCCCTTTACTTCACACGTCAATCTTCCACGGTAATTTTGGTTCCCATTCTCGATCACGTACTGTCCTTTTTTTCTTTTTCTCTCCTTTTTGCCTTGACGTCAGCACGTATGTACTTGCTTAATTTGCTTATCGCTAAAACGGCTTCTGCTGTTAATATTATTGCTAATCAGCTATCCTATGACTGCTGCTGATTTCGTTCGTCGACACTCTGTAACAATAGGAACACACCGCTTTGTTACAAAAGTACACCCATAAGTAATGCTCGAAAATTCAGCAATCAAAATAAAAACAAGAACTAATTTATTTAAACGCACCAACATATAATATTTTTTACTGTTAAAAAAATCCCACAGATAGTTTCCACTCTTTAACCCCTAGGCGGGTTCTGCCATTTTAGTTTATGAATTTGCAAGTGTTTTGTACCTTTTCGTGTCGGTATCTATCTATCTATCTATCTATCTATCTATCTATCTGTGCGTGTGCGCGCTCGCGCGCGCGCGCGTGTGTGTGTGTATAAAAATCCTTATGGGCTCCTAAACAGGACCGATTAAAAAAAAATCCACAAAATGTAATTAATATGCCTGGCATTGTTCTTAAATAGGTTTATCGGAATATCTTTGATAAGTATCGCTACTCGAAAAGGAAACAGGCGATTCTTTCTAAAGTTAACGCTGTATACAACCTAACATCATAAGTGAATTTGAAAAGTTTTATTACCGAGCAAGCAAAAAGACCCGGTATATAAAATAAACAGCAGGTTTTTGATATGATAGGAGCAGGTTGAAAATGAATGTTTTTACTTAGAACACAATGTAACCATGATAATTGACTTTTGCATTCTAAACTGTAATTCAAGCCATCATTTTTTAAATAAAATTGACAGTAGGTTCTCTACAGTGCAATGTAAACTACAATGTAATGTTGACTAAGTACTGTGGTAAGAAGCTCCCTCACAGTGCACAGCGAGGGTCCCCACTAGAGCAAGCAGTTAATCGATTTGATTGGAAAATGGACAATTTCACCGATTTCGATGACAATAAAATATTCGGGGAAGGAGGTGGGGGTGAAACAATCGTTGATATTCATTCAATCCTGAGCAATGTCAGGTCTCCTTGCTGGTATGAAGATAAATTCTTCAGTGAGGAAAATGAGCACAAGTCAGGAAATATTAGGAAATCACAAAATAAAATTGTACTTCGTAAGTACAGTTTAAAGTAAAGGTGGTATTTAATAGAAATAAGTGCAAGACCATCGATATGACTACGCAATTCCTGCATGCATAGAAAACGAACCTATCAGACAAAATGACACAGCGCAAAAATGGAGACAGTTATAACCCTAGAAGTAAGAGTCCGTACTGATGTTGGCTTAAACAGAACTGAAAGGGGGGGGAGATAACGAAAATATACGACATATAAGAAACTGGAATCTAATGAAAATCTTCAGAGTTCCAGTAATTATATATAGGATCAAACGGATTCATGAAAAAGAATTTCACAAACTAACTGACGATTAAATCCGGTTAACAAAGTCCGGGAGTGATACAAATAATTGCATTTAAAGGGACGGTAAAAAATCTTACAAACATATCTCGGTTGGAGCGTCTGAAATAGCGGATAAATGTCTGGCATCCGATAGGATGCCCCGTCTCCAGCTATAACCAAATGATAATAATTAAAAAAAAGAGAGTAAATACTAAAACAGATAGATATACCAAAATAATACTATAATTTCAGACGCCCCTCTCCCAATAAAAAAAAAGAAACAACGTAGTAATATTAATAACGTTTAGTACATTTTAAAACAGCTTGGGAGGATCTAAAAGGATAAGAAAATCCAGAACAGATAACACCATCAAGGCTTTTACGGGAAGGCCACAAGGAGTAGTACACAGAGTATAATAAATAGCTGCATAGATATCACGTCTGAGGACTCATAATATGTAAGAAAAATTAGTAACAAAAATAATAATGATAATAATGATAATTCACCTTACATTCATTAGCCTTTATCCTCGAGCAGCCTTCGGGTCTCGATATATGGGGAAGCCCAAGTAAATTATTATTATTATTTTTATTATTATTATTATTATTATTATCATTATTATTATTATTATTATTATTAATAATAAACAAATCCACATAAACTGCGAATGCTAACCAGTAACTTGGATACTGCAATAGAAAGAAAACAAAAAACAAAATATGGCTACAAGGAACCAAGAAAACCGAAACCAGAAAATGTTAACTACGCCTACAAATGATGGCATCAACATCGAATGGCGCCTCACCAAAGAGTCGTGAAGAATCAAGGACCGAGGTGAACGAGCACTGACCCAATATCCACTGAAAAAATACAAAGAGCGCTGAAGCCTTGAGGAGATTTCTGCCACCCAAAACCAAGTGAATACCAAAGGCTGTTATGAGCGAGAGACCAAAGGCAAGCGGCTGTTGCGATAACGTGAAGTTAATTGCACTAGTTATTTACAGAATTGGAGAGCACTGGAAAATTGGAGAGACTTGTTGTCACTCAGATGCGTGAAAAGACGAAGTTGTTACTTAGGGATTGCTGGTAATAGCGTTTATGCAAACTCTTAATAAGTGGATAAGAAGAAGAAGAACAAACACCAATAATCATAATAATAATAATAATAATAATAGCAACAATAATAATGATAATAATAATAATAATAGCAACAACAATAATGCCTTAATGAATCTTGCTTTCCGAGCTGTTGGAAAACTGCTTCTGTAGTACCAGTATTCAAGAATTCTGGCGAAAAAACTGACCCATTAAATTATCGCCCTATTAGCCTCCTCCAACTTTTTGCCAAAATATTTGAGACCTTAATTAACCATGCTCTAGTCCAGCACCTTACAGATGCGAAACTTCTGACCGACCATCAATATGGATTTAGACAAGCTCGTTCCACGGCAGACATCCTCACTGTAATCTCTGAACGCATATACCATTCACTGGACAAAGCGGGAGAGGGCAGAGCGGTAGCTCTAGATATATCTAAGGCTTTTGACAGGGTATGGCATGAGGGTCTCCTCAGGAAGATTAGATCTTACGGTATCACTGGTAGAATACTTAACATAATTAAATCCTTCTTAGATAAGAGAAAAATCCAGGTTGTCCTCGACGGTCGTACATCTAAACAATATGATATAAATGCGGGAGTGCCCCAGGGATCTATCCTTGGACCTCTGCTGTTCCTGATATTCATAAATGACCTCCCCGACAAAATTGCCTCTGAGATGGGTATATATGCTGATGACACCACACTCTATAGCAGGCACGACAGGAAAACAAATGAACATATATCTAAAGTAATGGCAGAAACACTAGAGGATGACCTTCAATCAGTAGTGGAATGGGGACAAAAATGGATGGTAACGTTCAATGCCACCAAGACAAAACTGGTTTCATTCAATAATTATAAGAAACCTTCTATACCATCTATAGCAATGGCCAACGACTCTTTATCTGAGAGTACGTCTCTCAAGCTCCTTGGCCTAACGTTCACATGAAACATGAGTTGGAACAATTACATCGAGGGCATTGCCAGGGCCGCTGCAAGGAAGGTGGGCTCTCTCTACCGTGCTAGAAAACTTCTAACACCCGAAAGTATCCTATACCTCTATAAGGCCACTATTCGCCCATGTATGGAGTATTGCTGTCATATTTGGGCCGGTGCATCGGCTACTAGTCTCTCGCTCCTTGACAGGGTTCAAAAGAGAGTCGCAAATCTGATAGGCCCTAAACTGGCATCTAGACTTCAGCCTCTGTCCCATCGTCGAAACGTCGCATCCCTCTGCCTGTTCTACAAGTATTATAATGGTGAATGCTCTGAAGAACTGCAAGCACTTGTGCCCCCACGACGTGAACACCCTCGACAGACCCGACAAGCTGCAAAGTCCCACCCCCACACTGTAGAGATCCCTAGATGTAAAAGATCTTTCTACTCCAGTAGTTTCTTCCCCAGAACTGCTAAACTTTGGAATTCCATTCCAGGTCACTGCTTCCCCAACTGTACTGACATGCATCAGTTCAAGTGCAACGTGAACCAACATCTCGCTGCCCTAATCCCTACATAGTACCCCAGTAGATGTTTCCCCTGATAGTAGCCCCCTACACCAAAGTGGCAATGTGCCTTGTTTGGGGTGAAAATGTAAAAAAAAAAAAAAAAAAATGATAATGATAATTTAGACTAACGCTTAGGGACTTTAGATATAAACACATAAGGGATCAGAAACATTAATAATACAAATATTTATTATATTTCTCTTTGTCTGTCCGTTTGTCTGCCCGTCCCGCGTTTTCTCGGAAACCACTGGACTTATCTTACGGAAATTTTGTATCACCTTTATGATAATCTATAGTGAAGTAAGTATCATAGTATTCTTTCAATGAACAGTTAGGTATTAATAGGAATTAATGATACATTACTCTAGAAGTTTTCTCAGAAAGTACTTGCCCGATCTTTTGAAATTTTGCGTCGACCCTTGTTATGATTTTATTATTATAACAAAGGGATATGGTATCCGTTCGATGCACAGTTGACAATTTATAGGCATTTGTATTTAGTGCAAAAATGAACACGAATTTAACCAAATTTTACGGTCAATTCGGCATAATGCATTCATTTTAGGTCAACGGGATATAACTTTTGCAGGTTAAAAACGGGCAAAATGTCTAATAATAAGAATAAAAATAATCATCGCAAATAATGACAAAAAAGCGAAAGACAAGTGAATTGAAAGGAAAATATATAATCAATTCATCAGAGGCAGTGAACAATGAAAAAACCTGGCGTTGGTTGTCAAAAGTTGCCTTGAAGTTTGGGACAGAAGCCCTAATATGTGCCGCAGAGGAGTAAGCGCTCGGGACAAATTATGTGAAATATCACATTCATAAAATGGCTGAATATCCTCTGTCGACTGTGTAGGCAGAAAGGTGATAATGTACAACACCTCCTCAGGAGGTGTGAGAAGTTAGCTCAAAAGGAGTACACAAGATAACATGAGAACACTGCGGGAAAGTTCATTGGGATATTGAAATGCAGTGAAAAAATTGTACGAATATTTTCCAGAAGGGATAATGGAGAGTGATAAATGTAAAATTATCGTGGGATATGAATATCCAATGTGGTAATGTGATTGAGACAAGAAGGCCAGATTTAGTTTTTGTTGGGGGGAGGGGAATCATAATAATCGTTGATATAGAAGAGCTAGCTGATGTGAATATAGAGAAGAATGAAAAAGAGGAGGTCGAAAAGTACCAAGATTTGACAAGGGAGATAACAAAATTGTGGAAGGTTGAACAAGGTGGAAGTTGTACCTATTATGAATGAAGGGATTTGATAAATGAATTGTGAAAATTAGGATCTATTGCAATGTTGCAATGCTTTAGAAGACTGCCCTGTTAGGAACTGCCAGAATCTTTCGTAAAGTGCTGGAAGACCGAGAAAATAAGATGCTGATAGCTTGTGGTCATTTGTTATAATCTGCCCATAAGCATAGAATCGGCAATAACAACAGCCAAACAAAAAAAATGTGATAACAGAAATAATAATAATAATAATAATAATAATAATAATAATATAATTGAAATAAAAAAAATTAAAAAAAACATCATAAAGTTAAGAATGTTATGAAACAATAATATATCGACACCTTGAACTGTATGACAGTCAAGGTGAATCCCATTGTAATTCAAAAGCTTGGGAACATAACAAAAAAGCCACAATAAATGGCTTAATCAGATTGACATGGCAATTTTTTTTTTACAATTTTTCAAAAGGTTTGCCCGTTGGGAACGGCGATAGTCTTAATACAGCTTGAATGTCTAAAGTCAAACGAATTGACCTGATGTTTAAGAAAGAGAATCCAACTAAAACATTCAAAGGTTGAGACCACAATAATAATAATAATAATAATAATAATAATAATAATATAATAATAACAACAACAAACAGTTCATTACATAACAAACAAAAAAAGACGTACATAGTTGCATACATATGGTCTGTTATAATAAGAACACAAAAGACATTTATTAATGCCAGGTACACATTCAACGCACGTATGTTTATTTGGTACCGTATATACATTGTCATATAGACACCCCTCAATATATACCATACAATATAAATAATAATAATAATAATAATAATAATAATAATAACAACAACAACATTGAAACGGCATATCTATAAGTTCTCTAACCTCCCATCCCCTTATTACCACATTACCGCCCGCTAAAAAAATAGTGAGACCGAATAGTCGAGTAGAGTCAAGGAGGAAGAAAAGACCGAGAAAGATAGCACTGACCAGACCTCCGCTTCAAAAGCGCGAAGAGAACTGGGACGTTGGGGAGGCTTGATGCCACTCAAATTCCAGTGAAGACCAACGCTGCCAATGAGGAAACCATAGTAAGAGACTGTTGTGATAACGCAAAATCATCTGCGAAGGTTATCGAAAGAGGTGGAGAGTACTGGAAACCTGGAGACACTCGTTGTCACTCAGACTCCATGGAATACCACAGGTTGTTTTCAAAGAGAGATCTTTGATGACCTGTGCGAAAGCTCCTTGTGGACAAATATATTAATAATAATTTAGAAAAATAAACCGATAGAAACATATCACAATTAATAGAGTTGTCATATACTGTAACTGTTTTATCTATCAGGCATATTTACGAATTTGCTTTATATTATTTGTAAGCTAATTCTACATTTCTTGTCTCCAAGGAATACTTCTCGGGATTACTTTCGTTTTTCTGTGCAAGTATTTTATTTCACTGTGTGTGCAATCGACGAAATTTATGAAGCCAGTGTTGGTTTTCCAAATCCAATAAAGGGTGTGATCTGGGGAGCTCACGCTGAAATCCTCAAGTGTTGACGTGTGTGAGCCGTGCGGTTGCATAGCCGCGTCTGTAATGGCGAGGCCAATCCCTTCGTTCGTCGGCGGCCACGACGCAGCGTCGAACCAATGGGCGCATCTTTTGTGCCAGTGTCAGCGGCCGTATCGGGTAATTGGACAGTCATCTTTATGGCTTCATAGTCAACTTCTTTGGTTTCCGTTGACGAACTCTAGAAGCGTCCGGACAATAATAATAATAAAAAAAAGAGTCGATCGCCAGCAAAGAACAAGGACGCTTAAATAACAAAGCTAGAAAGAAACGTCACACGCATTATTGGCTTTCGAATGTGGTCACACACTTCAACAGGCTTTAGTGGACGCACTATGAGGAGCGCATGGAATTTAGACACTGACGCATACATAAATGTAGACGTGTGCATTTTTTAAAGGTACATTCACGCAGAAGCACACACGTTTTTAAGCAGAGATATACAGGGAAATAACTAAATAGATATATACAGATGCAGTAGTATTAACAAGGTGCTCGTCGTAATCGTAGTATACACAGTTAAAAACGGAAAAAGAAACACATCGCAAACAAATGCTTCTTCATATACTCCCTTGTCTCTATATATAAACCAGTGGTCTTTCTCAATTATCTATTCTCTCTCTCTCTCTGTCTATCTTTTTCTGTATGTCTCTTTGTCTGGTTTGCAAGGACCCGTGGCGCAGTGGTTAGAGTACTCGAAAAAAAAAATCAATTGTAAAAGTGATATTCTCCTGAAGGTTCAATCCTCAGTGTGGGCGACCGAAAAATACATTTGCGAATTACTTAGGACCTCTATCCAATCATGGCTGACGGAACAAGAGTACGCTACCCCCGTGAAGTAAATAAAGGGTTCCGCTCGAAATTCCGTTCAAATTCCCGAGTTCGACAGAAACATTCCCGAGTTCGACAAGATACACATGAAGAAGGTCGGAGATTATATTGACCGAAACGTTGTGAAAAACGTAATTAAGATAAGAACAGTAGTTCAATGAATAATTATAAAACAAATAACCAATCCTCATCTTAAAAATTCAGAAACGTCTCTTTGTCTGCCTGCCTTTCTCCCGCTCTCTATATATACAAGAGGAAAAGATATTGATAATAGAAAAATATATACTGATGCATATAGATTTATTCATCAATTTAAAACAAGGGAATACAATACAGTCTGAAGTGGTTATGAGAGGTCTTTATGCTAGACGTTTCGAAGCCTAATGCTTCTCATCAGAAGAGGAGGGAAAGTGCTAGGTAACAAAATATGGATTAGACTTCTAGCAATAGGCAATAGGGGATCTTGTATAGAGGATATACATTATAGGGGGAGGAGGGGTATCCAGGGGATGATTAAATAATTATGATACGTTAAAATAACAAAATTACGCATTATAAGCACGAAATACGCTTTAGGTAGTAGGTATTATATGTTATGGAAGTAAAATAATTAAGTGATTAATTAATTAGGACCTTATAAAATTGAAATATACTGAGCTATACGATTAAAATAAAGAATAATAAAAGTATAAGAAAATAAAAGAAGGAAGATAGATGTAAAAAAATAAGGTAAAATGAAATAAAGAATAAAGTTTGTAGATGAGAAATAAAATAAGTAATTTATAGTTGTAAAATATTAACAGGATAATCGGGAAGTTTTTATTATATCGAAAAGTCTCCATTTAAAGAATCCTTATATACTTCTTTGATCCCCTTACATTATATATATATATATATATATATATAATGTGTGTGTGTGTGTGTGTGTGTGTGTGTGTACATACTAGCAATTCAGCCCTGATTTGCTCGGGCCCTATGTACTGTTAATAACTTGTTCTACGTGTGAATACCCTTTAGGTAAAATTTAAAATGTTTAGACGAGAAATTATCTGAGTAATTTAGTAGAGACCGCAGAGGTACTTTTTTTTTTAATTTTGACCCCTTAACATTTATTATTTTGGTCTCAGATCAAAATAAAAAGTTTGACCCATATCCAAGTTACCTACATCTGAAATTTCAAGTTTAGACCAATAAATTGGCGAAGGAGTTTGCTAGAATCTGCAAAGGTCAACTCTTTCAACTTTTACCTTTTGGCAGCGAAATTTTTGCCCCAGAACTGATTAAAATGCTTGCCGCATGTCTGAATACCCGTTATGTAAAATTTCAAATGTTTAGACTAAAATTGGCTGAGTGGTTTGCTATAGACCGCAAAGTTAAAATCTTTTGAACGTTGACCCCTTGACAGCTCAAAATTTCGACCCAAAACGATTAAAAAGATTGCTCTTTCTCTGAATATCCTTAATGTAAAATTTCAAATGTTTACACTAAAATTGGTTAAGTAAAGATCGGCAAGGTC
>NC_136493.1:99426797-99609297 GCF_053919585.1 Euprymna scolopes
ATAGTGATACCCGCCAGCGCTGCCTAATCGTTAATACACTTTAATATGATATATATATCCTTGAAAATTTCATATGTATTATTATATTTCAATACTCTACTGATTATTATCATGTACCCGATAAATAGTATTGGTTCCAAAAGTTTATATATATATATATATATATATATATATATATATATATATATATATATATATATATATATTTTTTATTCATCCAACCTTGACAGACGTGTTTTTAAATATTCTCTCCAGTACTTTTCTTTTAATGATTTGGAATTCATTCCATTTGCGCTTTTTCCAAGGAACTCTGCCTTTTGGATTATTTTGGACCATTTGGAATTTACTTATTGGATTGAAATTTTAAATTCTACCGTTTTGGAGTTTACCATTTTTGGATTTTTACCCTTCACCGGACTGTCCATTCATGTGAAATCTTTTTATTTTTATTTTTCTTTTGCCTCCTGTTCCCCTTACCTCACCCTTTTTTTTTAACCAAGTAAGATCTGTGACTTACTTGTAGTTTCATTAAATACTTTTATATGCAAAATCCGATCTTGCATTTTGCTAATTCTTGCCCTCTGATGAGAAGGAGAGTATTTCTTCGAAACTCCGCGGATTAAGGACTATCCACTTATCTTGTGTTTCCTTTTTTAAAATTAAATATGTTTTTAACTCTTTTTTCAAGATGTCTTTTAACATGTTTTATTAATCATTTGTTTATATATATATATATATATATATATATATATATATATATATATATATATATATATATATATATATGCTATATCTGGAGATTCCGGTTACAATCTAGCGGGAAATTCTAGAAAATCTTGAGGGATTTGGCAACCACACACCCGCATTAGATTATTAAAAAATAAAGAAAAGCGCTTGAAAATATTCAATGTAAGTAAAAAAAAATTAGCATTTATTGCCTTTGGTAACAATTATTTATTGATTATTTGTTTTGTTTTTCACCTTTTTTTTCGACTAACCATTCTCTAATCTCACTATAAAATCGATTTTTCCAAGTACATTTTAGGTAAGGGGCTTCCAACCTCCGAAGTTTGGGTTTGTATTACTGTACACATAGATTCGAAAAAGTTGTCAAAAACAAATATATAACAAATAAATGTTATCAAAGGCAAGATAAGTTACTTTTCTGCCAAACTGGATATTTAAATTAACCACACGTGGTATCAAAATGAATGACGACGCTCAAAGTGTATACACATTTTGACTCCTTCCTTTACTTAAAAATTCACAAAAAATCAGGAAATTAACGAATTTTAATGAAAATTGCAGTATTTTTCAAATAATCATCGCAGAATATAATGAACTAATTATTTTTACTTAACTCTTAGTGAAAATGTTTTATTTTGTTTAAACAAAAAATACCTTTACTAAAGTTATGGTTTTCAGTAGTAAATAAAAAACGCAAGAATTTATTTTTGCTTTTTTTAAAGCATCGTAATTTGTAACAATAAAAAATAATTTTTACAGTAACATTACGAAAAAAGCCCCTAAAGTTCGTATTAATGTATTCGATATAACTCGAAGAAAAATGAATTATCGGATATTAAAGATTCAGTTAGATTCCTATTTCAGTCACCTAAATTATTTAGGATGAAATGAGTTTAGGAATTTATAGCCAAACCTAAATATTTTTTTTTTTGGTAAATATCCAGATACGCTACTACAGAACACCGACCACTCTAATTTGTTTGAGGGGGGGAACAAATATATAACAAATAAATGTTATCAAAGGCAAGATAAGTTACTTTTCTACCAAACTGGATACAGTTTTCGTGTTTTTATTCAATGTAACATATTTATTCAGCTCGAAAAACATAGTGTTTACCGATGTATTCGAAAATTCAAGATGGCGTCTCACACCCTCTTTAACACAGTAAGTTTGGAAAAAGGTGTTATAAATAAAAAACTATACAAAATACTATTAAAAACCCGCCGAATATATGTCAACCTATGTCACAGTAACATGTATTGAGCGAGTTTTTAACAGTATTTTATCCGGTTTTTTATTTATAACATCTTTTCCAAAACTTACCGTGTTAAAGAGAGAATCAGACTCCATCTTGAATGTTCCAATACATCGGTAAACACTGTATGGTTTTCGAGCTGAATAAACATGTAACATTGAATAAAAACAAGAAAAATATATCCAGTTAATGTTAAATGGTGTTCTAATTGGTAAATGTCGGTGCGTTACTTACGGAAAATTTGAAAATTCGATGTTCCAGGTAAAAAAAACAAAAACAGATAAATTAACCCCCCTACTCCAACTTGGTGTGCTTTCCTTTTCTTATTTTATTTCTTTTTCAGCTAATTTTAAATTTTCCACCCAAAAAGCGCTATAATGTATTTTTGAGAATTAGAAAATTCTATGTCCTGGAAAAAAAATCCCTCCCCCAACGTAGGTGAAGCTGTCGTTTATGCTACAGCGTGCATGCGCGTAGCATAAACGGAAGCTGCAAAATGGTGGAAAGAAGTTCGTGGGTTCAGGGGTAAATACCATGCCAACGGTAAATTTGCCACAAGTTTGACTATCAGATTCGTTGTCAGCGACCTCAATTACCTATACAAAAACAAATTTTAGTGGTCGGTGTTCTGCAGTAGCGTATCTGGATATTTACTTTTTTTTCTTGCTTAAAAAATAGCATTAATACAGTAAGTTAGGTAAACTGACTTTTTCGTTTAAAAATGGAATTATTTCCCTTTCGTTATTAACTTTTTTTAAAATTTTTTTTTAAAATAAATATTTTGTGTTTTATATACATAAAGTACAATTGTTGAATGTTACTGCTTTTTTGTTTGGGGGGCACAATTAAAAAATTAAGAAAGATTAAAATGAAGCGAAATTTAAGTTTCCGTTCCATTTTTACAACAACCGTAAAACAGTGCATACTCAGCAAGTTTTATCGTAATTTATAAGCATATTGAAACACTAAATCAACATTTTATTTATTTTTTTGCATAATTAATAATGGAAGTATTTTCCTGTTTATTTTCTTAACATCTGTTAAAAAAATAATTTGTACATTCTCTTGAAAAAAAAGAATCAAACTTTTCTCTACTTTCACATGTGTTCCATTTTAACAAACTGAGCCACAGCAACGCGTGGCCGGGTACAGCTAGTTATATATATATATATATATATATATATATATATATATATATATATGGCTTAGATATTATCAGTTAGAATCGAAACCAAAAATTTTGAGCTCTCCAACCTTATTCGTTACTTTCGAGCCACATTCATACGCTTATAACATTCTAAAACCTATAAATGTGTATTTGCAAAATAACACGTTTAGTCGACTTACATTTGCCAATGATTTCAATTTTGACCCGTTGGCAACTATTTTTATTAGCTACAAAACAAATAAAAATTGTTCGACACGTCCAAATCCTCTATATATCCAGTTTAAAGCTATGAACAAAAATTGTAGTTTGGTAGAGACCGTTCCTCACACTGATAGACAGATAGGATCACACGCACACACACACACACGCACGCACACACACACACACACACACACACACACACACACACACACACACACACACATATATATATTAATGAAAACAAAGGGATGTAGTGTTTACCTGATATACACAATGTTAAACCTCAAACTAATATAACTACCAGTATTTATATATAGAAAATGTAATCCCAACCGAATTAAAAAGCTCAATACGCAATAGAGAGTAGAGCTTATTATAAGAGAAAGAAAATTAAAACTGTAAGTTGAACTTTACAATCAAAATTTATTGTTCAACTGAATACTCCAAAAAAAAAAAACAATTTACAAAGTCCTTATTCCGCGGAGTTTCAAAGAATGCTATTCTTGTTATTCTTCTGATGTCCTCTGATGAGAAGAGTAACAAGAATAGCATTCTTTGAAACTCCGCTGAATAAGGAGTTTGTAAATTGTTTTTTGGAGTATTCAGTCGAACAATAAATTTTGATTGTAAAGTTCAACTTACAGTTTTAATTTTCTTTCACTTATATATATATATATATATATATATATATATATATATATATGTGTGTGTGTGTTTAATTATATTTCACTATTTATTTATACCAATCCTTTAATTTATGAAGCTCAATGTAATTACAGAGCATATAATAGATATATGACAGCAGTCTATATTCCAAATCTCTCTCTTCTCTCTCTCTCTTTTCTTTCTCTCTCTCTATTTTCTTTCTCTTGTTTCTTTTTATTTATTACATAATTCATGACCTACCACTACTTTTATCATTCTTACATCATACACTCATCATTTCATCATCTAAAACGTATACAGATTAAAATCATTGTGACAAGCAAACAAGATAGTAAACAGTATCAGTTTTAGTCGCACATAAAATTATCAAAATACAATTAAAATAGTTTACTTATCACTGTTCAGTTCTGAGCATGAATTTTTTTTCTTGAATAGTAAAATATTTATAATTATGTATGCATATATACTAACAGGCTAGCCAGCATTGCACGGTCATAAAAAATGAATTAATATGGTAATTTATGTAGCTTTTGTAACTAACCTAATCTAACTTAATAATAAGATTGTATAAAGAGGATTAATTCGTTTAAATTAAGAAGATAGATGACCGCCCTTTAACGAATAATAAACGAATGATGTAAAAAATATTAAAAAGGAAAATCCTATGTTGATGTTAAGGACGATTAATTAAAAATAATTTAATGACAATAAAAGAATTATAGTTTTGGTAGAAATTAATGTATTAAAACTATTAATAAAATAAAATTTTATATGTATATAAAATTTAGGTCTCATCAACAAATGTTATTACCGGAAAAAATCAATATATCGTGTAATTAGTTTCGTATAAATATTTACTGACTTTACTTGAAAATTAAAACATGGCGTAGTAAAAGCAAAAAATAAAAAGTAATTGCAATTTTTCTCCTAAGTTACGGATGTTGTAATTATGCCCATATGGATTTATTTTGTTTTAATGAATTAATACGTGCTTTTTCTTCTGATGAGTTAAGGGCAAAATTAATTCATTGATTGATATAAATAATAATTAAATGAATAGTTTTGCGCTAGGAAACGGGTGCTGTCAAGAATTGCGCATATAAACGTGCTTAAAGGAATAAATTGTAAGATGGTCAACGTTTTGAGATTTGGAATATAGAAGTTTGCCATATATATCAGCGTAAGTAACATTCTAGCACGGTAGAGAGAGAGAGAGAGCCCATCTTCTTTGCAGCAACCTTAGTAATGATCGTGATGTATCTATCCCAATTCCTGTTTCCTGTGAACGTTAAGCCAAGGAGTTTAAACGAAATACTTTCAGGTAATTTATCTTTAGCCATAGCTATTGGTGTTTTGTAAGGTTTCATGTAATTATTAAAGGAAACGAGCTTTGTTTTGGCAGCATTCAACGTTAACATTCATTTTTGGTCCCATTCTACTACAGACTGAAGGTCTTCCTCTAGGGTTTCCGCCATTACCTTAGATATGTGCTCATTAGTTTTATCCACGTGCCTGCTATAGACCGTGATGTCGTCGGCAAATATACTCATCTCAGATATAATTTTATCAGGCAAGTCATTTATGAATATCAGAAACAACAAAGGTTCAAGGATCGATCCCTGGGGTACACCCGCGTTTATATCAAATTTTTTGGACGTACGCCCATCGAGGACAACCTGGATTCTTCTCTCATTTAAGAAGGATTTAATTATGCTAAGCATTCGTCCAGTAATACCATAGGATTTCATGAGAAGACCATCGTGCCATACCCTGCCCCCGCCCCCTCCCCTGCCTTATTCAGAACTTGGTATAAACGTTCATAGATTACAGTTAGAATATCTGCAGTAGAACGGGCTTGCCTAAATCCATATTGGTGGCCTGGCAAAAGTTTAGCAGCTGTAAGGTGGTGGACTAGAGCTTGATTAACTAAGGACTCAAATATTTTTACGAAAAGAGGGAGGAGGCTAATTGGGATATCTCTCCCTCTCTCACTCTCATATATATATATATATATATATATATATATATATATATATATATATATATATATATATATATATATATATATATATATGTGTGTGTGTTTCCCGGTCGTAAGAGAAGCTTTAATATGCTATTTTTGATTCATGTAGATTACGTATTTATTATTATTATTATAGAGGCAATTCTCTATCTATTATTATATTGCACCTAATATATAGTACTGATATCAAAAGTAAAAAAAAAATATGTCTGGGGAGCCATTAACTAGAATCGAAACCGAAATATAAAACTTCTAATTTCTAAAAAGCCTAATTTCTTAGCCTCTAGGCGACGTCTTAAGCCTATGAATATATGTTTGTGCATGTACGTTTGGTTGACTACTCCTACCAAGGTCAACCGTTTTGTTTACAATTTTGACCCCTTAGCAGCAATTTTTTAAAACCGAATCCATACAAGGTTGCAACATCCGAAGTGAAAGTGTTTCTGTGGAACGAGCTAGATACGAACTCGCATAACCAGGTTTTCAATCTCTGTTGTTAAATAATTCACCACCGTCACGTTGTCAAACAAATACCATGATAAATCAATGAGAGAGAGAGAGAGAGAGAGAGAGAGAGAGAGAGAGAGAGAGAGAGAGAGAGAGAGAGAGAGAGAGAGAGACTAATAAAAAGATAATTAGTTAGCGAAGTTGTCTCCCTTTATCGCTAGATAAAAGTGCTATACTTTGTGCAAAATTACAAGAGTGATGTTCCTTTCTTACTGATGTTGTTCCCTTTGACTGGAAAACCAAAATGTAGGTTTAGTTTATATCGAGTGTTTTTTAAAATCATTATAAAGGAACACATGAAGAACTTGGTTTACGACAATTTAGTACAATTAAAATGTATTTTTCAAATATAAATCAATTCCAAAATGAAAGAATATTTCAGCAAAATTGAATCCAGAGCACTATTTCCAGCCTTTATCTATATAGCTATAAAAGTGAGAATGTGTGTGAGGGCACTTCTCAATCGATATACTCAACGAATGTTTGATCTGCAGACTTGAAATTTGGTATCTTGAGCATTCAGACACGTGGAAAATTTTTTAATCAGCTTTTATCTTAAGGAGTCAAAATTAAAAAAATCAATACGTGGGAGTCATCGAATTTTTATCTGTTTGTCAACTGTTTCACGAATGCGCATACATTGATCGTTCACATGACAGATTACTTATGTTAAGAATAAGTAGGTTTGAAAAAGCTTTTAAAAGATCGTGTCAAGCTGACCTAATGCTTATCGTACTTAAGCCACTGTCTTTTGGGATTTGGTTTCGACCTCAGCTCGAGTATTTTTTCACTTACAAGAAAGGAACCGTTTAGAAAAAAAAAACATAATACTCGCATGTATATGTCTCAGTTTCTTTCCATTTTTTACATAATTTTTTTAAAAGGAATTTAACATTACATTTAACACCTACGATATTTCTGTTTATAATAAATGACCAATCTGCATTAATTAAAATATAATATTTATGCATATTTTACGAATGGGCAACACCGGGCGGCCTACTAATCTATATATATTTATAAATATGATAATGTGTGTATGTGATGACATTTCTCAACCCATATACTCACCGAATTTTTTATCTATAGACTTGAAATTTGGTATATAACGTATTCAGACACGTGGAAACGTTTTAATCGGTTTTATCTAAAAAAAAAAAAATGGCTGCCAAGGGATCAAAATGGTAAAATTAGTACTTGAGGCTCACCGGATTTTTATTTAATTGGCAACTGTTTTACGGCTGCGGGAAGTAGACGATGGCGGTTGATTTCGCAAACTTGATGTACAACGTTCCATGAGTTATTGTTTGTTTCATTTCAGTATTGATTTTAAATATAATAAATAAAAATATCCATGAACTGTTTTATATAAGTGTGTCTATTTATTTTTTATTAATATATGGCTTATATTTTTTTTAATAAATATGTTTACTTAGATATTTTTAAGAATATGTATTTGCAAATAATTTGTCACGTGAACGAATGAATGTCTAACAGTTCCAAAGAATGAATATTTCACAGAAATTTATAAATTTTAGCATACCAGTTCCAAAAATATAAATATTTAACAGTTCCAAAAAAATTATATTTCACAGAAATTCATAAATTTTAACTCACCAGTTCCAAAAATATAAATATTTAACAGTTCCAAAAAATATCAATACATTTTAAATTGTCGGCGCCAAAGAACTTTTTGTAACGTTTACGAATATTTTTATTTATTATAGTTAAAAAAAAACTTTTTTATCAAAAAAATGTGCAAAAATAAACATATCCATTTGTAAATAAGCAGTCTGTCAAAATGTCTAATTTAACATATTTATTTGAAGACATATATGCGATACCTTCACAAAATTAAATAAACGAAAACTCTTATTTATTATACTGAAATGAAAGAACAATAACTAGAGGAACTTTGTTCAGCAGGGACGCGAAATCGGCCAACACCGCCCACTTCCTGTAAACTATCAAGGAGCAAAGTCTCTAATGAATGAATACATGTGATTGTCGCGTCGACTTTCTTTATTTCATTCATCATTTTCAAACATCTCGTAGTTTTTCATGGTAAATGATGATTCAAATTTAACGTAAAATTATCACCCAAGTTTGATACTTCCTGACGATTCCTTTACCGTCTTTTTAAGTTGAATTTAACACAAATGTTAACTTGGGCAATCGTCAGTTTTACACCGTCTGTTGTCTTTTTAAAAACCCCAATTCCATCAAATTGAAAGATATTTGGATTTGCAACAACTTTATCGTCCAGTAATTCTCTGTGAACCCTCTTCGATAAACATTTATCATAGAAGTGAATATTTTCTCCTTCAATAATCATGATATTTTTAAAAATTAGAATTGCATCCCCTTTGTCAAGCAATTTTCCCACATGCGAAATCATAACCATAAAACAGATACTAACTCAGAGAATACAAAAATATCTATGAAGCCTGTAACTGTTCTCTTTTCTATTCCAAACAACAAACAACACGGACGGAGGACGGTCGAATTGGCTTTCGACCGAAAGGTTGCACAAATAACACTCAAGGTGAGAACAATAGGCCGATCGATACTAGTAATATAAACACTCAGCCTTGATTACAAAAATTCAGAACTTTAACTATTTTTGTTATGCACTATTTATTAGCTCATTTCTATTTGCCTACGTTTAAATATTTTGACAGATGATATGCTTTAAATGCTATTTTAATTTGCATAATAATTGAAGACAGTTTGTAAATTCTAGATATCTCAAATAATGGATGGTCAAAGTGGCTGACAGTTATAGATTTTCATCGGAAATTAAATATTTTAACATTTAAACAGATGAGTTAATAACTATTTGAGTCGTCGAATGTCGCATGTTTTGCATAAAAGTTCAGATTGACTGATTATATATATATTGCTGGGCAACTATTCCAGTTTAGTATTTTGAAGCTGAGCGGCTTTACATACGATGTTCTAAGTTATCTTTTGAAATTCACTTTGTATCTGTAAGTTTTTGTTTCACTTTTGCATAGGAGAATGAGTCAATGAACAATTGAAAGTGCTCGCGATAATTACAATATAGATTAGCATCAAAATAGATGGTTAATGTTGGAATCCATGGAGAATATTAAGTGAATTGAAATCCGGCTGAAAGTATGGGTCAAATAACATTTTCTTCAAATTGTATTTTTTTTTCATGCCAGACAAGACAGCGTGCCACTTATATGGAACCAAATTCACAGAAATACTACGAAGAGAGTTGAACAGCGAGATGTCTGTTCACATTACACTTAAACTTCTGCATGTCAGTACTGTCAGGGAAGTAGAAGACTGGGAAGAGAATTACAAAGTCTAGTAATTAAAAATAAGAAACTATTTTGGTTTAGTTTGGTTGTATTGTTTTACGGCATATCAATCCTTTTCGGGTTATTTAATGCCAAATCCAGTTATTTTGGAAATAGTATTCATGTTGTATCCAGTTATTTTGCAGAATGGTTTTATTCTTCAAGTTCTTTGTATTTTGAATCGATAGTTTGCAGTGTTTGGTTTGATTGTTTTATAGTGGATTTTAACGTTTTTGTTCCCTGTCCTGCAGAACATGGATGAGTTTTGCAATGGGAAAGGGAAAAGGGTTACAGTATTAATGTTCGGTAGATTTTAAGTTAGGAAACCAGTCAGAAAGTGGGGGAGATGGAAAGAGAAACGGTGGGTTGATATTTTGTTTATTGTTTTGCAAAACATAAAGTTTTGCAAAAAGAAGTAGAAAAACATAAAACACCAATGTATTTCGTCCCAGGAAGCCAATACCTTAAGACAGCCTGATCTGGTAGCACCAGGACTATTTTGGTAAATGGCTTTCTAGCATCTACAGACTAACAGTGTAAATGTGAGATTTTGCTGTTTATCAGGTTAGTCGATGGTATTTTCGGCGAGGGAGTACAACTGCTTGGTATTCGTTGGAGCACTTTCCATTAAAATACTTGTAAAATTGGCACATGGATGCAACATTTCGGCGATGAGAAAGAGATTGGAGTTTTGTTAATAGTGCGGAACGTGTTAAGTTGGCCACTCTTTTTTGAACCCTGTTTAGGAGTGAGAGGCTAGTGGTAGATGTGCCATCCCAGACATGGCAACAGTACTTCATGAATGGGCGAATAGTGGTCTTGTAAATGTACAGGATAATCTCAGGTGTGAGTAATTTGCTAGCACGGTAGAAAGAGAGAGAGAGAGAGAGAGAGAGAAATAAAGAGAGAGAGAGGCCACCTTCTTCGCAGCAGCTTTGGCAATGCCCTCGATGTAGTTGTACCAATTTGTGAATTTTAAGCCTTAAATCTTAAATGAAGAGGTGGTGTATCATTAGTAGTACTAGGACAACAGCATATTATTTTCATTGTTTGGATTCTCGAATGTGTATCGGTTGATATCTTATATACTTTTATATAGTATGAGGGGGGTCGATTGATTAACTGTGTCCAACTGTGTCGGATATATACTCGAGAGTCAAAACAATGAAAAGAATATTATCCGTTGCTACTTCCGCTTCTCGTAAAGCTGGTTCACTTTGTATAATGCGTGTGTGTGTAATCTTTCCTAATAGTTTCCGGAACGGTTGAGCCTATCTTTTGAAAATTTCACACAAAGATAATTTATATGTCTGGCAGTGTTCTCAGATAGGTTTTGTATAGGAATTCATCCGATAAGTATAGAAAATCGAAAAAATCTGGTCTTAAAAGTAGTCTTTCTCTCTTACAGATGAAAAAAATTGCAGCGAAATATTTTACGTTACACCATCTAAGGAAGATAATAAAACTTCATCATTTCTTCTTAAAAACAGATTTATTATAATCTGAGATATAGCTTAGTGATAGAGCATTCAAACCTGGCTGTACCTCATCATTTTATTTTCATTTTTTCTTATTAATGAGTTCAATTAAAAAAAAAAAATAAAGATATACCATTTAAAATCGCCTCAAATCATTTCTTCATTTGCATATTGTAAAGCTAAAGATTAATCAGTAGTGACTTTTCCAGGGCATTCATTGTCAAGCCCAACTATCAGTTGATGTGATATTGTAAACAAACACGACGGAATTTGATGAACAAAATTATCATTATTATTATTATTATTATTATTATTATTATTATTATTATTATTTATTTTTTGCGAATTGTCCACCGGGCAAATTATTCCTCGTAATATATAATAATTAATAGAAGATTAATTCTATAACAATACCTACGCAATCTGCCTAAATTAAAATATCATGTTTAAGCGTATTGTACGACCGGATAACGCCGGGTTGCCAGCTAGTATATATATATATATATATATATATATATATATATATATATATATATATATATATATATATATTATGATAAATCTGTATTCTTGTTTGTTTGTTCACAATTACCTCAAATCTATGTTATGTATGATGTAATAGCAGATGACGTAATGTATGATGTCACGTATGACGTCATGTATGGAGGCAAAAATGAAAATAGTTTCCCTAGGTAATGCCGGGCAGCCTGCTATATATATATATATATATATATATATATATATATATATATATATATTATATATATATATATATATATATTATATATATATATATATATATATTATATATATATATATATATATATATATATATATATATATATATATATATATATATATATATATATATATATATATATATATATATATATATATATATATATATATATATATATATATATATATATATGTGTGTGTGTGTAAAGCAATTGTGATTATAGTAATTAAAAACAGTGTCGATCTATCTAAGCGGATTTTGGATAGATCGCATATTTCCTCCTCGGACATCTATGCGAATTCTAAAGAATTTGCATATTATTATTCCGAACAAATCGTCTGCGATCGGCAAACTGACAAATTTATTGGCGAACATGATAAATTAGAATGGCCGCCATCTGTAATGCTGTCTGGGTCAATGGTTCTTCCGCCTGTCGCCAATCCACTCATTGGCCTTCTTCATTATGAAGACGATAACGGCCATTTCCTTTTTCTTTTATCGTTTCGTTTATTTACCTCGACTTTTAATGTTTTCGCATTCAAATATTATATCCCAATTGGCAGACGCATCGAGTCATTCGTTTGATTCTAAATTTTTATTGAACGCAGAACGTTAAGCAAGCGAATGGGTATTTGAATATTTCTACGGGTTCAAATGTTTATATAAACGCACAACTATATATTATGAAAGTGTGTGTATTACCAGCAAACATTTGGGCCAATACAAATATATTTATAGTTTCTTTCTTTTGTAGTTTCATTTTTATACCATTACATATGAGTTGTAATTAATGAACACACGTAAAGATTTATTTCGAAACTAACCAAGGTTTGTATTTTTTTAAATTATTCGAATGACTGTTTGTGGCGTAGTTCTTGGTTTCAAGTAGTAAAATTTAACGACAGTAGCTCCCTTCAAAGTGAAAAATGAATAACAAAAAAATAAATAGCAAAAAAAAAACAAAACAAAAAAACAAACAAAAATCAAAACAAAACGCTAGCCTTCAAAGTACAAAGACGAGCAGTAACAATATAAACGTAGCTAAAATAAGATGGAAAATTGAATAAAAGCACAAATCTTATGTACGGGTCACCAGTTAGTAAGTGCTAACTTAACAACGGGATTTGAGGGAATTAAAGTGAAGAGAATATATTTATGTAGAGATGGAGAATATAGTTTGAAAGACCAAAGTTTGATGAGAACGTTTTTCTTAAATTAGAAAACAAGCAAAACATCCCCTTTAACTACTTTAATATGCCTGGATATCTCCCACTCTGCCGTAAGGACTCTGAAAGACATAAGCACGGACTTGGAGTCTATATTCGTAATCCCCTCCCCTTGACTAGAGAAACAAACCTAGAATCGAACGATCAAACCTTTATGTGCTTTAGACTTAACATGCAACATAACATTAGCTACTTTTATTTTCTCTACCGCTCTCCCTCGACCCAGGACTGCACCATAATAAACAAAGTCTTTGACAGCATAGATACAGTACTCTCCCTCGACACTAGTGCCCAAGTACATGCATTTGGTGACTTCGATGTCCACCACAGAAACTGGATTGGAATCTGTAATTACACAGACAGAACTGGTAGCACAGTACATAGCTTCTCTATATCTCACTCCCTATCACAGATTTAACCGACATAAGTCCAGTTCAAACAGACAGAATATATAGAAGCTAGAAGTAACTGTAAGAAAGAAATAGCGACAGCTAAGAGAGAATTTACTGAAACCACCCAAAAATCGCATCGAAGCACAAAAATTAGGAACCCGTGATTTCTGGAAAATCTACAACAGTGTAGTAACAATCCCCCCACTAACAAACAATCACGAGGTTGTTTGCTCAGCAATCGAGAAGGGTAACATGCTTGCCAGTCGGTTTACCTCCAACTCCACACTGGACCCTGCCAACCACCCTGACTTTCCTTTGCGGACGGACGCCACGCTAGATTATCTGAAAATCACCCTTTCTCAGATGCATGCTATCATAAATAGAACTTGACACTTCAAAAGCATGTGGACTTGATCTCATCCCGGCTGTGCTATAAAAAAATGCTCCGCTGAAGTAGCTCCAGTTCTCTTCAAACCTTACAACAAAGGCCTTAATGAATCTTGCTTTCCGGACTGCTGGAAAACTGCTTCTGTGGTACTAGTTTTCAAGAATTCTTGCGAAAGAACTGACCCAGTAAATTATCGCCCCCCCTCCTACTTTTCGCCAAAATATTTGAGTCCATAATTAACCAAGCTCTAGTCTTACAGATGCTAAACTTCTGACTAACCAACAATATTGATTTAGGCAAGCCCGTTCAACAGCACATATCCTAACTGTAATCTCTGAATGTATATACCATTCACTGGAAAAAGCAACGGAGGGTAGAGCGGTAGCTCTAGATATATCTAAGGCTTTTGACAGAGTATGACATGAAGGTATTCTCAGGAAAATCAGAGCATACGGTATACTGGACGAATACTTAACATTATCAAATCCTTCTTATGTAAGAGAAAAATCCAGGTTGTCCTCGCCGGCCGTACATCTAAACTATATGATATAAATGCGGGAGTGCTTCATAGGTCTATCCTTGGACCTTTATTATTCCTAATATTCATAAATGACTTCTCCAACAAAATTGCCTCTGAGATTATTATATATGCTGATGACACCACGCTCTATAAACGGCACGACAGGAAAACAAATGAACACATATCTAAGAAAGTGGCACAAACACTAGATTCAATCTGTAGTGGAATGGGGACAAAAATGGATGGTCATATTCAATGCTGCCAAGACTAAGACTTGTTTCCTTCAATAATTACAAGAAACCTTCTCTACCCCCAATAGCAATGGCCAAATATTCATTATCTGAAAGTACATATTTTAAACTCCTCGGCCTAACATTCACAGGAAACATGAGTTGGAACAATTACATTGAGAGCATTGCTAGGACCGCTGCGAAGAAGGTAGGCTCTCTCTACCGGCTAGAAAGCTACTAACGCCCGAAAGTATCCTGTACCTCTATAAGGTCAGCATTCTCCCATGTATGGAGTATTGTTATCATATTTGGGCTGGTGCATCTGCTACTAGTCTTTCGCTCCTAGACAAGGTCCAAAAGAGAGTCTCCAAACTGATATGTCCTGAACTGTCATCTAAGCTTCAGCCTCTGTCTCACCGACGAAATGTTGCATCCCTCTGTCTGTTCTACAAGTATTTTAATGATGAATGCTCTGACGAACCGCAAGCACTTGTGCCCCACGACGTAAATACCCTCGACAAACCCGACAAGCACCTAAATACCACCACTACACAGTAGATGTAAGAGAGCTTTCTACTCCAGTAGTTTCTTCCTCGGAACCGCTAGACTTTGGAATTCCATTCCGGATCCCTGCTTCTCCAACTGTACTGACATGCATAAGTAAAAATGTAACGTGAACCAACATCTTACTGCCCAACTCCCTACATAGTACCCCAGTAGCTTATGTCCCTGATAGTAGCCCCCTACACCAAAGTGGCAATGTGCCTTGTTTAGGGTGAAAATGTAAAAAAAAAAAAAAAAAATTTGGTCTGCTATTTGTTGAATTTATCAATAGATTTGATGTTCTATTTATAGTCGAAAGACAGCCAATTAGGAAAGTGTTGATCATTAATGCTCTTCAACGTGTTCCGATAGATGGTGGCCTCATCTGCATAAATGGCAACGAATGATCTTAGAATGTAATTTGGGACATAATTAATGTAGATGAGGAAGGAAGTTAGGCTCAGAATAGAATCTTGAGTCACACTGGCGTTGCTATTGTCTGCTTCAGATTTGTGCCCGTCAATCATTACTTTTAAACTCTATACCCAACACGTTGTAGCTTCAGTCGTAAAGTAGACAAACAATAGAAATGAACTTAAACTTGCTTTCTTTGTTGATGCACAACGATATTTATTTCTCCATTCTCACGTGATCGTTTTCTCGAGCGTACTTTTGAACGTCATCCACGTTTCTAACGTGATCGCAACGTCTTTTCTGTAAGTAAGAGGTTGCAAGGAGGAGAAAATAACATCGCCTACTAGATTTCGAAACCAGTTAAAGCAAGTAGAGGATACTCTAAACAATACATGTCCAGATGTGGCCAGATTACTCTACCTTATAACGAATTTGACTCTTATACAGGTAGACGACTGCGCCGGGAGTAAACTATAAAATAAGTATGTTTTAGTTTTAACAAAGTTCGTGTCATAATCTTGTAGGGTCTGCGTTCGCACCGGGCGTCTATAGAATGGGAATGCACTACACGCACTTTTTTTAAAACACGACTGCAATATAAAAGAGATGATGGATACAACAGTGGAATTTTCACGGGTCGCAGTAGTTAAGACAGATTACACAAAATCTCCATTATAACAACACCATTGGAGTGTACGTATATAATAAATAGATTGGGTGTACATTATTCGATTATCTGGGGAGGTGGAGGCATGAGATTGTCACGTTGTCGTATAAAGGGAGAGAAACGGATTTGGAAAAGGGGACGTGTGTATGTGGGGAGAGGTGTGAGGAAGGTGTTCAAACAGCCACGCACGTGAGACCAAAATAAAACTTAAACTAGAATCAAATAAAACACCCTATCCGAATGCAGCCCGCTGATTGGTCATTTTTTTTTTTTTTTACCGAGGTCAGAGGTTATGACGGTAGGCATGGTCCGTGGGTGAGGAGCGGCGGGTTGTTTCTGAGCCAGGCCACCAACACCGGCGCGGAAATAGTGAACATCTGATACATCGTGCAGGTGTGCCAATCAATGACAAGTACGGATCAGTAATACCTAATAGGTTGCTCAGCCTAACCTTATGAGGGTCGTTTATAGACGCCCCACCCCATCCTCAAATCACCCACTTCGCAAGAGGAAAAAAAAAGGAAAAAAATCTGTTTGCTTCTTCGTGATCAACGTCTCTACCACCATTACGCCTTCAGCATTTCATGTAACTCATCTACGTTTCTGCCTTTTATGCATACACTGATTGTTTAATCGCTTTTAGACTGTTTTCGTAACAAAGGCAGGGGGTGTTTCTAAATGGGGGGAACAACTAGCAATGGAATCGGACGCAGTTCGGGAGAAATATCTTGAAACTAGAACGTTTAAAACAGGTCTGTTTTCATCTAGTGACCACCTTCTGATGGAGGCATGTACAAACTAGTGATGGGATGATTCCAATATTTTTCCTAATTCTGATACAATTACCGATTCCGTACTAAATTCCCGATTCCGATACAATTACCGATTCCAATTCCGATTCTTTATAAATCTCTAAATATTTAACCATAAAAGCGCTATTTTGTCCCGATTACTATATAAAAAAAAACACATCTTGAATATGCCTATATTTTCTCAAACGTAAACACACCTTTTTGAGGGGATGGTCAAAAGATTTTAGGGGTTAATAGATTAAGAAAGATTTATTTTATTATTACTTCAAGCAATGGAAGATGTTTCTTAAACCAAAATCAAATAAAAAAGATAATTTAAGGAATCGTGTTTGGTATCGAGAAATTAAATTTTTCCGATTCCGATTCCCCAAAAAGATCCGATTCTCGATTCTGATTCCGATAAATCGTCCCAACACTTGTACAACACCCCCGGCCTTACAAGTAAATAAATTTTTAAAATTTGCTTGCTTCTTCGTGATCAACGTCTCTACAATCATGCAATCCCTACAAGATTATGGCATGAACTTTGTTCTAATTTTTTGCATCGCATTTATTTAGACAGTTTTAGGTGAAACACACACACACACACACACATATATATATATACACACACACACACATGAATAGATGAAAAAGAAACAGCCAAATTAAATGATCATCAACGTTTCCCGTTTATTTCAAGACTTCGTCGAGATGGTTAATTTTTCTTCAAATTAATCATCGCGATGAAGTCTTGATATAAAGATGAAACGTTAATGATCCTATAATTTGGTTTGTGTCATGTTCGAGTCCGGTTCGTTTCACAGAAACACTTTCACTTGGTCTCTTTCGTAATTACTTGGTGTATTTTTAGAAAGAATTCTAACTGGAACGATATCGGGGAAACAAATGCCAACAATAATCATCTGATTTATACCGAAATGAATGAATGGTGATCAACATCAGCTAAAACGTCAGTGAATATTATTCTTACCCTAATGTAAAAATCCTGCCGCAGGATTTCATTTCGAGTCATTCGTACAAATATCACTTACTTGTTTTGATCGAACTATTGTTCTCATCTTGAGGGTTATTTGTGCAAAGTTTCAGTCGTCGCCAGGCATGTTTGTTGTTTTCTTGGAAAAAAAGGAGAAAAATTACTGGCTCCGTAGACATTTTCGTATTCTTTGAGTTGTGCTCTGTTTTTTGGGGCCGTGGTTTCGTATGTGTGAAAAAAAGTAAGGCTAGTAGAACACCGTAAAGCAAAAGTTTAAATTTGATGTAAATATGGTCCCAAATAGTAGCCCCTTCAACTTTGTTCGGAGTGAACAAGAGTTTTAAGAATATTGAATGACTTACTACTTAAAATTCTTGAAAGATTAATTTAAAATAGTAAACATTTCATTCATAGGTTTGTTGTACACATGAACTAAAATCTTTCTAAATTATCCATGTTATATAAACATTCAAATTTTTTAAACTTTGATACAAATTTGTTTCTTTTGTAAATTAGACTCTGAAGAAAAAGAAATCAATTTCCCTTTTCACTTGCAATTTAGAAATATATCGCAACTAGCATAAATGTGTTAAATATTTGTCAAAGAAATGTTCCGAAATAGAAATATTTGCTATATAAAAATTAAAAAACAAACAAACCTTGAATTAAAAAAAAAAAAGAAACAATAGCAAATAATAGTTAATAAACGAAATGTTTAATTTTTTTTCAAGCTATAATCAAACTAGTTAACCTTCGGATTGATATCGAATATACATAAATAGTATATTGAAAAAAAAAAAAAATGGTGCGTCAATTGTGTACAGTTAAATTGATTTGAAAAATGTTTTTTTTTATTTTTATTTTTCCCTACTTTCGCATTTATTCATTCAGATAAAAGCAGATTATCGACAATTCACAGGCATGGTATATTTTATTATCTGTGTTAAATGATGTGATTAAACCAAGCAAGAAGATCAAATTTAATGATACCATCCTCAAGTTATAATGACGAGTGGTGTCAGTTTATAACGCCACTGATATTTATAAAGCGTCTGATGTTTCATCCAATAGAAACCAATGTAATGTATACGCACACACACACACGCACACATAGATATTTCTGTGCTTCGTGGCTTAGTGGGGGATGCCCTTTTCTCTTCCCTGCAACCTCTCTCCCACAGGAGAGACGTTGTGAGCCTGTCTTTGTTTTATCGTTACTTCCATGGCAAGTGCTCGTCTGAGCTCCAATCCCTTGGTCCCCCATCGCCAATATTTCACGAAAAACACCCGTGTAGCTGAAACCACTGTCAATAATTTTCCCCACTCTTTATCTGTGCCTAAATCAAAACGTAGATTCCATGGACAAAGCTTCTCTTTTAGAAGCGCACGCCTGTGGAACTCTGTTCCGTTTGCCTGTTTCCCACCTGACTACAACCTGGATGGCTTACAGTCCAGCATAAACACAGTCCTGATGAACCGCTCCCTTAAGTAAGACACTTTATCGAATCTCCAATACTAACGTACTGTACACACAATAACTCTTATCCCCGAGTGGCTTCCGGGCCTTAATAAGTGGTGACCACCTTTTGAAAAAAAGATCAGTAGGGAGAACCCTGTCATATTACTCGACTATTCACATATAAGCGTGTAATAATTATTGGTAAATGTGTTAGAGAAGATCAGGGCAAAGTAGATTTTTACCGCCATTTTCAAATCATACAGGATCTACCTTTGTAGACTCTCTTCAGACTCCAGTATTCTAATCTTTTACACACACACACACACACACACACCCACACACACACACACGCACGCATTATCTTGTAATAGATAAACCATCTGTCCCCCTGTCGGTGGGGCATTAGAATACGCCGACTGCCCCCCCCCCTGCAGAGGGTATAAGTCCCTCAATGGGGGGCGGGCTGGATATGACCTTAAACTATATCCAGTGGTGAGGCCCCCGCTTGTGGGCTTTGGGGAGTGTGGAGCCACCCTTTAATTACCATTGCTCCCAGGTCCACTCTGACCCGGAGTGGTAGTACCTGTTAGGGTCTCAACTATGGGTTAAATAGAAACCGACGTGAAAACAACAAATATATTCTTTTAAAAAAATTGTTCTTCAAAATCTTTGGATTCGGCATTAAATAACCCGAAAAGGATTGATATGCCGTAAAACAAAACCAACCAACCAACCAACCAACCAACCAACCAACCAACCAACCAACCAACCAACCAACCATCTGTCTATTTCCTTTTTTGTTTGAAAAAAACACCTAAAATTTCTTGTGTACCTTCCCTTTGGTACACGGGTCTTCAAAGCAACAGTAATTGCTGTTATTCCAAAGCTTATATTTGTTATTAAATAAATATATTTTAATACAAATATGCTGCACGTGAAGAACAAATGATTTCAATTAATTGTCAAAATGTATTTTCCTTTAAAATAGTTTGTCGGCCGCATATTTTGTGAGGATTATCTATCTATATATCTACAAAAGTGAGAATGTATGAACGCGAGGACAATTCTCAACCTTTATACTCACCGAATTTTTGATCTACAGATTTGAAATTTGATGTATAGGATATTCAGACACGTGAAAAAATTTTTTAATCGGTTTTCATAAGAAAAAGCCTCCTAAAGGGTCAAAATTGAAGAGTGATACTTAGGAATCATTTCGTATATCACAAATTATATAACCGCTGTCATATTCTTTTTCTTATCTAAATATGGAAGATTGTCGAAAAATTGTCGTCCAAATAAAAGTGTTATCTAACATCGTAATATAATGCTGGAAGAGTCCATGGTGCAGGTAAGTTTCGGTATCACAACACATTCCAAAGCTCAATATTTTATTTTGTTCAAATCCAAATAATATTTTATTTTTTCTTACACAGGCTTCGTTAAATGACGTACGAACACCAAACAACTCATCAGAGACAATTTATATGTTCCTCAGAGTTTTTTTTTTCCAGATTAAAGAGGATAAACGCTGGTGAAAATAAATAGAAATTGTTAGAAGCAATATGATTCCTAAAAAAAACTTACTTATTCAATATATATTTAGGATATTTTAAGAGAAGCTGATGTTTCAGTTGAGGTATTTTTTAGTACCATGAAGATGCATTAATATTTAAGGTGCCATAAAAATAGAATTAATATTTCAACGTTATGAGAAATAAGAAGTAAAATCTAAAAATTGGTGAGTTTATCGATGTTTTGTTCCTATTTAAAGGATTTTTCGACATAAATTAAAACCACTAGTACATTTGAGAATGCTTACTGTGTTTGATGTGAAATAGGATTTCGAACTGGACTGTTATTTAAAAGTAAGTATTTGTAATATGTATGTCGTGTGGTGTGGGTAATTTTTAAAAATATTTTTTCAACCGGTTTGTGGTTGCTTGAAATAAAATGGAAATACAAAATAAAAATGTAAAAATAAAAATAGTGAAGCAAAATATAAAATAAAAATAAAAAAATGAAAAATAATAATAGTAAAAAATGTGTACGTGTGTATGTTTACGAGTATGTGTGTATTTGATCATGTGTATGTGTGCATATGTAATAGAACAAACATTCAAGCAATATCCCGTAGATGCGTGCATATATACCAAAAATATAGGTAATAAATTGTTGATTTTGTTTTTTGGGGTTGACGATACATTACTCGCCTCACATTGTGAAAACACTTTAAAAGATAAAAATTAATTAAATAAAAAAAATTTTAATGGCCAATCTTTGACAATTGTCATGGTTCCTTTGTATAAAGTTTACCTGTGAAAATAAAACTATAAAAATGAACCAATCACGGTACATTGAAAAAATTCTGCTCAAGTTCGGAATGCAAGATTGCAAACCATGTACAACTCTCGTTGAAATGGATATAAATAAAAATATAGAGACCGAAACAAAATTAATCGATGATCGATTATACAGAAATATGATTGGAAGTCTAATCTATTTGATGACCGCCACTAGGCTGTATATATGTGACACTGTAACAAAGCTATCTCAAACCTTATCAAAACCGATAGTTAAGGATCTTACTCGTGCAAAACAAGTATTTCGTTATCTAAAAGGAACTAAGGAAGAATCTTTAATATTTAAAAAATCGACATATCCTGTAAATTTAGAAGGATTTTCATATTCAGATTGGGGTAATTCTGAGGATAGAAAAAAATATAACGGGATACTGTTTTAGACTGTCGAAGACTGAACCCATTACCTGTTAAGTGTTGAGACATTATGTTGAGCAAAAATGGCGGCAGTAAATCAAATCTTCGAAAAATCAATATGGTCCCGATCTTCAGTGTTAAGTAATTCATAGTAACAAAGATGGCGGTAAAAAATCAAATTCAGTTTCGATCTTGAGTGTTAAGTAATTCCTAGTAACAAAGATGGCGGCGAAGAATTAGTGCAGTTCCGATATTGAGTCATTTCGAGACAGAGGCCAACGGCGAACTGAGCTTAATCCGAAATTCGACATTTTTTTTATAGTAACATTTAAGCTTCTAATTGGTTGGTTGTTATAATAGTGGTTATAAAAGCGATCGTTGAAATAATTAGTGCCATACCGTTATTATGGTAAAAAAACATTTTAACAGTATATGTATATATGCTATAGTTTGCTTGAAGCATTATGCGAAGTGCATTTTATTTACCTCTTTTCTAGGAGGTTAGACACAAGGTCGGGAGTGATTTTAAAAAAGACAAAACAAAAGGATAACCACACTTTACAAAAATACCGCAGTATCAGCATTTCCTGGTGTGAGCGCCCAGGACGATTAGTAATAAAAATAACTACTTCTAAAGGAGAAGGTGGGAGTATGGACTACCTAGGACGGAACGGTACCATAATCATACCAATGTCATCTCCGAACTGATTGCCAAGGACGTATCCCTGATTGGGACGAACACCTACTGAAATTGTACCAGACGGCTGTCACAATGGAATATAAGATTATGAGGACCTGATAAATTGAAAGAACATCTGGGTGAAGAGTTAATATAAGACATAAAGTGATGTAATAAGTTTGCTTTTATTTCCTCTTTTTTTATCTTCTCCAGCCAATAGTGTTTTATACAGTGTCAAATAAATAAATAAATAAATAAAAATCTATGAAGATGAGAGTGGTACCATTACACCGAACGACCCTTTGTGTTCCGGAATTTATTTTCTACATAGTCACCAGCATTCTCAATGCACGCTTGCCAGCGATGAACGATGATAGTCCATGGCCGTTCAAAACGTAAAACCTTATACATTTTACTAAAATAATTGAACAGCTACGAAGAGGGGAGTAATACCAATAAAATAAGAGACCGTTTTTTGCTCCAGAATATATTTTCTTACGTACCACCATTCTAAATGAACATTTGTTAGAAATTCAGTGAAGCATCTGTACTTCTGACGCAAGTCTATGACAGGGTTGCCTCTTTTACGTATAAGCAAATAAAAGTATATATTTAATTACAATAGAAAAATGCGAGCATGAAAAGTAATATGGTTCAGCTTAAACATGGAAAAGAAAAAGACAAGATATTCTAGTAAAAATATAATAAATTTATAGATTAACATCTTGCAGAATTAAGAATTGATTATAAAATGTTAAATTGAATTGAAAAAAATTCTGAATGCTGCCATGTTTTAAGTTATAAATTTATTATATTTTTACTAGAATATCTTGTCCTTTTCTTTTCCAGTTTTAACAACTAACCTTTTACTTTTCCATGTTTAGGCTTGACCATATTACTTTTCATGCTCATATTTTTCTATTGTAATCCATGATTTTTCCAGGCTTCTAATAAATTCACTTGTTCTTTGTTTAATTTTAGTCTTATTTTTTAGCCCCCATAAACATAACATACACATATGTAAAACAACGTACGGCTCTCGTCTGTTTTCATTCTCTCTGTTTCACTCGTCACTTCTCTTTTCGGCGACAGCCGTGACTTAGTAGCAACACTAGTCGCTGAAGCGACATAGTTGCTATGGAAACCAGTCATAAAAACGTGGCTTACCTCTTTACGAATTTGTACGATTTTGAACACCAGTAAATTCATCATAAATTTTGTTTTACTGAACGAAAATTGAAATTTTTTTTCACAATATAGTTGAGAAGGCGATCTATAAACTGTAAAAATTGTTTGAAATTTCGTCGAAAAATGAGTGAGCAGTGAAGTTTAAAGCAGTTCTAAATGACTAAAACTATACATATATTTATTTATTTAAAGAATCAAACCACGTCGTAGATAATACGAGCCATGCAAGCAAACAGGAAGTTCAAGACTCAAGTTTAGCCCTCATTTGGGCTCATCAGCAAAACATATTGATCCTTGGGATTTGAAAGTCGAGTTTTAGGCTTCCGGTTTTTCGGGTGTGCTGCGACGTTGTTTGTCTGGAAAAAATTATACCATCTCAATTCAAGGAATTTTAATATATATATATAGTAAGTTATAAAATATATATGGCGATTAAGCTAGACTGAATATTCCGCGTTTTATCCACTCTAGGACTCTTCAGGCTTATGCGCGAATTTTGTGGTTGTCTGTCGTTTTTATATACGCGCCATCTATTGAGATTTTACTTAGCAAATCAGCTTTCTAGTATTCATCGCGCCATTCCTATCAGTCAATGAACATGCACTTACCGGACAAATGCCTATTTGACCTCTGGTTGACCTGTTTCTTTGTGTGTGCTCTATCTAGCCTGGATATCTAGTTTCTTGACCTGTAAATCAAGTGTACCGGTTTTTTTTATTGTTAGGTTATATATATATATATATATATATATATATATATATATATATATATATATGTGTGTGTGTGTGTGTACATATTTATAATTCAGTGTAGCTTAATCGCCATATATATTTTATAACTTACTCACTAGCTCTACCTACGTATTGAGCACTTTTGAAGTAAATACTTAAAGTTTACGCATAAATTTATACTTTCATATATTAATTTTATGTGAGTAAATTAAGTAGTTATATATATATATATATATATATATATATATATATATATATATAATTCAAATAAAAATTTTGCAAACTTTCCTTCTAAAAGTGGTCACCCTGGCTCATTATTACTTAACTTGATCTGGCGAGATTCAGTGTCCACGTGATTATACCGTGTGTATATGCAAATAATAAATCCTTTTCATATTGATAGGCTATGGAACACGTACATCAAGTTAGTTGCCAAGTTCGCTGGGAAAATGGTGGGATCCTTCTACCGCTGCAGAAGATATCTCACTACTGATGCAATTCTCTATCTGTATAAAAGCCAAGTACGTCCAAGGATGGAGTACTGCTTCCAAATCTGGGCAGGAGCTGCTAAAAACAGTTTATCCTGCCTTGATAGAGTACAAAATAGACTTCGTCGCTTAGTGGTGGTTGCTCTTTTCTCTTCCCTGCAACCTCTTTCCAACAGAAGAGACGTTGCGATCCTGTCTTTTTTATCGTTATTTCCATGGCAAGTGCTCGTCTGAGCTCCAATCTCTGGTCACCCCTCGCCAATCTTTCATAATAAACACATGTCCAGCTGAAACCACTGTTAATATTTTTCACTACTCTTTATCTGTGCCTAAATCAAAACCTAGCTTCCATGAACAAAGCTTCTTTCTTAGAAGTGTACGCCTGTGGAACTCTTTCACGTTTGCCTGTTTCCCACCTGACTACAACTTGGATGTCTTCAAGTCCAACACAAGCAAATTCGTGATGAACTGTCCCCTTAAGTAAGACATGTTATCAAATCTCCAATACTAACGATTACTACGTCACTATCCCATTGATTATTGTACACGCAATAACCCTTATCCCCGAGTAGCATCCGAGCCTTGATAAATGGTAACCTCCATGTAATATATATATATATATATATATATATATATATATATATATATTATATATATATATATACAAGGTAAACAGAGCACTATTTACTCAGGTATGACAGTCAGTACACAAGGTGACACCTTAAACCATGAAATAGAAGGAGGTAGAGAGAAGATTATCATACTCCCCAACTTCGAACCTGCACTTTCTACGCAATGCGAAGAAATACAATATACAATCATCCCAATAAAAATTGCCAAGAAAGAACGGATGAAATTCTGAAAGGATGTATTCACAGAACGCAGGAGCTCTTTATGGGAAGACAACTAACAAATAGAGGGAAATTCTAAATAGGACTAAAGGGATATTTGCACGAAATAACCATTCAGAGATTAAAAAAAATATAGACATAATAGTTATAAACAGAAGAATTAGTGTTGGAACGATTAATCGGAATCTGAATCGGGAATCGGAAAAATCGAAATTTTTAGGGGTATCAGAATCGGACTAATTTGTACCTATTTTCCGATGTCAAAAACGATTCTTTTAAGTGCTTTGCTTTATTTGATTTTGTTTAAAGCAAAATCTTCCACTGCTAGTAGTAATAATAAAATAATAAATATTTATGGATTTGAAATTACCAGTAAAACTAAAATCTACAGAGCGCTCGCCCTCAAGTGTATTTTTATGCTTGAGAAAATGTCTGCACATTTAACAATTTTTTTTTACAGTAATTAGGAAAAATAACCATTTCATAGTTAACTATTTGGGGATCTATAAAGAATCAGAATCAGAATCGGTAATTGAATTGGATCGGGAATTTAGTAATGAATCGGTAATTGTATCGAAATCGGGAAACTATTTGAATTGTCCCATCACCAGGGCTGTGACAACAGAGTATTCTTTTCGCTGTTTTGACTCTCGAGTATATATCCAACACAGTTAGACATAGTTAATCAACCGAGAACCACATCTCTCTATATAAAAGCATATAAGATATCAACGGGTACACACTGGAGAGTCAAAACAATGAAAAGAATATGCTGTTGTCCTTGCGCTATCCATCACTAGTAAGAATATAACGAAACTAAAACACGCAAAAAGTAAAACACTAATCTACACAATATGAGGGAAGACCGAAAGAAAGAACAATTTCATATAGATGTGACCATTTTCTTGTTTAAAAGAAATAATACATAAACAAATTTTAATCTTGCAGGCCTTGGGGAGTGTGGATCCACCCTTTAATTGCCATTGCTCCCAGGTCCACTCTGCCCGGAGTGGTAGTACCTGTTAGGGTCCCAACTATGGGTTAAATCGAATACGACTTAAAAAACAAATACACTATATTAAAAAATCGTTCTTCAAAATCACCAGATTCGGCATTAAATAACATGAAAAGGGTTGATATGCCGTAAAACAAAACAACCAAACCAAACCCCTAAGTGGGGCTATTGTTATTGTTCACCTTTCTTTATCTTAGCTAATAGTTGAAACTGTTGTCTTGATTTTTTCCTCTTCCTCGAGGCTGGTAGCTTTAATATGTAATCGAAAAAGACGACGAGGACTTTAAAATATATTTTATTCGTTATTCGTTCGTCCACTCTGCCCGGAGTGGTAGTACCTGTTAGGGTCCCAACTATGGGTTAAATAGAATCTGACTTAAAAAGAAATATACCCCATTAAAAATCGTTCCTCAAAATAACTAGATTCGGCATTAAATAACCTGAAAAAGGTTGATATGCCGTAAAACAAAAAAACCAACCAAACAACCAACACACATACTCACACACAAAATACCGACTTATTTTTCTGCTTAAATTTCCGAAAGATCTAAGGGAAGTAACTCTGGGTTCTCCAAAAAAGAACAGAAATTATTGTTAATTCCAAATAAATAATAAATTGATAAAATAAAATGTAATAAATGCAATAAATTAAGAAAAAAAAATTGAAATTAATTATGTAAAGTAAAATTTATAAAATATCAAATAGAAGATTTACAAATTATTAAATAGAATAAATAAAATATATAAAAATAAATAAAATAACAATGCTAAGTATAATTATGATAATAAATATGATGATAAGCATAAAGAGTAATATGCGTGAAAAATAAAAAAGAAAAAAAATACAATACAGGGGGACTGCTTCCTAACATGCTACAACATGGTCGCTTTACGTAAAAAGAAAGAATAAAAGTAACGAAGCTAAATCTAAATATGTAAATGAAGAAATCCTACCCCACCCCTCTAGTCTTTTTGAGTTCAGGCTTCCATAACTTACCCCCTTAACTCTATTATCAAGGCAGCCAGCGAACACGCGTTGTTCGCAGACAAAGCAAGGATGAAATTAAAGTTACCTTAAAAAGTATCTCTCTTGCTTTCTCTTTCTACTTGGATCCTGTTCTTCCAATCACTCAGTTGTTGTGGCCCTTTGGCTGTAATCATAGCGTAGTAGCTGTGTTAACTGTGGCAATTATTCAATTCAGGTATGTGTTGTTTTATTTACATCTGTTGAAAAGAACTCTTTGTTTACAACTGTTTCGATACGTTCACGTCAATAGTTTTCTGTTAGAGCTGTTGCATAAATGTTAAAATATACACACTAGATGATCAACTAAATGATACGAAGTACACACGTATACACTCATTTACACGTACATGAATATACAGAAAAAGATAAACCAAACTATTCAACAGGTGAGGATAATAACAAAATGTAATAAGTCCTCAAATGCACCTCTCCATAGTATAGTATACCTATATTCTATGGCTGATTGGGATAGCTTCTGAACATGTATATCAGATATACCTCTGCGCTCCATATTTAAAAAGAAGTTATCCTCTATAGGATAAGATCTGGCGAAATTATGAATTGTCGTTTAAGACCGCTTCATACCATCTAAAAAATTCCAACAAAAACCTAATAATCGTGTTTAACACCAGAATGTGTCGCTGCTATTGCGCACAGAAACCACTTTTTCTATTGCTTTCATTGGAATATGTGTTATGAAACTAAAGTCACCTTTAGGACTGCTGGCAACCACTGTAAAAGTAATAAAGAATGCGAAAGGTTCGTGTGCTCAGTACGTCAAGTCTAAAGTAGCAGAGCAGCAGTTTTGGTGAATAACAAACAGTGTCCTGAACAATGCCGTGTCCGATATCCCTACCATCTATAATATAAACCCCACCTGTCTGTTTAAACGTATGTATGTATGTATGTATGTCTGCCTAAATTTTCGACAGAGGCGACGTATTTCATGAGATCGATATCATATTGAAGCTCGACCGTCCGGACGACAAATATCGAAAAATTGGACAAAAACATTAATTTCTTAATCCTCAACAGGGGGCGCTTTTTTCGTCGATATTTTTAAAAATCATCGCCTCTTTTCGATTGTCTAGCCTTAATTCAAACCTACATCACTTCCGGTGTGGCGATGGGCACAACAGCTAACCTGTCACTTTTTTTTTTCACTTTCTCTTCCTCCTTCACGGTACGGGTTCGAGCCTGCCTGTCTACTACCACCTTTTTTTGCGCTCACAATTTTCCATTTTTTTTTTCAACCAACGCACCCCCAATTTTTTTTTCACCTTCGCGTCATGAGTTCGAGCCTGCCTGCTTACTAGACTTTTTTTTTTACTTAACACACACCTCCAAACACTTGGGGAACGCCGGACACTCAGACTAGTCATTAATGGACCTGAGGCAATTTCGTCAGCTTCTGACAAAGTAAAAGTCTTTGTTGAGAACTTTTGTAGTAAACTCTAGCCTGTGTAACCATTACTGCCTAATACACTTCCTCCTGTGACTGAAAACATGCTATGCGACACACAAATATTTGTGTGTAATGTTGCCAAGCTCATTAAAGACCTTGATTCCAATAAAACAACTGGCTCTGACGACATTCCAATCATAGTGCTCAAAAAGCTTCAATTGGAACTAGCTTCCATGCTTACAAAGCTGTTTAAACGTTGTCATAAAAAAAGAATTCCTCTCAACGCTCTAGAAAACTTCATCAGTCTGCCCCGTATTTATAAATGTGGGAGGTCGGTTATCTATCTATCAGTACAGACCAATCAATCTCCTGTGTGTCATGAGTAAACTGCTGAAATCTGTGATAGAGAAGTGGTTAACCACTTCATCAGAAATAACTTACTCAGTGATATGCAATGTGGTTTCCGTAGAGCAACAACCTTTGACATATCCAAGGCTTTTGATAGGGTATGGCACAAAGGCCTTTTTCACAAGATTGCCAGACACAGAATAGTTACAACCACTGTCAACAATTTCCCACACTCTCTTTCTGTGCCTAAATCTAAACGCAGGTTCCATGAACAAAGCTTCTTTCCTAGAACTGCTCGGCTGTGGAACCCTGTCCCACTGACCTGCTTCCCTGCCGACTACAATATGGTAGCCTTTAAGTCCAATGTAAACAAGTTCTTGCTGAGTCGCCCTTTTAAATAATCCACACCATCTACACCATTAAGGATTACTATCTAAGATTCATTAATCCTTATCCTTGAGTGGAATCTAGGCATTAGTAAGTGGCGATTTCCTTGTAAAAAAGTTCTTGTTGGGCTCTTAAATAATTACATTCTAATCAATTTTTACCATTGCCGATCATCACGATGTTGTCTCATCGACCACCTGACCCTCATTAACCCTTACCCTCGAGTGCTTTTCAGACGTGGATAAACGGTGACTCCCTTGTAAAAAAAGTAACCAATAATCAAGTAACGGAAAAAAGTTCCATAAAAAAAATAAGACGAAGACAAACCTCACAATAAAACTTTTGTACCCCTCTACGTAAATACCCCCGACAAACCCGACAAGCACTACAATCCCACCCTTTCACAGTAGAGATCCCTAGATGTAAGAAAGCCTTCTACTCAAGTTGTTTCTTCCCCAGAACCGCTAGACTTTGGAATTCCCTGCCAGGTTCCTGCTTTCCCAACTGTACTGACATGCAGAAGTTCAAGTGTAACGTGAACCGATATCTTGCTGCCCAACTCCCCACCTAGTACCACTGTAGCCTGTGTCCCTAATAGTAGCCCCCTACATCAAAGTGGCAATGTGCCTTGTTTGGGGTGAAATGTAATAAAAATGTAATAAATTATTAAAAAGTGATTGAACTGGAGATGCCATAAAAATGGATGATAGTTCGGAAAAAAGGGAGCTTGAATAAAGATTCAGAAGACGAAATGGGTGTACTTCTCCTGATGATGATGATGAGAGGGGCGCGAAGCTAGTTCTCTGTGTTAACACGACTGCATCCTACTCCCGAGTCTCGACACCTTCAGTCGACTGTTAGAAAAAAAATATGCTAGTTTCATTGTTTGTTTGTTTCCCCGTTTGAACTTGAAGGGTTGTTTATCTGTCCGAATCCCTGGTGAGTCCGTGTGGCGATCGGCACACTGCCGGGAGTCACGCGGCTTGATGGACGATCACCGTGTCCACAGTTTTTACCTCCCATGGTCATTGTGGTTGCACGGCTGCAAACACAGAAAAAGTAGTGCATCGTCTTTAAAAGGTGTGAAAGTCTGTCCTGAATAGCACGTGTACGAGAACATAGATTTCCTTGCAATGTCTATTCTTAAAACCGATAGACTGCCATTTTGAAGTTTTTTTAGCAACAATGTTTAAACTATATGCTTCTGTGGTGCCCGGAAAAAAGGTGACGGAAAAAAAGACAACAGAACAAAAAGCCATGAAAAATAAAATAATTTTTGCTAGATAGGAAAATTAGGCCATTATAAAATAAATATCGATTGAAAATAGATTTTATAATCGTTTTCGAAGAAAAATATATACTTTTAAAAGTAAGCTGCCCCCGTCAGTCCGGAAAGGTGCATCGTTCAAGGATTTTCTTTTTTACAGAAAAGTTTAGTTTATTGCTACTCGCCTGAAGCTCTCCTTCCAGTGAATGCCGATATAGCTGCGGAGGTATCTTTTGTAGGCCAGAATGCAATTATCATAGTGCGATGGCTTCTCAAAACCACATGTGACCTTTTGTCTAACTTCTTGGCTAGGAGGTAAGTATTAGGTTTATTTATACATGAACGCCATTAAATTCGTAGCTATATTTATGCCTACAAGTGATTAGTAACCTTTTTAGAGAGATTGAACTACTGAATCTAAAATTCATATATCTTCTGAGCAGATATCTGTTTGTGGTAATTTACGTTTAAACGTAACGTTTTCAAAGTAAGACTTTTAAAAGTACATTATAATTTTTTAATCAATTTAATAAAACGATTCTGAAAGTAATTCCAGTAAGTTTTGAAAAGATTTAGGAAAATGAAATATTGACCAGAATGCAACAGCTGTTGACAAGAAATAGCCCCTTAATATAAAGTTATATATATATATATATATATATATATATATATATATATATATATATATATATATATATATATATATATATATATTGAGCTTAGGTATTTAGACAATGTCGAAACATAACATTGTTAATTCACTCCCCGCATAGCAAATAGCGCAACGGTTAGAAGCCCCGACTGTCGTTTGGGCGGTCGGGTTTCGATCCTGGCTTGAGGTAGTTACTTGTCCAGCTGCACTGATGAGCTGTGAAACAGCGAAACAGTACTGTATGTGGATATCTATATATGTGCGTGTATTTGTGTGTGTGTGTGTGTGTGTGTGTGTGTGTGTGTGTGTGACACACTGGTTTTCGTTAGATCACAGCAAATATTAGTTTGGCTGTATGTATTACGTCAGGTCGTAGAAATTTCAAAATTAGTATTAGTGCTATTATAGTCGGGGGTATATAACGAGTCTATATATTTACTTATGTCTTTAACGTATACAACGTGTCTATCGAATGTGTGTGTATAACATGATGTATATATATAACGTGTTTATGATCGTCTACTTGCTCACTATATTATGGAATTCATATATATGTGTGACTAGCCTAGATACGTCCATCGCCAAACTGGAATTGACGAAGGTTCAAATTAAGGCTAGTCAATAAAAAAAGGGAATGCCTTTAGAAAATATCGGTGAAAAAAGCTAACGTTCCCTGTAGAAAAGTGTCCAGTTTATGGTAAAGGAATTAATGTTTTAAGCCAATGTTTCGATTTGTCGTCCAAAGGGTCCAGCGCCAAAATACTGATCTCGTGAAAATCTGTCACCTCTGTCAAAAGTTTAGGCAGATATACTTACATACATACATACATACATACATTTAAACAGGCAGGTGAGATTTATATTATAGACGGCGTCTAGTGTGTGTTCACATATATTTATAAGTGTGTATAACGTATAGGTACAGTTTAACAAACTCGGACAATAACAAACGCACAGAGACAGTTATTTACACAAAGGAACGGATAACATCTTTCTGGGGTTCACATCTGACCAAACAGGGAAACATACCTTTGTCCATTTTTTTGACTTGGTCGACCGATCTGCAAGAGCTGCAATGAAGATTCATTTCCAGTAACAACCATCAAGTATCGGGTTAGATTTTACTTCCAAACGCTCCCCGCTTGGAAGTTGCACGCTTTCCTTGTTCTACATTATTGCTAATTTCTGTCCTTTGCGTACAGAAGCCATGAGGAGCGCCCGCTATTACCTCAATCGCTATCTGACTCCCTTCGTCTGCTCAACTCAACTGCCCCATCTAAACTAACTTTGACTAAAATGCCCACGTGTATATGTACATCTATGTCTTTGTAACTACGTCATTATCTGCGAACTTCGCACTAAAAAAAGCAGATTTCAGTATCTTTGTCACTTAAAACATTTGTTACTATTATTATGTAAAATTTCTAACTGTTTGTTTTATGTTAAAATTCCAAAGTTAGCATTCCTGATACAAAACCTGTAGACATCGAAACAATCATAATAATAATCGTTTATAATTATGCTCCAGCGTTTTCAGGGAACCAACAATATAGCACTAGAGGACGCATTTAAAGCCACTGGTTATGATGTACTCTGTCTTCGTTAGGAAAGAAGAGCAACTGATATGAAAATCTTAGGTTTACTACCTGATCTGTCTCGTAGCAATGATTTGTACGAACTACAGTTAGTAATAATTCCAAAAGGTGTGTATGAACTTACATAAAGCCATTACTACTATAAATAAATCATCTATGTTGATTACGGTAATCAATACGTCGTGATTCGATGGAAAAGTTCATATATATATACTAGCAAAAGCACCCGTCGTTGACTGGGTTCAAAAACAGTCTACAAAAAATGGACTCTGATTTATGAAAGTATGATAGGTTATGAAAAGGAAGGGTTGTAAATTTGGGTTGATTTGGGGATATCAAAATCAAAGCAAAATATGATGAAAGTAAAAATAAAATAGATAAACCCCATAATTTATTATACCATACCTGTTCACACCGAAACACTTATCACAATATTCTGTGGATCTATTATTAAAAAATACCTTGTTAAACTTTGTGACATATTTCCATTCTATGGAGGTCAGGCGCGAACGAACACCCCATAATTTTATTATACCATATTTGTTCAAACTGAAACATAATTATCAAAGTATACTTACGTAGATAGATATGAAAAGTCTTTATTAAAGTTTGTGCCTATTTCCATTCTATGGAGGCCAGGCGCGAACGCAGACCCCACAATTTTATCATACCATTCCTATTTAAGTTAAAACATACTTATCAAAGTATTCTTATGTACATCTATATAAAAAACACTTGTAAACGTTTTTTTTTTAATTTTAAATTTTTTTATTTCCATACTTTTGAGACCAGGCGCGAACGCAGACCCCACAATTTTAATGAAGCACCGTTCTGCCAGATCAAACATACCCATTCTTGTGTCTCGATACAACATCTATCATTATATGTAATCAGTTTTTTTTTAAATAGTCAACCATATAGGAGCCTATTTGTGACCACAAACACCCACAGGCATTCAGCTTTATATTATATATATATATATATATATGTGTGTACATATATAATATTAAAAAAATATTACCTTATGTAAGTTATATGTATATTATATAATCAGTACAATAAAGTAAAGTTAAAGGGAAATTTTAGAAAAAACTCTTTACGCCATGACATTTCGAAGTTAAATGCTTCTCATCAGTTAAATGAAACGAAGTTAAATGCTTCTCATGAAATAATTAGGATAATTAAAGAGGAGCCAATGATAAAAGAAAGGAAAAATCGGGAACATATAAGAGAAAGTGGAGAAATAATGGGAAAGAGATAGAAACAGTAAATAGGGGATACGGAAATACATAAATAGAAATTTCTTTTTTTAAATAACAATTAAACGATCTGAGAGTGAACAAAATGGGAATAGAAAATGTTCAAGAATGTGTTCAAAATAATATGATATGATATAATATAAAATAATATAATATAAAATAATATAATATAAAATAATATAAAATAATAAAAAATAATATAATATAAAATAATATAATATAATATGATATAATATGATATGATGTAATATAATATAATATGATACAATATGATATGACATAATATAATATAATATAAAATAATATAAAATAATATAATATAAAATAATGTGATATAATATAATATGATATGATATAATATAATATGATATGATATAATATAATATGATATAATAAAATATGATTAATATAATATAATATCATATGATATGATATAATATAATATAATATAAAATAATATAATATAAAATAATATAATATAAAATGATATAATATAATATAAAATAATATAATATAAAATAATATAATATAATATAAAATAATATAATACAAAATGATATAATATAATATAATATAAAATGATATAATATAATATGAAATAATATAATATTCAATGATATAATATAATATAAAATAATATAATATAAAATAATATAATATAAAATGATATAATATAATATAAAATAATATAATATAAAATAATATAATATAATATAAAATAATATAATATAAAATAATATAATATAAAATAATATAATATAAAATAATATAATATAAAATAATATAATATAAAATAATATAATATAAAATAATATAATATAAAATAATATAATATAAAATGATATAATATAATATAAAATAATATAATATAAAATAATATAATATAAAATAATATAATATAAAATAATATAATATAAAATAATATAATATAAAATAATATAATATAATATAAAATAATATAATATAAAATAATATAATATAAAATAATATAATATAAAATGATATAATATAATATAAAATAATATAAAATAATATAAAATAATATAATATAAAATAATATAATATAAAATAATATAATATAATATAAAATAATATAATATAAAATAATATAATATAAAATAATATAATATAAAATAATATAATATAAAATAATATAATATAAAATGATATAATATAAAATAATATAATATAAAATAATATAATATAAAATAATATAATATAAAATAATATAATATAAAATGATATAAAATAATATAAAATAATATAATATAAAATAATATAATATAAAATAATATAATATAAAATAATATAATATAAAATGATATAATATAATATAAAATAATATAAAATAATATAAAATAATATAATATAAAATAATATAATATAAAATAATATAATATAATATAAAATAATATAATATAAAATAATATAATATAAAATAATATAATATAAAATAATATAATATAAAATAATATAATATAAAATAATATAATATAATATAAAATAATATAATATAAAATAATATAATATAAAATAATATAATATAAAATAATATAATATAAAATAATATAATATAAAATAATATAATATAAAATGATATAATATAATATAAAATAATATAATATAAAATAATATAATATAAAATGATATAATATAATATAATATAATATAAAATAATATAATATAAAATAATATAAACTAATATAAAATAATATAATATAAAATAATATAATATAAAATAATATAATATAAAATAATATAATATAATATAATATAAAATAATATAATATAAAATAATATAATATAAAATGATATAATATAAAATAATATAATATAAAATAATATAATATAAAATAATATAATATAAAATAATATAATATAATATAAAATAATATAAAATAAAATAATATAATATAAAATAATATAATATAAAATGATATAATATAAAATAATATAATATAATATAAAATAATATAATATAAAATAATATAATATAATATAAAATAATATAATATAAAATAATATAATATAAAATAATATAATATAAAATAATATAATATAATATAAAATAATATAATATAAAATAATATAATATAAAATAATATAATATAAAATGATATAATATAAAATAATATAATATAAAATAATATAATATAAAATAATATAATATAAAATAATATAATATAAAATAATATAATATAAAATAATATAATATAAAATAATTTAATATAAAATAAGATAATATAAAATAATATAATATAAAATAATATAATATAAAATAATATAATATAAAATAATATAATATAAAATAATATAATATAAAATAATATAATATAAAATAATATAATATAAAATAATATAATATAAAATAATATAATATAAAATAATATAATATAAAATAATATAATATAAAATAATATAATATAAAATAATATAATATAAAATAAAATAATATAAAATAATATAATATAAAATAATATAATATAAAATAATATAATATAAAATAATATAATATAAAATAATATAATATAAAATAAAATAATATAAAATAATATAATATAAAATAATATAATATAATATAAAATAATATAATATAAAATGATATAATATAATATAAAATAATATAATATAAAATAATATAATATAATATAAAATAATATAATATAAAATAATATAATATAAAATAATATAATATAAAATAATATAATATAAAATGATATAATATAAAATAATATAATATAAAATAATATAATATAAAATAATATAATATAAAATAATATAATATAAAATAATATAATATAAAATAATATAATATAATATAAAATAATATAATATAAAATAATATAATATAATATAAAATAATATAATATAAAATAATATAATATAATATAAAATAATATAATATAAAATGATATAATATAATATAAAATAATATAATATAAAATAATATAATATAATATAAAATAATATAATATAAAATAATATAATATAAAATAATATAATATAAAATAATATAATATAATATAAAATAATATAATATAAAATAATATAATATAAAATGATATAATATAAAATAATATAATATAAAATAATATAATATAAAATAATATAATATAAAATAATATAATATAAAATAATATAATATAAAATAATATAATATAAAATGATATAATATAAAATAATATAATATAAAATAATATAATATAAAATAATATAATATAAAATAATATAATATAAAATAATATAATATAAAATAATATAATATAAAATAATTTAATATAAAATAATATAATATAAAATAATATAATATAAAATAATATAATATAAAATAATATAATATAAAATAATATAATATAAAATAATATAATATAAAATAATATAATATAAAATAATATAATATAAAATAATATAATATAAAATAATATAATATAAAATAATATAATATAAAATAATATAATATAAAATAATATAATATAAAATAATATAATATAAAATAAAATAATATAAAATAATATAATATAAAATAATATAATATAAAATAATATAATATAAAATAATATAATATAAAATAAAATAATATAAAATAATATAATATAAAATAATATAATATAATATAAAATAATATAATATAAAATGATATAATATAATATAAAATAATATAATATAAAATAATATAATATAATATAAAATAATATAATATAAAATAATATAATATAAAATAATATAATATAAAATAATATAATATAAAATAATATAATATAAAATAATATAATATAAAATAATATAATATAAAATAATATAATATAAAATAATATAATATAAAATAATATAATATAATATAAAATAATATAATATAAAATAATATAATATAATATAAAATAATATAATATAAAATAATATAATATAATATAAAATAATATAATATAAAATGATATAATATAATATAAAATAATTTAATATAAAATAATATAATATAATATAAAATAATATAATATAAAATAATATAATATAAAATAATATAATATAAAATAATATATTATAATATAAAATAATATAATATAAAATAATATAATATAAAATGATATAATATAAAATAATATAATATAAAATAATATAATATAAAATAATATAATATAAAATAATATAATATAAAATAATATAATATAAAATAATATAATATAAAATAATATAATATAAAATAATATAATATAAAATAATATAATATAAAATAATATAATATAATATAAAATAATATAATATAAAATAATATAATATAAAATGATATAATATAATATAAAATAATATAATATAAAATGATATAATATAATATAAAATAATATAATATAATATAAAATAATATAAAATAATATAATATAATATAAAATAGTATAAAATAATATAATATTATATGATATAATATAAAATAATATAATATAATATAAAATAATATAATACAATATAAAATAATATAAAATAATATAATATGATATAAAATAATATAAAATAATATAAAATAATATAATATAATATAAAATAATATAAAATAATATAATATAATATAATATAATATAAAATAATAAAATATGATATAATATAATATAATATAAAAGAATATAATATAATATGAAATAATATTATATAAAATAATATAATATAATATAATATGAAATTATATAATATATCATAAAATAATATAATATAATATAATATAATATAATATTATATAATATAATACAAGTTCTAACAAGGTAAAAATTTGTGGAGCATCAAGTCTTAGTACAATCTTCGTAAATCCAGAAGGTATTTGTACAGTATAGCAAAATCTTTAAGATATCGGTATAATACCGTGAATTGATGTGGAAACAGAAAAATCCAGGTAGGAATTTTCGAAAAATGGGAAGGTAAACATGGAATTCCAAGAATTTGTGGGATTCCACCCATTCAATGTAAAGATTTATATTGGGAGATAAAATGTGGTGTATCGGACAAGAGGCATATGCCAGTCCACTTCAAAAAAATATTTCCAAAATGATATTTCCTACTAAAGTATAACAACCCAACGGAAATGATATGCTATACTTTAGCGTGACATACCATCGAAAATGATATTCCATATATATAAGCATAGCATACCAATTAAAATACAATTCATACTTAAGCGTGATTTTTACCAAAGATGATATTTATACTTAACGCAAATGATATTCATACTTAAGCGGTACATACCAACGAAAATAGTATTTCATAATTAAGCGTGGCATGTAAACGAGAATTTTATTTCATAGTTAAGCGTGACATGCCAATGGAAATGGCATTTCTCAGTTAAGCATTACATACCGACGAAAAAGGTATATATATTTAAGCATGACACAGCAGTCATGATATTTCAAATATAAGCATGATATACCATACTTAAGCGTGGCATAACAATACAAATGGCATTTAAAACGTATTGGATTTTTGAAATATTCAGCGTTTCAGAAAAATTAAAGATACCGCTAAACATAATCCAAAGTTTTTTCTAAACGTGGGCGATTTTCCTACGGACAGCGCCTGATATTGAAATGCTTACACGTTGTTTCAGAGTGTATCAAAGCAAACTATGTATAAAAAAAAAAAGCAAAAAACACAAAAACGGACCATACATTAACTAGAAATGAATAGACGCAGTTAAAATATATATTCAAGAAATAAAAAGAAATGAAAAGGACGAACGATAATTGGTCGAATGTTTGCGAAAATTAAACATTTAGTCGCTCGACAGCGTTTGCAGTTTTGTTTAGTGTAAATATTACCCCTCCCCCACCCATCTTCTTTTCCTCCTTAATACTTTCTCTTCTTCCTCATCGCTTTTTCTCATCCTACTACTTGCCCCCCCCCCAGTCTCTAAACTTTTCCACTCTCTTTTCTTTCCTCCCCGTTGCGTCAAAGAGAGGTTTGTTGTTATTTGGAAAGCGAATAAAAAATGATTTCCAAATTGGCATTGAATTAAAGCTGATATTTGGCGGATGATTTCTTTTTTGTTTTGTTGGCAACAGACGGACTATTTATTTGCAATTCTATACAACAAATCATTTCGGCATTCAGAGGTCAAAAGATTAACTCTTGGTTTTATAAAACTATCGGGACCCCCTGGAAATGTCTATAGATTTGATATAATAAGACTGATTGCGATTGGTTTGCGATATAATAGTAAATAGTGCACACGAGAAAAACGAATGTGAGGAAGATATACTAATATAATCTATTTTCACCGTATGTTGGGCTTTCCCTTCTTTTCGTTTCATTTCTTTCTTTCAAAATTGGGTTCAAGTGGGAAGCACTTAAATCTATTGCGACGTGCTACGTCCGTACAATCACAGCATAGATATCCGAAATAAAAACATCGCTCCGGACAAGGCGTGAAACCATTTAATGCAATGGACTAATAAGAAAAAATAATGATTATCAAAAAGACAGGAAATGTCAATTGACGTTATTCTTGAAAAGACAAGTTTGTATGTAAGAGAGAGAGAAAAAAACAGTCTGCTATATAACAATGAGGCACCAAAACAGCGCATTGAGGTCCTGGATATGACGTTGGACTATATCCGATGGTGAGCCCCCAGCTTGCAGGCTTTGGGGAGTGTGGAACAACCCTTTTATTGCCATTGCTCCCAGGTCCACTCTGACCCGGAGTGGTAGTACCTGTTAGAAATAGAAACCGACTTGAAAAAAAACAAAAACAAAAAAATATATATTCTATTAAAACTTTTTTCTTCAAAATAACTGGATTTGGCATTAAATAACCCGAGAAGGGTTGATATGCCGTAAAATGCTGTAAAACAAAAACAACCAACCAACAGCATATTGATGAAGACCAATAATCTAACTAGTCAGACAAGCTGGAACAAAAGAAGCAGGAAACAGATCGAAAAATTCTGAACACACGCTATAATAGTACAGAAAAGACTGAGACTAGAAACATCACGTCTGTGAGACAGAAGTTGCAGAAAATAAAGGATGGGTTCAATCAAATTATAGATACGTTTCTGAACCTAACCATGAACATTCAAATGAGACACACATTCATAATTCCAAATATGACAACAATACTCCATATATTTATAATTCACTCACTAGGAGTTTCACGCAAGGTAACATCAAAGCTTTCTCTTTGATGACAACCTGTGGTGTTTGCTGGAGTCTGAGTGATAACAAGTCTCTGCAGATAGTGCTCTCCACCTTTTTCGATAAGATTTTCAAATTAGTTTGAGCTATCGCAACTACCGTTGGTCATTGATTTCTCCATTGGTAGCGACCATTGGCCTTCACTGGAATTTGGGTGACAATAAGCCTCTCCAAGGTCCTAGTCCGCTTCGCACTCATCCAGTGGAAGTCTGTTTAGTTCCTTCTCTCCTCGGTCTTTCCATCCCCCCGGACACTCCTCGATTATTGTGTGTGGTAACAGTTGATGTCGTGCAATTTTTTTTTGTGTGGAAGATAACTTACAGTTATACAATTTCAGTTTTGTTGATTTCATGTAGCGTTTCTTTATGTTTTACTTCTGTAACAGTTTCTATATGTCCGGTTAGCGCCTGTGGCTAATGTGTATTAGTTTCCGTATTGAAGGGGTTTCCGTAATATTTCAGCTGTTTTTATCATTGTTATCTTTTCTATCTTTCCAAACATTCTTTTGATTCCAATTTCTCCCATTCTTTTTTCAAAGTTTTCCAGGATTGTTTTCTAATGATCCTACTACTATTGGTGTTATCTTGACTTTCTTCATCCTCTGTATCCCTTTCAGCTCTCTGGCCAACTCTTTGTATTTGTTCCACGTCTCAGTCTCCCTGATTTTCACCCTGTGAACTGCTGGAACAGCGAAAACTATGAGTTGGCAAGACTTTTTCTGCTGGTTAATTATTACGACATCCAGTCTTATTGCTTGGATAGGTTTATCTGTTTGCACATTCATGTCCCATAGGATTTTATGATTTTCGTTTTCAAGTACTGCTGCCGATTTGTGCTTGTTTATTTATTTGGGGTTTTATTTATTTGGGTGTTTATTGATTTGGGTGTTTATTTATTTGGGTTTTTATTTATTTGGGTGTTTATTGATTTGGGTGTTTATTTATTTGGAAATTGTTTGCATGATTCCCAGTGCACTACCTTCCCCACTTGATTGTCTCTCTTGTTGCATTCTTTTTAGGATATTTTTCTGTATTCGCGTATTATCTGGTTTATAGTTTCGTCTCTTTGTCCACAGTCTACATTTGCTGTTTTCCTGGGTTTTGTCGATCATTGCTTTGATATGGTTAGTTTTAATCACGTTATCTTGTGCGGTATTAAGAGTTCAATTTATCTATTTCGGTTATCTTTTTTGTAGCTATGTACGTTTTCATTAGTCTCATATTTTGTTATTATTATGAATCGTCCGTGCAGCTGTTTCTCTTCCCATTTTTCTGTTCATGCCTTATCCTCTCTATTTTTTTTGTTATTTTATTTTCAGTGTCTCTTGCTGTGGCAATTATTCTTGCGGTGTTATGCATTATGTATTTTTCTAATTCTTCTTTCGCGTAATTCATACAGTCTTCTACACAAACCAGTCATCTTCTCTTTTCTTGTTCACGTAGAGTCGGTCATCGTCATCCTTTGGGTGTAGTGCATTGTGCATAGTCATAAATTTCCTGGTCTTCTGATCGAGATGCCCAGTTCTTGTTTGCTCTCACCTATAAACGGTTCAGAGTATGTTACTAGTAATATTCCTCATGCGTTTACACCTTTTACACTTTTCTACTACACAGTTTAGCTTCTAGTGGTTTCTTATTCTTTTGATGTATTCCTTTCCAATTTTCTCTTTTATTTCCGTTACTCTGATGGTGTCTACGTGGGTAACTTCCAAATATTTGTAGCTATAGTGCACTGATCTGAAATTGGTTGACCATTCCAGGCCTTCCGTTGCCTCCAGCTTTCACCTGCTTATAACTAGTATTACACACTATTCCCCAACGAATTCCATTCGAATATCCTGACTGAATATTCTGGTCGTGTTTATTTGCGTCTCAAGTTCCTTTTTGGTTCTTGCAAAAAGTTTCAGATCGTCCATTTACATTAGCTGGTTCATTTTTCCATCTGCATTAGTGAATTTGTATCCGGCTTGGCACTTTCTTAGTATATTGTTTAGGGGCATCATGGTTATAGGAATCTCCTTGGAAGATACAGCTTTGTATTTTAATCTCTGTTATGTATTGCCCATTGGTTGTCAGTAAAAATCCCCATGTTCACATTTCATTTACAATCAAATTGATAATCATCCTTTGGGTGTAGTGCATTGTGCATAGTCATAATTTTCCTGGTCTTCTGATCGAGATGCCCCAGTTCTTGTTTGCTCTCACCTATAAACGGTTCAGAGTATCTTACTAGTAATATTCCTCATGCGTTTACACCTTTTATACTTTTCTAGTGGTTTCTTATTCTTTTGATGTATTCCTTTCCAATTTTCTCTTTTATTTCCGTTACTCTGATGGTATCTGCGTGGGTAACTTCCAAATATTTGTAGCTATAGTGCACTGATCTGAAATTGGTTTCACCTTCTTATAACTAGCATTACACACTATTCCCCAACGAATTCCATTCGAATATCCTGACTGAATATTCTGGTCGTGTTTATTTGCGTCTCTAGTTCCTTTTTGGTTCTTGCAAAAAGTTTCAGATCGTCCATTTACAGTAGCTGGTCCATTTTTCCATCTACATTAGTGAATTTGTATCCGGCTTGGCACTTTCTTAGTATATTGTTGAGGGGCATCATGGTTATAGGGAATCTCCTTGGAAGATACAGCCTTGTATTTTAATCTCTGTTATGTATTGCTCATCGGTTGTCAGTTAAAATCCCCATGTTCTCATTTCATTTACAATCAAATTGATAATCTTGCCTGGTATTTTATACATTTTTAATTCATTCTGTTATCCATACTTGAGGAATATTGTCGTATGCTTTCTTGTAGTTGATCCATGCCATGGATATGTTTTTTTCTATTGTTTTCCTTCTTCAGAATCTTTGGTCTACAAAGTTTACAGTAGATCATGTGTTCTTTTTTTTTTTTTGGCATTTTTCCTATTCCTCGGGAAGTAGTCCATTATTAGTAAGGGAGCATATACTTAGTATCTCAGAAATTCTGTTAGTATTTTCTTTATGGTCGGTAAGCATGTAATAGGCCTGTAGTTACTTGGCGCGGTTCCGTTTCCTGTCTTTTTGTATTATTGTGATTCTACTTTTAGTAATCTATTTTAGTCAGCGTCTGTTTCGTGGATACATCTTTAAAGGTTTTGAATTAGCCTTTCATGTACTGTCCTGATTTATTTTTACTCAGTATGCGTGTATTCCGTTATGATTTGGTGCTCTCCGGTTTGCCACTTTTCGTAGGGTTTGCTTGAGGGTTTTTTTTACTGAATATATTTTCTATTCCTTCAACGATTTGTAACTCTTCTTTCATGTCTTTCAGCCATAGACATTTCTATAGTGATCTTGTCACTTTTCCCATATCTTACTCTGGTAGAGTTTTGTTTATGTACGGTTAGGCCGTTCTGTTTTTGTTTTCCTCCGTTCACATTTTGATAGAATTGATTTTCATTGTTTTCAAAGATCTTGTTTTATGTGCACTGTTCAGATGTGTATCTATCGTTTTAAACTTCTTTTTGGCTGCTATTTTCTTTTTGCTTCAGTTCTCTTCCTGTTTCTTGTTTAGCCTCTCCCTGCTAGTTACATTTCTATTTTTCAATTATATACTAGTGTCTCGTATCTTGCTTTTTGGTTTGACGTCTTTTTTAATTCGTGTTGATGTGGGTTTCCAGGTTCAGTTCTTATCCAGGTTTTGGCGGCGCATTGTCTCCTCCCACTCCTTAATGACTGTTTTGACGCCTGCATGAATTAAATTATTTAAGTCTGTAATTATATCTGTTGTAATGTATGGAAGGAAATTGCTCACCTTCTATATCTCTGCTTTTAATTACTTCCACTTATGATTCCTTAGGAATGCGAGTTTTGTTTTTCTTCGTTCATAAGCTACATTATGTTTTCTACATTAGCTACCTCATCCTTGCTTGGTCTGCAATTATTTGTTCAATTGTATGGCAGGCAGTAGACATGTCCCATAACTCTTGCATCCATTTCCGATTATCACATTCTTTAAGATGGCTTCTGTAATAGCATTACATTACCATTTTATTCTCATTTCTTATCCATTTTTTTCCGGTTTCGTTTTTTATGGTTATTTTAACTGTTCCGCATTTCGTCAGTGATATGTTTACACCTGGAATTAGAGAGGATACTTACCTGTTCAGTGTCTGTAATATTCTTGTTGCTGAAATTAGAAGAGGAGCCAACATTCGCAGGATGAGGCGCAGGTCCCCCATGCGTGCCACCGAGGGAGCACCTGACGATGAAGACACCCAGATCTTTCTTTTGAATATCAGAGTTTTAATATTTGTTTCCAACTTTTTTATGTTGTGGTGGTTGTGGCAGCACCAGACCCAGAATTGTTTTATCTGTGGTTGCGTCGCAGGGATAGTCTTTACCTGTCATCTGGACGTGAAGCAAGATGCGCTATCACACACACATACAAGTTATGAAAAAACATTGATATTAGACACTCATACACAAAAAAACTAAATAAGGATTCGAATGTCCATGACCTGTTTACCATTGGGAAAGAAATAGTGACATAAATGAAGAATCAATCACTGTTTTCTGTTTCATACAAGTGGTCTATGGAAGCCAAGACCTTTGCATCTTATGTGCCAGCTGACGTTGATAAAGACAAAACAATAGATCCCGCTCTTTTGGTCAAGGTTTCTTGTGGTGTCTCAAATTGCTGATCTTTCTCTTGATGAGTTAGTGGCCTATGAACTATACCCACCATCCCTCTTTGAAGCAAAACATCTTTTACGTAAACCAAACAAAGCATAATTGATGACTGCTATAAAAGAACAGAATCAGATGACGCAGTACTCAAAGATTTACCAGTCGTGGAATATAACGTTTTTAACAGTATTCTCTTCCCCATCGACTAGGTTGTCAGAAGAAAAAACATATTGTTCAATCGCTGACGCCTATGCATCTTTCACAGTAAATCACTTATGTAAGACTAAGATACTATTTGATTGTTACATTGGAGGACCAAACACTAAGGACATTACTCATCAAAGACGCCGCCAAAATCGAAACAAGTCACAAAGTGAACATTGCTGAAGGAACGAAAGTTGTTGGAAAAAGAAGGATTTCCTTTTAAATGTGGAAAACAATAATATTTTATCAATCTCATATCGCAAGACATTAAGGACAGAAATACGAAATACAATTGAATGGGATGTGGAGATTGTTAAGGCAGCAGTGTCAATGCCATCCAACAAAAGTATTATTGCCATTGGAAATCTATTTTTGATGTTACTTCATCACGTTTCAACTAGCGATGACAACAAACTATCTCTACTCGGATAAAGGGAGTCCGCCACAATATACCACATTAAGATTATGAAGAAGTTGCTTGGATACGATGTCTGCTACAGTCTTCCGTTCCCGCATGCATTCACGGGATGCGATACCACTTCCGCGATTTTTGGAATCGGTAAAAATCCACTCTACACAAGGTTTTGAAGGGAGACTCTGTCTTAAAGGGCAGTGCTAAGATGTTTTCCATACCAAAAAGAAAAACATAGCTGAGATTGAAAACGCTGGGTGTAAAGCGACGATGGCGTTGTTCTAGGGCAAACGTGGAGACAATCTGTGTGCAATGAGGTATTCTAGTCTTTGCCAAAAAGTTAGTTCAACCAAAAGCCTTGTTACACCTGAACGACTACCACCGACCTCCTCTGCAACGAAGTATCATGCCCTTCTGAGTTACCTCCAACTGATGTTTCGGATGAAGAATGGTGAGGCCATGGACACTACTGAATGGGGATGGGAATTGCAGAAGAACAGACTAATTCCAGTGATGATGGATATGTCACTTGTACCAGAAACACTTCTGAAAATAATTCACTGCAAACGTTCTGATGGTTGTAGTACACCTCGATGCACTTGTAAAAAACACCGACTTACGTGTTCACTAGTATGCGGACTATGCCAAGAACGGTATTGTGACAATATGAGTGAGGAAGCAGTGTCAGACAATGAAAATATTGAAATGACATGATTATTCAGTGATGAGATATGTCTTAAAACACACTGTGTATTCTATAATCTTTACAAATGTACATGTATATCATAGCGCCATTGATGACGCCATAACCTCGCTTGCCCATGGAGTTAGTGAAAAACTTTGTATAAAAATTGTTATATCAAAATATATAGTATACAAATGCAAACTCTTCTATAAGTAACAGCAACAGCTTTACATTGACACCGGTGATAATGCTGCGAAAGGAAACTTGATCAGAGAAAGGTGAAAATATATTGAGTTTATCTAATTTTCTCCAGATCTTCACGATCTCTTCTTATTTCCTCCTTGTGTTGTTAACTGACGAAGCTCTGACGAGTAAAACCCTGAATTGCATAACTGTACAAAGAGGTCACTGGCACAGTCCACAAGTCCCTTTTATGTTCAAGCATTCCACTTCCTCTGGTGAGTCTTCCCGAAGTTTTTAAGGAAGGCACCAGAGCTTGATCGATGATTAGGTCACAACCAAGGCCTTCCCGGTACTGATCAGTCCGACTTACTACATGAAAGGCATTCATAAATCTTTCTGATGATATTTCATCATTCATTGGCAATCTTCACGTGATCCCTCCTGTAAGAACCCGATGTATTTCTATAAACAATTCTCATTGGAGGAATAACAAGCGAAACCACTGACGTCATATCATGTTCCAACATGGCCATTGACTGAAGGTAAAAGTAGGCAGACTTCACATGGTTATCATGCTCAGCAGCTGAAGAAATTGGCAAATACTCGGCTAAGCATGAAATTGCATCAGAATCCTATACGATCCGCCTCGATAAGCTCTATTGAAATTCCCACAATCTTTTGGTAATTCAGCCATACTTTGCTGGTACCACAGTGAACGTATAATTAGTTTCTTTTGGTGGAGAAAAGGTGGAAAATTTCATTAAGGCAGATAGAAGTGATGGTTGAATTCAAGTCACTGTCCCCTATCAGTGTCTGAGTATACGACTGCTCAAGTTCTTGCAACAGATCTGCAAAATCGGGATGATCGCAAAGTACTTTGTCTCTAACTTGTTGCGTAAGACACTGATCAAGGAGGAGATATCTACAAATTGAATGCCAAACTGCCTTTCCAATCATTATATGTTGCATCGCATTTTCACCGTAAATTGTTCCCAATACCTCTTTGATTCCACTTCTATTGAACAACGTTCCTAGCACATCCATAAGATTCATTAATGTGTGGAGGCTCCCGAGCACCAGAGCAGCATCTAGAAAAAGGCTGTCTGCAGGCACCTCATGTTCGATTTCTAACGCTTTCCAGTACAGTGTGTCAACTGCAGCGAACTGGCGTTCATCTGCAAGGTTGCACAGATACTCAAGTGGATAAAATGCATGACTTATCTCTGGAATACATGTCCAGTTGAATGATTACAGAAAACGACCACGGATAGCCTCAGTCTTTATGTATCATGTTAATTATTCCATTCCAGCTTATTCATTTATTGGCTCTCGTTAAAGTAAATTGATTAATAGGATTGGTTGACAGAAAAAAAAAACACGTTGACATTATCATTCATTTACATTTACGGACAACATTAAACAGGAGATTTTAAAAGTTTAAAGAAAATATCAATAATACATAACTTCTTTGATTTTTAAATCTATTAAATTAAATCAATTTTTGTGATAATTATTCGTGGCAATTTTGGAGAAGCAGTCTTCATCTGTTGTATATTACTCGTGTGCCTGAAAAAATTCATTCATGGCGGTACGGCACGAACGAAATTTCACGATATTATTCTACCATTATGGTTTAAACAGAAAGGTCTAAATAGTTCTGTTCTTGTCATCGTATCGTATGAATCCGAAGATTCTATTGTTGGCATTGGTTTCCTGATATTTCCCCAGTGAGAATTATTTATAGAAATGCATCGGGTACTTACAGGAGTTGAAAGTTGCGAACATCCTAAGTGAAAGTGATGTTTGTGGGATTCGAACTTGGGTCACCCAGGTCTAAAGTCCGTGACGTTAACAACTGAACCATCGTCATCTCCCAATATTCTTGTTAATGTAATTTTAGAATATATTTGATGATGGGGTTGTTGAAATATTTTCATTCTTTGGACTTTCGGCGGCAAAGGAAAACCCACGATATAATTAAATTTGGAGAGAACATTTTAACTTGCAATCCTAAAGTGTATTTTAGTTCTATGTCAATATTTGCATGTCACATATGGCGACCCCATATTTGAAAAATAGGAGCAGAAGGGGTTATTTTACGTACGAACATAAAATTGACTTAAACTATTATCTATAATATAAATATCACCTGTCTGTTTAAATGTATGTATGTATGTATGTTTGTATGTCTGACTAAAACTTTCGACCGAGGAAACGGATTTTCGCCAGATTGATGTCATTTTGAAGCGCGACCCTTCGGAGGACAAATATCAACATATTATTTAAAAACATTAATCCCTTCACCCTAAACTAGGCACTTTTCTACAGGAAGGGATCGCTTTTTTCGCTGCTATTTTCGAAAGTCATCCATTCGTTTCGATTGACTAGCCTTAATTTAAATCTACGTAACTTCCAGTTTGGCGATGTACACAACAGCAAAGACGTCACGTTTTTTTCACGTTCTTCTTTCTCCTTCGCGGTACTGATTCGAGCCTGCCTGCCTGCCTACTTCCACTTTTTTTTTGCTCAACACATACCTCCAAAAACCCGAGCAACGCCGGGCACCCAGGCTGGTTATATATATGACACATATCACATTAATGGATTTATTAGATAATACTTTCCACGATTCCATAAGTCATTTGTTATTCTAGTAGATAAAAAGCAACAACTCATACAAATAACACAGTCAACACCTCCTCTCCTTCGTAATCCAGAATTCATAGCTGTGTCAGGTTTCTTTTAGTATAGAAAATTTCATATTTATTTGCTCGCGGGAACTGATTTCTGCCAATGTGTACAACTATTTTTATGTGATCAATAGAAAATTAAATAATATCTCACAATCCCTTTCGGTGACCTTTGTCCTCACTAAGCGAAAAATTACAAGTCTAGAATATATATATATATATATATATATATATATATATATATATATATAAATATATAGTATCGACTCCAAACCCCATCGACACACATATTTGCCGATAAATTACATCGCTGAAATTGAATTCAACAGATGTAGTAGCAAATTTCATCAGTTCAACAATTTTTTTTTTCGTTGCTTTCTCCGACACATCAATGCGCCAATCTCGACGTGTCTGGTCCGTCCAAAATTGAAAACCAGACTGACTAGCATGCGAGAGAAAATATATCTTCCTTTCTTTCTTTCATGCCCTCTCTCACTCTTTCTCTTCATTTCTTTCATTCTTTCTTTCGTTTCACGTTCTCTTTCACACGTACCTGAATGACATATTTCAGGCTACTATCATTGACCCCAGCTACAGAGTTTGACATACGTCAGCAACTTAGCCCTTGAACTCTTCTTGCACTAACCAACCCTCACAGCAAAATCACAATTTTCAACGTGCCGGCGTAATCCGGGATAGATTAATCAGAACTACCCACCAGTTTTTTGTATGTTTTTGTAATACATCTTGTTGCCTTATTCCGGCGTTCTGTGTTCTTTATAACCCTTAAACAGGGTTATAACAATTAAAAAAAGATCAGTTTATATCCAATTCCCGCCATTCCTGAATGGCCTTTGTGCCCTAAAAGGCGGTGACTGCTAGAAAAAAATATAATTTTAAATCGATTTTCAATCTGCATAATATGGATAAATCAGAAGGGGAAAAACAGATTGTGAGAGAGATACGTCTGTTTTTTTACACATGTGATTCGTATATTTTGTTTAATCTTAGTCTTTATATTGTCATCACAAAGCTACGCGTTCGAGTGAATGAATTGTTTGTGTCAAGGTGTATATATGTCGATGTAGACATCTGTGGAAGTTTGGGTCGTTGCTTCACTGGGCATTGTTTTTCGCTATAGCAGATGCGAGGTATTTGCTTACTTTGTGATATCCGATCAGACACCCTCGAAAAACACCACGATTGCACCTGTGTTCGCCAGTCAGGAGCGCCTCGAATCGACACTGGAGCAGTAAGAAGGTTTCCTATCTGCAATCCTAAACGGGGAGATCATATTAAACGGGTGGTTACATCACATCATCGAAAGTGACACCGTCTAGATTGGGTGGGTGTGGTGAAAGAGTATGGGTGGTGGTTATGGTAGTATAATTATCGGCCGGTGGGAGGGGTGATTAAAGCTTGAATAAACAAAGAGAGTTCGAGGTATCTATTCTATGCACCCAGTTCGAACCAGTTTACCATCGAATCACACTAGAGAGTCGGTGATATGTGAAGGATGGGGAAGTTGAGTCGGCGAGAAAAAAAAAAGGTGTGAGAAACAAGTTCGAAGGTTATAAGTCTGAGTGACCCAAAATATATACGAAAGATTTCACATTTACTTTACGTATCGAAGCAAAAGCTTGAATGGAGAAATTGAAGTGTAAATGAAATATAATTTTATTATATTATTGAGATAGAATACCCTATTAATACTCCAAATACTTACAAACGTTTGAATGAAATTGAACACATATTTGTCGAAAAGAAATATTCCCGAACTATTAGCATTTAATTGCTTCCCCACGAAAGCAAAATGTAAGAGAAGGTTGTTTTAATGTGGAGACAACTTACCCTCTCCCCAAAAAAGACAAAAGGGGCACTCTGGTTGGAACCAAAAATTGTCTCAGTATCGAGGGTACCCCTCCATTGACCGAAACAAATTATCTTAAAAGTAGTATCAGACCAGATACTACACTTTTATCTTGGCCTTCGGGCCAAGATATACCACCAAATTTTCATCAGATCACAAACAAGAACATAATACAATGTAATAAAAACATAAAAACTAATACTAATATATTGTATTAATAAAATGTGATCTGATTTTTTTTTATTTTTCATTGTTATATGTTTTAATTAGCTTCAGTTTGTGTCTACCCATTAAATATCTTCATTGGATTGATTTCTATCAAATACGCTTATAGATACACTAAACAATAGTTTAAGCAAACTAAATTAACGTTTTATATATATATATATATATATATATATATATATATATATATAGTAACGTCCAAAACTAAGGGACACACTTTAAAACCTAATATTTGTTACAAATAACAACTGTGAAAAGCTGAAATGTTGACAACTTGTAGTCGTTATCATCCATAATAACGTACTAAAATTTGAATTGTTTGCAAATGATAGAAAAAGAATTTTAACAATTATTTATTTATTTTTCAAATAGGAACAGATATTACAAAGTAAGTAAATACCTCGCATAGCGAAAAACAATGCCCAGTGAATCAAAGTCCCAAACTTCTACACATGTCTACATCGACATATACACACCTTGACACAAACAATACATTCACCCAAACGCGTATTTTATAGCTTTGCGATGAAAAGGACAAAGATTAAACAAAATATACGAATCACGTGTGTAAAAAAACAGACGTATCTCTCTCACAATCTGTTTTTTTTTTCCTTCTGATTTATCCATATTATGCAGATTAAATATCGATATAAAATTATATATTTTTTACTAAGAGTCACCGCCTATTAGGGCACAAAGGCCATTCAGGAATGGCGGGAATTGGATATAAACTGATCTTTTTTTAATTGCTATAGTCCTGTTTAAGGGTTATAAAGAACACAGAACGCCGGAATAAGGCAACAAGATGCATTACAAAAACATAGAAAAAATGGTGGGTAGTTCTGATATGTAATCTATCCCGGATTACGCCGGCATGTTGAAAATTGTGATTTTGCTGAGGGTTGGTTAGTGCAAGAGGACTGTAAGGGCTAAGTTGCTGACGTATGTCAAACTCTGTAGCTGGGGTCAACGATAGCAGCCTGAAATATGTCATTCAGGTACGTGTGAAAGAGAACGTTAAAAGAAAGAGAGAAAGAAAAGTAAAAGGGAGAGAGAGGGCATGAAAGAAAGAAAGGAAGATATATTTTCTCTCGTATGCAAGTCAGTCTGGTATACGATTTTGTACGGACCAGACACGTCGAGATTGATGCACAGATGCGTCTGAGAAAGCAATGAAAAAAGAATTAAGAACGGCCGATACGAACGAATGTTGAACCGCCAAGACTGAGAAAGAAATAAACAAAGCGTTAATTAAAAGAAGCCTCCGACTTTTTATTTTGTGCATGCGGTTCCTTTTGCAGCTACGAGCGACGAAGCCAAAAGGCAGAAAAAATGTATATCAACGTGTAGCAGAAGCAGCAATAACTAAAAAATTTTTTTTTTTTTTTTGCCTACTACATTTTTGTTTCACAACGTTTGGTTACTCACACATGCACACGCGTACTAGACGATAAAACATTATGAACACGGTCATATATAGAACTAGACTTTCACGATTACATACATATATACAGATAAAGAGACACATGTAATGAGATATAAACGCCACAGATAAAATCCTCTCCCCCGCTACACAACAATTCATCTAAGCGACGAAAGTGCTAGAGGTGGTCCACCGGATATTGACTCCCACCTTACGGCTTGGTCTCCCGGTATGTATTGATTGTGGAACATTCTATGAATAGGTAACACATGTTAGTTCTGCCACAACAGTTATTGAAATAGAGTAAGACATGAAGCCACTTGATGTTAAGAAACAGAATTTTTTTTTTACACAGTGGTCGCCACTTATCAAGGCCCAGAAACTACTAAGGGATAAGGGTTATTGCAAGTACATTACGTTAGTGTGGTGATTTGATGAAATGTTTACTTAAGGGAGCGGTTCATTAGGAATTTGTAAACGTAGGACTTGAACACATCCAAGTTGTAGTCAGGTGGGAAGCAGGCAGATGAAACAGAGTTCCACAGGCGTGCAGTTCTAAGAAAGAAGCTTTGTTCATGGAATCCACGTTTTAATTTAGGCACATATAAAGAGTGGGGGAAATTTTTCACAGTGGATTCGGCTAGACGGGTGTTTTTCGTGAAAGATTGGCGAGGGGAGATCAGAGATTTGAGTTCAGACGAGCATCTGTCATGGAAATAACGATAAAACAAGGAAAGGCTCGCAACGTCTCTTCTGTGGGAGAGAGGTTGCAAGGTAGAGAAAAGGGCATCCACTAAGCCACGAAGTCTATTTTGTACTCTGTCAAGGCAGGATAAGCTGTTTTTAGCAGCTCCTGTCCAGATATGGCAACAGTATTCCATCCTTGGACGTACTTTACTTTTATATAGATAGAGAATTGCATCATAAGTGAGATATCTTCTGGAACGGTAGAAAGATCCCATTATCTTTCCAGCGACCTTGGCAACAGACTTGATGTACGTGTTCCATTTCAGATCAGGAGTAATGGTCAAACCCAGAAGCTTGTCAAAACACGGGGCCTCACCCAGACGAGAGCCATCCATCCCAATTGATGCCAGATGGGGATCATATCGTTGATGATTTAAGGATAGGAGTTTGGTTTTAGATGCATTAAAGGTAACCAGCCACGTCTTCCCCCACTGAACCACGCGCTCGAGATCAGAGGAAAGAGAATCCGAAAGTAATTTGTCATTTACAGCCGTTGATGTGCTGCCGTAGATGGTCGTGTCATCAGCATAGATGTTAACGAATGATTTAAGTATGTGTTTAGGGAGGTCATTGATGTAGATCAGGAAGAGAGTTGGCCCCAGGATTGACCCCTGAGGGACTCCAACATTAATACTGCAGGCCCCTGATTTTTGTCCATCGATCACTACTCTTATGAGCCTATCGGAAAGAAATGATTCAATGATTGAGAAAACATTTCCAGTTATACCGTAGCTGGAAATCTTGTGAAGTAGACCCTTATGCCATACTTTGTCAAAGGCTTTTGATATGTCAAGAGCAATTGCCCTAGAAAGGAAGCCTTAGTCAAGAGATTCACTAATCCTGTGGGATATAACCGTCAGCACATCTGCGGTAGATCTTGCAGAGCGGAAACCATATTGTGTGTCACTAAGAAGGTTATTCCTGCTGAGGTGGTTGACTATTTCTCTATTTAATATGGATTCCAGCAACTTACTCATAACACACAGGAGACTTATTGGTTTGTACTGAGAGGGAGATGACTTATCACCTGAATTCTTAAATACAGGGCAAACTGATGAGGTCTTCCAGAGAGTCGGAAAACACTTCTTCTTAAGGCAACGCTTAAACAGTTTACTAAGTATGGGAGCAAGTTCTGGTTGAAGCTTTTTTAACACTATAATTGGGATGCCGTCAGGGCCAGTTGCTTTACTGGAATCAAGGTTTTTGATTAGCTTGGCGACCTCATGCACGTATATTTGTATGTTACCTAGCGTGTTCTGTGTTATAGGAGGAAATATGGGGAGTTGATTGCCTTCGTCGCATAAGGTAGAATTAGCTGCAAAGTTCTTTGCAAATAGTTTGGCCTTGTCTGATGCTGACGAGATGACCTCAGGTCCATTGATAATGGTTGGGATAGAACACACACTTCTGTTCAGGATCCTATTTGTTATTTGCCAAAATTGGTGGGAACCAAGCCGCTGATCAGCTACCTTGGATTTAACAGACTGGGCATATAGCTCTCTTGCATTTTTTATTACTCTTTTACAGTGGTTGGTCAATGATAAATATTAGATGAACAATTCCGACCCAGAAAACAGCTATTCTTCCCCCTTTGTCAGAAACATCGTTCATGGAATGTGAAGACTAAAGGCCAAAATAAGAGAAGCGAGCGTAAGGAGGCTGCGGAAAGTTAACACAAGGTCCAATTTCTACTCTCTATAAATTTATAATTTGGTACGATTATTTAAGAAGACGAATTAACATGAATCTGTTTACTTTGGATCATGTAATAGTCAGCTAGGAAACAGCCTCGCGATATTGTGTTCCACAGGCGGGCAGTTCATAAGAAAGAAACTTTGTTCATAGATTTTTCATTTCGTTTCAGGCGCAGATAGAGAGTAAGGGACATTATTAACAGTTGTTGTAGGTAGATGAGTTTTGTCGTGAATGTTTTTTACACGGGAATCACCACTTATCAAGGCCAAAGGGCCACTCGGGGATAAGGGTTAAAGAGTGTACAGTGGTCAAAAAGACAATATCCTAGTAATCATTAAAAGTGTAAATTAGGTAAATTGGATTACTTAAGGGGAACGGGCCATCAAGAACTTGTTTACATTGGACTTGAAGACGGACATATTGTAGTCAGCTGGAAAGCAACTAGACATAAGAGAGTTCCACAGGTGTGCAATTCTAAGAAAGAAGCTTTGTTCATGGAATCTACCTTTAGGTTTAGGCACAGATAAAGAGTGGGGAAAATTATTGATAGTGTTTGCAACCAAACGAGTGTTTCTCGTAATTGTTTTGCGAGGAGAGAACCATAGATTGGAGTTCAGGCGAGAACTTGCCATGAAAATAACGATAAAACAGAAACAGGCTCTCAACGTGTCTTCTGTGAGAAAGCGGTTACAAGGAAGAGAAAAGGGCATCCCCCTCTAGGCTACGAAATCTATTCCGAACTCTGTCAAGGCAAGATAAGGTATTCCTAGCAGTTCCTGTCCAGATATGACATCAATACTTCATGCATCGCAGATGATCAGTCGACCACCCGCTATGAAAATACCGATAAGGCAGAGTTAGACTCGCAATATTTATTGCAAGACAGAGGAAGTAAGGCTGAGATGGGGACTATTAGACTCAAGTGAGGATCAAAGCGTTGGTAATGAAAAGATAAAAAAATTAGTTTTGGAAGCATTAAAATTAATCAAACATTTTTCCCTATTGCATCACGCGTTCAAAAGAGGGAATCAGAAATATCTTGAACACTGCTAGCTATAGATGGTGGTCTGCATATATATCGACAAACGATCTTAGAATGTGATTTGGGAGATCATTAATGAAGATCAGGAAGAAAGCTGGCTCAGGGCGGATCATTTTAATATACTTTATAACAATAGAACATGGGCCAAACGGTGACATTGATATATTTTCAAAATAAACACTGGGTTCTGATTTTAAGAACAATATAAAATAAGAAAGACCACTCACATTTTGAATCTCTAGACAATAAATAAAAAATATATTGAGTAAAAACTTGATTCATCATATTAAAATTTGTAAATTTACGATTCATTTAGTTAAAAAAATAACATCTCTTCAAAACAAAACGAATCAAATACTTTTTTCTTGCCGAAATAGCTTGTATCCGTTTTTAGTGTAAGCAAATAAATATTTTTGTTTTGTGTTTTAATTATTAACAATAATTTGAATTATTCATACTCGTGATTTTTTTTTATTGATATGTAGTAATTAATAATTACGTTTCGGAAATTTTTAGATGAAGGTTAATTATTCGTATTATTTAGATTCTTCGCGCTACTGTTTCGATCTTGAGTGCTATTTTCACGACATTCGGTCGATGTAACATACGATCTTCTTCAGGCGTATCTGTCAAACTCAAGAATCAAGAACCTTGATTCCAGTAAAGCAACTGGCCCTGACGGCATTCCAATTATAGTGTTGAAAAAGCTTTAACCAGAACTTGCCTCCATACTTACAAAACTGTTTAAGCGTTGTCTTAAAGAGAAGTGCTTCCCAACACCCTGGAAAACCTCATCAGTATGCCCTGTATTTAAGAATTTAGGTGATAGATCATCTCCTTCTCAGTACAGACCATTAAGTCTCCTGTGCGTCATGAGTAAGTTGCTAGAATCCATATTAAATAGAGAAATTGTCAACCACCTCAGCAGAAATAACCTTCTACAGCTGATGTGCTAACAGTTATGTCCCATAGGATTAGTGAATCTCTCGAGAAAGGCTTCCTTTCTAGGGCAATTGCTCTTGACATATCAAATAATTTCGATAAGGTATGGCATAAAGGCCTACTTCATAAGATTTTCAGCTATGGTATAACTGGAAATGTTTTCTCAATTATTTAATCATTTCTCTCTGATAGGCTCATAATAGTAGTGGTTGATAGGCAGAAATCAGAGGCCCACAGTATTAATGCTGGAGTCCATCAGGGGTCTATCCTGGGCCCAACTCTCTTCCTGATCTACATCAATGATCTCCCAAAACACATACTTAAATCATTCTATGCTATTATGACTCATTCTAAATTGCCTGATCTACTCTCTGCTTCCTTTGTTCCAATTCAGTAAATCGTTCGTCTGTTGGTCCTCGTCAATTCGCTGTTTTGATACCTCATTGAAATAGAGCTTCTTATTCCAGTACCTTCTTTCTTGTATAACTCTCTTTCTTGTGACTTTTTTCCTCTTACCTGTGTCTTTTCAAAACTAATTCCAATAAGCATCTCATGTCTTTGCGATAACCATCGTTCGTTCTAGTTGGCCTCTTATATCAAGTGGCTTCAGTCCTAGTCTGGAGCTATCTCTATAAAAAAAGGCTAATCGTAAATAATATCTATAAAACACATACTTTTTGTTACAATATACTTGCCCTAGTCGATAAAATAAAATGCATTTTTTTACATAGGAGTCACAACTTGTCAAGGCCCAAAAGCTACTCGAGAATAAGGGTTAATGATTTTACGGTAGTCAGTGAGACAACAGTGTATAAATAGTTAGTAATGAAAATGGGGTCGAAATGGGTTACTTGGGAGGGGGGACTCAACAACAAATTTGTTTATAGTAGACTTGAAGACGATCATAATATAGTCAGCTAAAAATCAGATCAGCGGGACAGAGTTCTAGAAATAGACTGTTCTAGGAAAGAAGCTTTGATCTACGGAATTTGCGTTTGAATTTACGAACATATAGTTTTGTTAATCAGACGAAATGATAATGAAACATTAAAAGTTAAATTAAAAAAAAAATTAGATTCTATTGAAGCTGCTTGGTGAGTTGTAAATGAAATAGACTTGCTTTTCGGTAATTTATCACAACAATTTGACTTTTGTTCTTGAATGATCACAATTTGAAATAAACCATTTTGTAACAAATTTACTTTAAGCTGAATGTATATCATTGTTTGTTATATTTGATAAAATAAAACCAAAAAATTTGAAACTAATAATTATTTATTAAAACCATCTTTCTATTAGTTAAGAAGAAAGTTCTTGATGTATTTTCAAATAAGTTTCCGTTATACTACCTTTACTTTATATATCAGTTTAAAGAGCTCTTTTCGCTCTATCTAATCTTTTAAATTACAATCGTTTTAAAACAATTATGTCGCCTTTTCAGAACGTTGAATACAAGAGGAAAAAAAGGCAAATACGCATAATTTTCTTATTTCAATTCAAGCTAGGCCGAAAAACTGCTGAAACAGTTCGTGATATCAATTACGCTTTTAGCGTAGGAATCTCTACTGAACGCACAGACCAATAGTGGTTTAAGAAATTTCGTGGCGGCGACGAGAGTCTTGAATATGATGAGCGTAGTGGTTGGCTATCGGATGTTGACAACGATCATTTAAGAGCCTTAGATGAAGCCAATCAACGCACAACTGTTCGAAAACTTGCTTTTGAATTATGCGTAATGCATGCCACGATACCCAACCACTTCAGAGAGATTGGAAAAAAAATTGGTAAATGGATACCTCACTAATTGAACAACATTAAAAAAGAAACGCCATTATGAAATGTCATCTTTTCTTTTTTACGCAACAAGAACGACCCGTTTTTCGACTGGGTTTTGACTTGCGATGAAAAGTGGGGTTTTCATGTCAACCAGCAACGCTCACCTCAGCGGTTAAACGCCAGCAAAGCTCCAAGACACTCCCCGATACCACAGTTGTACTAAAAGAAATTCATGCAGACTTTTTGGTTGTCTGCGCCCGGTATAATCCATTCAGATTTTTTTAATTCAGGCGAAACGATTACGGCGAAGAAGTACTGTCAATAAATGGATGAAATGCATCAGAAACTTTGACAACAACACCCAGCATTAATCAACAGAAAAGGCTCAATTCTCTTCCACAACAATGCCCGATCGGATGTTGCTAAACTGACTCTGCAGAAGTTGAACGAATTTGCCTACGAAACTTCGCCTCATCCGCCATACTCTTCAGATCTCTCATCTACCGACTACCATTTTTTTCAAGCATCTCAACAACTTTCTCCATGAAAAATGCTTACTAAAATCTAAGCGATATCAAAAAAGCCTTCAGGGACTTCATCGCCACCAGAAAGCCACATTTTTACGTTATTGGCATAAATACACTCGTTTCGAGTTGACAGAAGTTTTTTGGTTCTAATGATGTTTATTTCAATCACTATTTTTTATTTGTTTTAACCGAGATATGTTCATGTAAATTTTAAAGTTAATAACCGTAAGAACTTTCTTGTCAACCTAATAAACAATAATCATTGAAATGAGCCATAATATTCGGTATTTAATCCGCTGTTTGATCATACGAGAATCATTCAAAAAGATAAGACCCATATTTTTTTAATTCAAGATTGAAGGACTAATAAGACAGGAGTGGTACCATTAGAACGAGCAATCTTTAGTGCTCCAAAATATATTTTTCTATGTAGTCACCACCATTCTCAATGCATGTTTGTCAGCGATGAACGATGATAATGCATGGGCATCCCAAAAGTAAAACCTAATATATCTTATTAAAATTGCAATAGTTTTGGCCTACAATGGGGGGGGGGGCATGATCCCTCACAGTTTGGGAGATTCTATTTATAAACGCCGATGTTGCGACGAATCAGATTAATTCACGTTCTGCTCCCAACCAATCAGAAACCAGAATTGCTCCATAAAAATTAACCCCCCCTTTTTTTTAGCAACCTTGCATCTGTTTTCTTCGTGTCAACACGGGAAGAATCTTTTTCCCTGTGACTACAAAATTCTAAAGTCAGGATCCTGAACAATTCAAGAGCTGTCTACTGAGAACCAGTCACCTCCAGGACTTGTATAGAACAACTAACCATCGGAAACTGCTCTGAAACTAAATATGGCTTCCAAATGAAGAGTTAAACAACCACGAAGACGAGAGTGGTACTATTTAAATAGGAGACCGTTTGTGCTCCAAAATTTATTTTCTTACGTATCACAATTCTCAATGCACTTTTGTCAGAAATCCAATGAAGCATTTATACTTCTGACGCAAGTACATGACAGGGTTGCCCTTATTTTACTTATAAACAAATAAAAGTATATATATATATATATATATATATATGATGATTGCAACGTCTTGTCAGACGAGTGTCACTCCCTCAGACACTTAAAGTCCATGAGCCCCAAAATGACTTGCATCGCCACATGGCCGTTTTAATAGACAGATGCATGAGGGAGTATCTATACACAGACGATGCTACAGAGTCTTAGCTGTGTACCACAGTTAAGTCTCTCTTTCTCGGTTCAAAATTTTGAGATCCAGCAGCAAGCAAGAGCAAGATAGCCAGCAACAAGTTAAACTTCAGACCAGCTTAATGCGGGTACTGGTCTCAGGCTTTATGTTTTTTTAAATCAAAGGTTTGCTTCTCCTAGAAAGGTTGCCTTCACCACGGCTTACGGGAGCCCTCTCCACCCCAACACACACATACATACACACAAACACACACGGTGCTAGTTGGCCGTTGACCCCGAAAAAGGGTTTATTCGCCCTTTGGAAGGTCTTGTTTTTAATCCTTCAGGGAGACTAGCTACCCTCCTCACCAAACAAGTCTGGTGGGGGAACCAGTTTAGTCGCCGGTGACTCGACCATGAGGCAGGTAGTACTGGATAACATGGTACCAGTAGCATATGACATGACCTGACACACACACACACACCCACACACATATATATATATATATATATATACACATATATTATGTTTAGAAAATATAAATGACAATTACGCTACATAGAATTTTCAGCGTTTGTCCTGGTGAGTATTCGTCAGCCATATATATATTTTCAAAAAATGCTACCTAGTTCTACTTAGGTTTTAAGCACTGTCGAAATAAATACTGAAACTAGATACATAAAGTTTATGTAGATAAATAAAATAGTAATATAATATATATATATATATATATATATATATATATATATATATATATATATATATATATATACATGAGTGCGTGTGACAGCAATGCTTCGAATGACGCAGTTATTTTCATTGAAACGACTGCATTTGTGATTCTGTGAATCGTCGGCACTTTTTGAAGAATGCCGCGAGGAACAAGCGTATTGTCTGTCGCCGAAATTGTACGAAGGAACACGTGAAGACGGGCCGAATGTCAGGTGTCACGCGATAACGTTCTTCTTTCTGCCTTGTCGAGCGCACCTGCGAGACATAACGATACGCACGTGCTGTCGGGGAAGCAAGCGATACTCGGAGGGACAGACAGAATTGTCGTGGCCTTTTCTACCTTTTATTCGTCTTTCAACCAAGAAAACGTCTTTTACGACAATAACGACGACAACAACAAAAATGAGACTACTACTACTACTACTACTACTACTACTAATAATAATAATAATAATGATAATATTAATATTAATATTAATAAAAATAATAATATAAATAATAATACTCAGTTGATGCAATTCACGTTACAAATTTACAGATATTAGATCGTATCATGGATATGTATTACCCCAAATTACTTGCAAAAAAAAAAGAACAGAAAAAACAACAAAAACCCAATACTATCACGAAACGGTAAAAAACACCACTGGAATCTTTAGGCGTATATAGGTATTGAATTTAGGATAAAAACTTTGATCGAGCATCTGAAACTGGAAAAGTACAACCCGAAAAGTAATACAAGCTGTAAACGAACGGATCAATTATAAATATTTGTAACATTTTGCAAACGGACTCTATCAAATCAACATCGATGAAAGAGATAATAAAAGGAAATACTACGAAACAAAGAGGAAAATCCTAAAAATTAAAAACATATTTAGTTGAAAAGTAAAAAAGAAATAAATTCTTGGAAAACGCCTCATCGGAATTACTATTAGCCCTTTACGAATTGAACAAAAAATAAATTCAGGAAATTTGGTCAACGAACCAGGAAAGTAATCACTAGGTGTTTATTAAGACTTGCATTTATTTAGGAAAACAACATTTTTTAAAATACTTATCACGACATGAAAATAGTTTTCTTTTATATAAGAAAATAAAGTTTTACTATTTATTAAGTGTTTTAGCAGCAATTGATGAGCAGTTAGTTCTGGAAAGGTTATTAAGAAGAACGTAATGAATTTCGAATTCAATCAAATATGGCAACTGGTTTCTCTCCCATCGGGCAAAGACATAAAATTTGATTTTCTTAGTTAAAAAAAAACCCTACTTGATCAATTTACATTGAGTCGGGACTGGATTCGTCAACTGGGAAAAGATTTGTCTCTTGCGTTCCATAGACGCGTTCAGTGGATATAACTAAAGAAGATGTAGAAATCATAATAAACATCTGCAAACTCAGAGGAAGTCGTGAATAAAGTTACCTGTTAATTATTACTTGGTATTTGACGTTTCTTCGGAGGGACAATCTGTTAGAGGACTTCAAGGGAAGGATCAACTGCCGGATAACAGCGGTATGCGCCTTTTCTTTATTTCATACAGACAGGAACTGCAATTAAATGTATAACACACACAGAAGCACCGACACAGGAGACAAACAGAAGAACATACTATACATACATTAAAAGAGACATTATACGATCGGGCTCGGTAACATACAGACAAGGGTATATACATACTCATATATATATATATATATATATATATATATATATATAACTACTTAAGTTACTCACATAAATTAATATACGAAAGTATAGATTTATGCGTAAGTTTTAAGTATTTACTTCAAAAGTGCTCAATACGTAGGTAGAGCTAGTGAGTAAGTTATAAAATGTATATGTCGATTAAGCTACACTGAATATTCCGCGTTTCATCCACTTTAGGATTCTTCAGGTGCATAAGCCTGAAGAGTCCTAGAGTGGATAAAACGCGGAATATTCAGTGTAGCTTAATCGCCATATTCATTTTATAACTTACTATATATATATATATGTTTAGACATTAGATATATATATATATATATATATATATATATATATATGTTTAGGCATTAGACGATAAAATAGGCTATGTAGACACGTTATTTATATGAACACTTATGTACACACATAGACACGCGCACATAAAAAATGACGCCTATATATATAAACACACTGCTATACCACACAAGTAAAATATTGCATTAGAAGTTAGGTTTTTCAAGACACATGAAGACCGCATCAACCTATTTTACAAGGAATTTTTTTCTACTTATTACTAATGAGTCAACACATATCGCGGTTAAATCTCATTTGAAAATTAGGATTAAATTGGTAGATGAATTGTGATGAATACTGTAAAAGGATTTGAAATATTCACATATTAACCCAAGACACCAACTGACCCCCCCCAAAAAAAAACAACAAAAAAATACACATAAATTTTTACTTTGTCTTAAACTTTCGCTCCATCCCTATTTCTTGTAAGAATTATATTTCAGTAATAATTTTAAAGTGTAGAAAGTTGCTTTCCAATCATCCTGTATAAATTATTTGTTGTCTGTTATTTTTACGAGTTTTCAACTGTTAATTCATCGGTTAATTCTAACTTAATATTTTCTCATGCAACTCTAATTTAGCGCTTTCACTGCTCCATCCAGTTAGCAAAGAATTTAAATTCCCTTAATCTACAAGGATTTCATTCTTCACTGAAACATCACTGTGTTTTTCACGTGTTTTATCGACACAGGAATACTGAAATAGAATTCGCAAGTAAAAAGTCTTAAAAACAGTTTTCACATCGTTAAAGTATACGGCTAGGTAGATAATTTAACTCTACCGCATTTTGTATCAATTATTAGTTGTTTCTACAATATTTTACTTGTTCTGAACTGTTAAATGTTTTATCCAGAAATGCGCTTGTAATCTATCTATCTATCTATCTATCTATCTATCTATCTATCTATCTATCTATCTATCTACTAATTAATAAAAGGAAATTTGCGTGTGTGAGTTCGTTACCCATGGCTTGACCGAGTTTTATGAAATTTCACGCAAATGTATTTTATGTATCTGGCAATGTTCATAGATAGATACAAAAACTCCGATGAAAGAAGGAACAGGCGATTTGACCAACTTTACAGCTTATCCAGCTTAACATCAAAAGTGTATTTGAGAAATTTTATTACCACACAAGCAGAAAGGCCCGGTATATAAAATCATCAGTAGGTTCTTTGATATCATAAGGGCGGGTTCGAAACGAATTTTTCTGTTTAGAGCACACTTCAATCATGATACTTGACTTTTACATTTTAAACTTTTATTCAAGTCATTCTATATAAAAAATTATAAAATCAACAGTAAGATTTCTACAGTGCAATATAAACTGCAATGTCTTGTGGACTAAGTGATTGCCGGGGGCATGTTAAGCTTCCTCTCAGTGCATCGTAGTGTGTTCCCAACTAGAGCAGACAATCAATCGATTTGATTAAAAAATGACCAATAAGACCGATTTCGATGACAATAAAAATATAGATTTCTGAAACATTAATTGATTATCATTCAATCCCGGGAAACGTCGGGCCTCCCTGCTAGTTTATCTATAAAATCCAATTTACTCTTTTCATAATCAACCTTTATTTAGCGCTTTGAATATTTCACATAGTTCGCAAACTGCGCTTACAATTTGCTTGTCATTTTCAGCTTATCCTCTCTCTATCCCAAAGAGGACGTTCTCTGAAAAGACGCCTAGAAATAAAATCGCAGATGGCTAATAAGAAAAAGTGAAATATAAACGGGCCAGTTCGAGCACTGGCCAACCACAGATTTTGTAATATTCACATCTTAGTTCAGGCGAAAACCCTTGTTAATTGTTTTAGGCTAATTCAATTGCAAACAAGACAAAGAAGAGATTCAAAAAGGTCAAACCGCCAAGACATCATTGAAGCTTGACATAAATCTTTCTAAGCACACACAAAAAAATAATAAAATATAAATAAAATAAAAAAATAAATAAAAATAATCACAGTGTCCTATTCTATCCACTGCGTCTCTTCAGACAGCTTTGTTTCTTCACCAACTTTTCAAATTTTAATGCTAATTTTCATACTTTGATTCAAGTCTCTGGTCGCGTTTCCAGCTGTCATTTTATGACAGGAGACAAAATTGACCCGGATTTTACAAAAAGAAAGGAATGAATAAGGTGCCGTTTCCCTTAAGGACGTTGAATTACCTGCGTACTTTTCCTACCCACTTTTTCGGGGCGTGTAACCAGATAGTCAGCCAGTGAGCAGGGTGTTAATTTGAAAACCTCTTGGAAGCCCGTCACTATGTCAATCTCCTCGATCCGCATCTTCCGGGTCCCGACTGGTTTTTTCTGTTACTGTACAAGTCCATTTAACCCATGTCTTCAACCGAATCTTACCTAGCAAGAGTCGAGCACGTCACCATTGACAGAGATTGACACAAATCCCAGCTTCACCGTATGGTGTAGATTCACCACAATTAGGAAGACGTAGCTGAGAAGAGACACTGATGTTCCATGCATGTGTCAAGCGGTGATGTCAGTTTTGATAGACCGAATTCAATGTTGAACCACGTTCCGTGCAACGCGGATTGTCATCTTTAACGCTCTCTTGTAGAACGTGTTTTCCAGAAAGTGATGAGAATATACGTATTTTATATTTCTTGTTGTAAAACATTATTGCAAATATATTAACACACTTCTTCATATTCTACTAAAGCGTCCTAATTTATTAAGGAAAAAACTACTCGAGGATAAAGCTTATGATAGCAAGATTACCCGAATGCCGATTTTTTCGAAAGACATTTTAATTTTTAGCCATTTTTTTTTTAGAATCATTTAACAGACTTTGATCAAAATTAAAGTAAGGATTCTAAAAATAAGGTTTAGCTAGATTTTAATATTTGTTGTGAGCAATGTTACTTTCTTTGCTTAATTAATTTTCATTGTCCAAGAACTCGTCTTCTCATATATATATATATATATATATATATATATATATATATATATATATATATATATATTGTAAGAAAGTAATAAAGAATGCAAGAGAGTTGTATGCTCAATCTGTTAAGTCCAAAGTAGCTGAGCAGCGGCTTGGTTCCCACCAGTTTTGGCAAATAGCAAACAGAATCCTGAACAGAAGCGTGTGCTCCATCCCAACTATTATCAATGGACCTTAGGTAATCTCGTCAGCATCAGACAAAGCCAAACTCTTTGTCAAGAACTTTGCAGCTAATTCTACCGTTTGCGATCAAGGCCGCCAACCCCCAATATTTCCTCCTGTATCAGAAAACACGCTATGTGATATACGTATATCTGTACGTGATGTTGCCAAGCTAATCAAAAACCTTGATTCCAGTAAAGCAACTGGCCCTGACGGTATTCCAATTATAGTACTTAAAAAACTTCAACCTGAACTAGCGCCCATACTTACAAAACTGTTTAAACGTTGTCTTAAGGAGAATAGTTTCCCATCTCCCTGGAAAATTTCATCAGTATGCCCTGTATTTAAGAATTCAGGTGATCGCTCATCCCCCTCTCAGTACAGGCCAATAAGTCTCCTGTGCGTCATGAGTAAGTTGCTGGAATCTGTGTTAAATACAGAAGTAATCAACCATCTCAACAAAAATAACCTTCTTAGTGACACTCAATATGGTTTCCGTTCTGCTAGATCTACAGCAGATGTGCTTACAGTTATATCTCATAGGATTAGCAAATCTCTCGACGGAGGCAACCTTTCTAGGGCAATTGCTCTTGACATATCTAAGGCCTTTGATAGGGTATGGCATAAAGGTTTACTTCATACGATCTCTAGCTATGGTAATTCTGGAAATGTCTTCTCAATTATTAAATCATTTCTTTCTGATAGGTTCATAAGAGTAGTAGTTGAGGGGCAAAAATCAGAAGCTCACAGTATTAATGCCGGTGTCCCTCAGGAGTCCATCCTGGGCCCAACTCTTTTCCTGATCTACATTAATGATCTTCCAAATCACATCCTTACATCATTTGTAGATATCTATGCTGACGACACTACCATTTATGGTAGCACATCTAAGACAGTAAACGACCAAGTTCTCTCCAATTCTCTCTCCTCTGATCTTGAGCACGTAGTACAATGGGGTAAGGAGTGACTGGTTACTTTTAATGCATCTAAAACCAAGCTTCTCTCTTTACATCATCAACATTCTGATCCACATCTGGCATCAATTGAAATGAATGGCTCTCGTCTTCAGGAGGCCGCAAGTTTTGACAAGCTTCTTGGCTTGACCATTACTCCTGATCTTAAATGGAACACGTACATCAAATCTGTTGCCAAGGCCGCTGGAAAAATGGTGGGATCTTTCTATCGATCCGGTAGATATCTCACTGCTGATGCTATTCTCTATCTATATAAGAGCCAGGTACGTCCAAGGATGGAATACTGTTGCCACATCTGGGCAGGAGCTGCTAGAAAGGACTTGGCCTGCCTTGATAGAGTTCAAAATAGACTTCGTAGCCTCGTAGGAGATGTCCTTTTCTCTTCCTTGCAACCTCTATCTCACAGAAGAGATGTTGCGAGTTTGTCTCTGATGTATTGTTATTTTCATGGAAAGTGTTCGACTGAGCTTCAATCTATGGTCCCCTCTCGCCAAACTTTCACAAGAAACACTCGTCTAGCTGTAAACACTCAATAATTCCCCCACTCCTTATCTGTTCCTAAACCTAAATGTAGATTCCATGAACAAAGCTTCTTTCTTAGAACTGCACGCCTGTGGAATTGTCTTTCGTTTTCCTGCTTTCCGGCTGACTACAATATGGTTGTCTTCAAGTCTAACGTAAATAAGTTCTTGATGAGCCGTTCCATATAAGTTATCAAATTTACCAAATTTTCATTACTAATGATTACTATATTGTCCAATTTCTACTGTACACTCTTTAACCCTTACCCTTGAGTGGCCTCTTGGCCTTGATAATGTGGTGATGCCTATGTAAATATATATATATATATATATATATATATATATATATATATATATATATATATATATACGAGAACCCCGTACCACAGTTAAGGCTTCGAACCATTACGCCAATCAGCAGCTATATATATATATATATATATATATATATATATATATATATATATAACATAAGCATCACCACTTGTCAAGGCCCAAAGGCCACTCGAGGATAAGGGTTAAAGAGTGTACAGTAGTCAATTGGACAATATAGTAATCGTTAGTAATGGAAATTCGGTAAATTAGTTAACTTAAGTGGAACGGCTCATCAAGAATTTGTTTCCGTTACACTTGAAGACGACCATATTGTAGTCAGCTGGAAAGGAAAAAGGAACGTGCAGTTCTAAGAAAATAGCTTTATTCATGAAATCTACGTTTAGGTGTAGGCACAGACAATTGGGTAATTATTGATAGTGTTTGGAGATAGACGAGTGTTTCTTGTGAACGTGTTGGCGAGGAGGGACCATAGATTGGATCAGTCGAACACTTACCACGAAAATAAGGATAAAGCAGAGACAAACTCGCAACATCTCTTCTGTGACACAGAGGTCGCAAGAAAGAGAAAAGGATATCCCCTACGAAGCTACGAAGTTTATTTTGAACTCTATCAAGGCAGGATTAGTCCTTTCTAGCAGCTCCTGCCCAGATGTGACAACAGTCCTCCACCCTTGGACGTACCTGGCTCTTAGATAGAGAATAGCATCAGTAGTGAGATATATACTGGAGCGATTAAATGGATCCCACCATTTTTTCAGTGGGCGTGGCAACGAATTTGAGGATTGTGTTCCATTTCAGATCAGGAGTAAAGGTCAAGCCCAAAAGCTTGCCAAAGCATAAGGCCTCCTCAAGACAAGAGCCATTCATTTCAATTGATGCCAAATAGGTGCTCAGAGCGTTGATGATATACAGATAAAAGCTTAGTTTAAGATGCACTAAAATTAACCAGCCACCTCTTTACCCCGTGCTCAAGATCAGAGGAGAAAGAATCGGAGAGAACTTGGCCATTGACGGTCTTAGATGTGCTATCATATATGCATATTTATATGCACGATCACACACACATACACACACACACCTATATATATGTACATATATACATGTGTATATAAATTTATACATAAATTACACATATATATCATAATAAAGCCATATGCATATTTGTTTACAGTGTATGTCATAGCTGACGCCCTAATAATAATGATGTCATATGTTTATAGTAATCGTATGTTTGTTCACAAAAACGCAATATATGACGTCTGAGCCGATAAGTTTATATATGAGGACGTCATCGCAGATGCCATTTATGACGTACATTGTTTCGACCTGTCAACGCTGGATATATATAGCCTTTCTTCTCTCTATCTATTTGTATATATATATATATATATATATATATATATATATATATATATATATATATATATATATATATATGCAACAAGGCAATTGACACAGTTTATATATATATATATATATATATAAACTGTGTCAATTGCCTTATTGCAGATGATTAGCATATTAATATTTCACTACATATACGTCACAAAAATATTAAAATTGTATCATTAAAGGACTGATTTAAGGTTAGTTAATTTTAATCAAATTCATGTGATATTCACGAAGTTATGGCATTTTATTTATTAGTAAAAGGATGATACTGTCCATCGCTTTATTGCAGATCTTATACAATGTCCAAAAAAAGAAAAAAAAGAAAACTGGCGATTGAAGTTATCGAAAAGCAAAGGATTGTTGCTGGATACGCAGAAGGATTGTCCATCAAAGATTTAGTCACAGAGCTGGACAGGGATCCAAGAAACTTGGCTTTATTTGTGAAAATCCCCTACACCAAATACAGAAAGAATAAGGACACCAGGAGAAACCTTTCACATCGTGATATTCGGAAAATTCGTAGAGAGTCAACCGAAACCAAAACAGTACAAGCGCTTCCATTTTTTCAAAAGCTAGAATCATTCCAAGATTTAGGCACGCCTGATTCAATGTTTTGAATGAGAAATTTTTGTTTGGGTGGATGAATAACGCGTACAGAAATATCTCGGCAAGTTGAAATGTAAAATGTTAATTTCAACATGCAGGCATATTTCTATTACTTTTGAGCATGCGCAAATTCATTCATGGCTTGACATGGTTTAATTTGAAATAGTCCTTATCTATCTGTTGATAGCTGAAACGGTAGGAAACGTAGCTGGTGCGCTAAATGTTTTGGTTTCGATTCTAGCTGATGGCACCGAAGTCAATTTTTTAATCTTTTTAAATCAGTCCTCTATATAAGGTACAATATAATATTAAATAGAAAATTGGCTCTATAATAATAAATTCTGCATGAATTAAAATACATTTACGCATACTTAACGACTGGCCAATTCTTAGCGCCTTTCGCTAGTTTATAATAAAAAACGCGAGGAACTAACAAAGGAAACTGTACGTTTAAAACTAAGTAACGTTTTGATGTATTAACGAGGGATAAGGGAGATACTATATATCATAAATAAAGCTACGTATGATCTATTACAATAATGGAATTTCCTAGAGACTAGTCACGTTCAAATGTAGGAGATACACATTCTGTTTACAAAGAGAAGATCTCTTCAAACGAACATGAATAGTCTCCAACATCTTTAAATTAAAGTTCGAATAAGCACGACTAAAAATGGTGAATGAGTCAATGCTGAAGTTATATATCTGTGTGCGTGTCTGGTAACGAATAGGCTCCTATATGGTTGACTATTATAGAAAACTGATCATATATAATGATAGAAGATGCATCGAGACACAGGAATGGGTATGTTTGATCTGGCATAATGATTATTTATTAAAATTGTGGGTTCTGCGTACGCGCCTGGTCCACAAAGTATGGAAATAAAAATAAAAAATTTGAAAATAAAACGTTTACAAGTGTTTTTGATATAGATGTACATAATAATACTTTGATACGTATGTTTTAACTTAAATAGGGATGGTATAATAAAATTGTGGGGTCTGCGTTCGCGCCTGGCCTATATAGAATGGAAATAGGCACAAACTTTAATAAAGACTTTTCATATCTATCTGCGTAAGTATACTTTGATAATTATGTTTCAGTTTGAAGAAATATGGTATAATAAAATTATGGTGTGTTCGTTCGCGCCTTACCTCCATAGAATGGAAATATGTCACAAAGTTTAACAAGGTTTTTTTAATATAGACCCACAGAATGTGTGATAAGTATTTCAGTGTGAACAGGTATGGTATAATAAGTTATGGTGTTTATCTATTTTATTTTTACTTTCATCATATTTTGCTTTGGTTTTGATACCCCCAAATTCGAAGCTATCGCTTTACAACCCTTCCTTTTCATAACCTATCATGCTTTCATAAATCAAAGTCCATTTTCTGTATATTGTTTTTGAACCCAGTCAACGATGGGTACTTTTGTTAGTATATATATATATATATATATATATATATATATATATATATATATATATATATATATATATACTCGTAGCCAAATTGAATATTGAAATGCTAATTTCTTTGGTTCTATGGGACAAAACTACATGACAATTTCCAGAATTTTTTAAAATTATAATACTATTCTATGGTTGAAATTTTATGTTAATTGGTAAAAAAAACCCTATATTTTCAAACCAATAAAATGTTGTTAAATTTTCCTACAGTTGTATATATAATGGCATGGCAGGCCAGCCTTAGTTTTATTGCTTCAGGTTGAATTTTGCTTATTGTTTTTTGCTGGTTCCTTCTTTGTTTTGTAAGGTCCAAATGCCACTCGAGGATAAGTGTTAGTGAGTGTTTAGTAGACTGGAAGACAACACTATGATAATCGGTAATGGTGTACTCGGAAAGAGTTTTATTATTTAAGAGAATGATTCAACAAGAACTTATTTACATTAGACATGAATGCTATTGTCAGTTGGGAAGAAGTCACACACTTTTATTCTATTGACAAAAAAAAAAAAAATCAAAGTGTCAAATAGCTACGAAGACGGGTGTGGTACTGTTCAAACAATAAACTTTTTGTACTCTAGAATTTGTTTTTCTACATTGTCCCCGTTATTCTCAATGCACTTTCGACCGCGATGGCTGTACATCAGCGTCTGGGGCACACGTTCTCATATGAGGGTCGTTCCCAAAGTAAAACTTTTTTTTTTTACTAAAACCGTTGAAGAGATAAGAAGACGGAAGTCGCACCATTAAAACAGGCAACCTTTTCTGCTTCCAAATTTATTTTTCTCTATAGTCACCAATATTTTCAATGCACTTTTGCCAGTATTCAATGAGGCATGTCTGCTTCTGACGAACGTCTGTGACGTGGATTGCTTCCTGGGGGTCAACATGTACAACAGAAATGAAAATTTTAGGTCATAAATGCACAAGTTCAGTCATCATAATAATTGAATTTGCAACCCGCTCTAATCTTATTCGGATAGAATAAACAATAGATATTACTTTTGGAACTCTGCTCGTAATATAATAATAGTTTATAATTCCATAAATCATACACTTTAAAAGAAATAATTATATTTATTCATCATCATCATACATATGAATCCAAAGATTCTATCGTTAGCATTGGTTTCCGCGATATTTTTCTAGTCAGAATTATTTCTAGAAAGACATTCGAAATTACGGGATGGAGCCACGTGAAAGTCGCAAACATTAAAGGTGAAAGTCATTTTTGTGGAACGAACTGAATCCAAACTTGGGATATCCAGTTTAACACTAGACCGCTATCAGCTCCCATTATACAGGATGTTCCAAAAGTCTTGGGCACATTTTGACATTGAATATTTCGAGAACTATTAAGATATTGAATCTGAAAAGAAATGAAACAATCAATAGACTTACAACAACAACAAAAAAGCTTTAAAATGGCATAATCTTCATCTTACTACCATGCATAGTTAAGCAGATATGAAGACTTCAAATGTGTTAAAGACTTTTGGAACACCCTGTATTTACTGAGATTTTATTTTTTACTGATTTGGGGGATTAAATTTAGAAATATGTAATACAGATAAGAAGCTAACTGTTATAGTTTACGCATGTTATTTGTACAAAAAAATGTATACACTTTAATAGCAACGCCAATTGTGACATTTTTTCTGTTAAACGTTATATCAAGAAACGTGTCTCTGATGGTAAGGATTGTACAAATCTTGTTGAACGCTCTTCTCTTTTATAGGCAATGTTATAGGCAATATTATTGGAAATATTATAAGAAATATTATAGGAAATATTATAGACAATACAATAATCTACTAATTCATGAGTTGTAGATAATTACCTCTATCTCTACTATTATATAAAAGTCACTTTGTATGTTTGTGTGTTTGTGTGTGTTTGTGTGTGTGTCTGTGTGTCTGTGTGTCTGCGTATCTGTAGGAGTTCCCTCCTCATAGGTTCCGAAACGGTTGCACCTATCTTTTGGAAAAATTTCACACAAAGTAAATTTATATTTCTAGCAGTGTTCTTAATTATGTTTTGTACAGAAATTCATTCAATAAGTATCAAAAATCGAAGAAATTTGGTGTAAAAATATTCTCTATTCTCTTATAGATAAAAAATCATTTTTACAGGGGAATATTTTATGTTACACCTGTGTAACCTTGGTCGGTGTTATATAAAATATTCCCCTTTATAAATTCCTTCATTTTTGTATCTATAAGAGAAGAAACACTATTTTTAAGATCGTCAAAATCAAATATCAACTGACGTGATATTGTAAACAAGCAAGGAATTCGATGAACGACATTATCATTATAATTAAAAAAAAATTGCAAATTAGTCCACCGGGCAATTTATTTCTCGTAATATATGATAGTCAATAGAAGATTGATTATATAATAATATATACGCAATTTGTATAAATTAAAATATTATGTTTAAGCGACCGAGCAACGCCAGCACCCCGCTAGTTTGGATTAAAATGATTATCTAGATCAACAACAATAATAATTATTGATTACATAGCTAAAACCTGAAAAATACTTTGGAATGAGGTTGTATATAATTGCCTGTCTCCGAGCGAACCTACATTGTATATTTTCCAATTCTTGCCATTTACTGCCCAAATCAAGGAGAAGATAACTCTATATTTAAAAACATATACATTGTATATTTTCCAATTCTTGCAATTTACTGCCCAAATCAAGGAGAAGATAACTCTATATTTAAAAACATACACTGTATATTTTCCAATTCTTGCAATTTACTGCCCAAATCAAGGAGAAGATAACTCTATATTTAAAAACATATACATTGTATATTTTCCAATTCTTGCAATTTACTGCCCAAATCAAGGAGAAGATAACTCTATATTTAAAAAAATATAGAGCCCTAGACCAGCCAAGAAAATGCCCAATCTTACAACAGCATTGTTAATTGTTTCTACTGATAATGCTGTACAATAACACATTTGGTGTATATATTTTATAAAATTGATTTCAACTTAAATAAATTCTAAAATTAATTCATGCAAAAAGCATCAAACAGTTGCTACCAGTTATTAAACATGGGAGAACTAAATTCTTGTAAACGTATTTTGTATTTTACATTTAGTATTAGACTGACTGAAGCAGTAATATAGCTGAAAGTTTGTATTTCATTAATGAGGGAGAAAGCAAAATTGTGTATTTAACAACATATGAATTACTTATAGTTTCAGGAAAAAAAACTGTTTAGAAAGTGCTGTCTGTAAGCATTTCGAAAGATTTATTTTGCAAGTGTTCGATATTTTCATCGTGAAATTGTATTTACAGGAGACAATCAACCTTACTTTATTAATAATGTAAAATTGTAAAAAAATACCGTATTTAACAAACAAAAGTTTGTGTGAGTTATCTGCCCTTGATTTATTTACGTGATTTATTCCCTACTGTTTAAAATTACTAAAGTTGAGCCCTGCCTTGATAATAAACAAAATGGTGACTAACTAGCGATATGAAACATTCATGACTTCCGATCGTTAGAATACTTTCTGACGGCATTTGTAGGTGTTTACTTTCCTTTAAATTTCGTATTAATTGGTGCTGGACCAGGAGTAACGATATAGTCAATGGAGTTAAAGGTAACTTTGTAACTTTGATCAAATCTCTCGACTAGCAGTCACCATCACTTTCTGCGACAATTTTGCGGTAATGCGACAGCATGATACACTAGTGTCTGCAGTGATAAAAATAACATTTTAAAAATATTTGGTATATATATATGTATATATGTATATATATCTGTATATATATATGTGTATATATATATATATATAATAAAATGAAAATCACAATAAAATAAAATAAAATAGTGTCTGCAGTTATAAAAATAACATTTTAAAAATATTTGGTATATATATATATGTATGTATATATATATATATATATATATATATATATATATATATATATATATATATATATATATATATATATATATAATAAAATGAAAATTACAATTGAATTTACCAAAATGATCCAAGATGGTAAAATTAAAGTAAATTATAAATATTAAAGAATTAATATTTATAAAAATTATCTCAGCCAGATATAAAAGCTCGATAAAACCAAATAGGAAATAGAGCTTATAATATGAGCAAACAGTTAATAAAATATGTTAAAAAACACTTTGAAATGAGTAAAAACATATTTAATCTGAAAAGGAAACACTAGATAAATGGATAGTCCTTAATCCACTGAGTTTCGAAGAAATACTCTCCTTCTCATCAGAGGGTAGGGATTAGCAAAATGCGGGATCGGATTTTGCATGCAGAAGTATTTGATGAAACAACAAGTAAGTCAAAGATCTTACTTGAAAAAAAAAAAAGTTAAGCAGAGGGAATATGGTAAAGAAAAAAGGTGATTATATATATATATATATATATATATATGTATATATATATATATATATATATATATATATATATCAATCATGAAAAGTAATAGCATAAATTAGAATGAATTGCAAATAGCATTGTTATAAGGACTGAACTTTACTATTTATGAGCTGAAAGTGTAAGCAGTCTGTTGCAGATATTGACTGTATGAAACCTTTGGAAAGCGACCTCTGTCATGGATATGCGTCAGAAGTCAACATGCGCCATTGAATTATTCCATGTCGAAAGAATTAAACCGATCAACAGTCATCGGTGCGAGTTTAACATTTACAAAGCCGATGCAGTTGATGTCAACAGAGATAAGATATGGGTTCGTCGATTTCAGAGTGGCGAAAAAGATGTGAGTGACAAAGCCCGCCTCGGACTTTACGACCAGGCCATCAAAAATGCTGGCAAGACGGTATTAAGGATGGTAGTGACTATGGAAAAAGTAAATTCTAAAGCACAAAAGGTTTTCGTAGTTCTTCAATGTTTTAGTTATTAATTAAAAATAGGAGGCGCTACTTTTGGAACAACCCTCGTATATATATATATATATATATATATATATATATATATATACACACACATAATTTTAAGAATATATATATATATATATATATATATATATATATATATAATTTTAAGAATAGAGGAGGAAAGACCTCGAGGACTGACGTCTTATGCGGGCTTTTTTAAGAGTAAAAGTAATTAATTTAATCGCCATTTTTCATATGATAAAAGTCTTGCTGGAAAATGCAGCTCAAGAATGATGGATTTTAATACATTTTAATTCGTTTAAATAAACACAATAAATTGGTTTTTCTTCCATTTCTTGGCCGCACCCAATATATATATCTATACATATATATATATATATATATATATATATACATATATATATATATATATATATATATATGTTTCGATCCCACTGCTGTATATTAGGTGTAATATGATAATCGATAGACTATTGTCTCTAGAAAGCTAATTGCGTAAAAGTGGTGGGCGAGTTTTTATTTAAATTGACATTCGTTGAGATCATTTTCCAGCACCAATCCAATGGACCAGTGGGTAGAACTATGGACTATAAACACGAAGGTTTGTCCAATCTCTGGGTAGAGAAAGGTGCTAGTCCAGCCGCACTGATGAGTTGTGATGAAACGAAACAGGACTGTATGTGGATGACTATATATATATATATATATATATATATATATATATATATATATATATATATATATATATATATATATATATATATAGTCATCCACATACAGTACTATCTTGTTGTTTCACGGGGACACACACACACACACACATATATAATTTTAAGAATAGAGGAGAAAAGACCTAGGCGATTGTTGTTTCGGCTGTCTTATGCGGGCTTTTTCAAGAGTAAAATCAAAATGAATGGCTCTCTGCTTGGGGAGGTTTCATGTTTTGACAAGCTTCTGGGATTGACCTTTACTCCCGATATGAAATGGAACACATATATCAAATCCCTTGCCACAGTCGCTGGAAAAATGATGGGATCTTTCTACCGCTCCAGTAGATATCTCACTCCTGATGCAATTCTCTACCTATATAAAAGCCAGGTTCGGCCAACGATGAACTACTGTTGCCACATCTGGGCAGGAGCTGCTAGAAACAGCTTATCCTGTCTTGACGGAGTTTAAAATAGACTTCGTAAATTAGTGGAGGATGCCCTTTTCTCTTCCGTGTAACCTCTTTCCCACAGAAGAGACGTTGCGAGGCTGTCCCTGCTTTATCATTATTTTCATGGCAGGTGCTCATCTGAATTTCAATCTATGGTCCTTCCTCGCCAGACTTTCACGAAAAACACTCGTCTAGCCAAAACCACTATCAATAATTTCCCACACTCTTTATCTGTGCCTACACCTAAACGTAGATTCCACGAACAAATCTTCTTTCTTAGAACTGCACGCCTGTGGAACTCTATTCCTTTTGCCTGCTTTCCAACTGACGACAATATGGTTGTCTTCAAGTCCAAAGTTTTTATTGTCCCCCTAAGTAATCCAAGTTACAAAATTCCCACTGATGTTTACGACGCTAAAATCACAATGACTAATGTATATCCCTTAACCCTTGTCCTCGAGTGGATTCTGGGCCTTGATAAGTTGTGACCCCCATGTAAAAAAACAAAAATACACACATATGTATACATATATATATGTGTGTGTGTGTGTGTGTGTGTGTGTGTCTGTGTGTGTGGTGTGTGTGCGTCTGATTATAGTTTTATTTATATTCGTGAAATTTTATGTATCTAGTTTCATTCCGAACTTACTTGAGATTGAATGAGGATCTCTGCTTTATACGTTTTACATCAGGTAATTTCTGTGGCGATTTTAATTCTCTCCTACCCCCGTTTCAATCGTAATATAAACGGAAGAAGTTGTAATGTTGGAAAACGCTCTGCACTACTTTGTTATGCGTGTGGTTTGAATTTGCGTCTTTTAAGTTTAAAGAGGGTTCTGACACTATGGTTTACCTTATGCGCAACTCTTCAGTTCAGTGCACATATTTTACGCCTCTAGGCTCAGTATGCCAGAGATTTTATGAATGTTACTTGTAAACGTGAGATTGCAGTTAGCGGTCATATAATATGCTGCACTATATTCTTCTTCTTCTTCTTCTTCTTCTTCTTCTTCAACAACAACAACAACAACAAGAGAGACCTCTCTATGTGCATCATTGTTTGCAAACCATAACGAGTGTCTATTTGTCAGTATATATTTCTGTTAGCAGTATCTTTTACAGTATGGGTTCATCTGAGATAGAGCAACTATTAAACGACACAGTGTATAACAGATAGAGAGTTACAACCATTGTTTTCTTTTTTACCTAAACAAGATAGTTCGTTTGAATTATTTGGATTAATCAGACTAATTTTCTTATCGTGAGTGTTATCTGCACAACGTCTCGGTCCAGGTAACCTCAAACCTATTTTAAGTGTACACGAAGCCTCAGAAGTCTAGAGGTAGCCCCCTTTAGCTTTACAAAATATTCATCCTTATTTTCAACCTAATTCCACAAGCGCTAGCCGTCTCTCAATTCGAGAAATTATAACATAGTCGCTGGATCTGTATTTAAATGACGAAGCAAGGAAACGTACGGATATTGACGACTCACATTCCAAGTAAATGTCACGTTAGCATTTAAACAGTGGCGTAAGCGTGACAACATAGAATGAAATGCATATGTAGGTTTCAAGATCGAAAAAGGAGGAAAAAGAATAAGAAAAAAAATACGTGGCGATTCGAAAAGTACGGTTTGGTTTGGTGGTTTTATTGCCTTGTTTTACGGCATATCAACCCCTTTCGGATTATTTAATGCCGAATCCAGTTATTTTGGAAATAGTATTCATGTTGCATACAGATATTTTGTAGAAGGATTTTATTCTTTTAGCTATTTGTATCTTCAATCTCTTGTTTGTAGTGTTTGGTTTGGTTGTTTTATAGTGAATTTTATCGTTCTTGTTCTCATGAACGAGTTTTGCAATGGGAGAGGAAAAAGGATTACAGTATTAATGTTTAGTATATTTTAAGTTAGGAAAGCAGCCAAGAAGTGGGGGAGATAGAAAGAGAAAGGGGAAATGGGAAGAAGGAAAAGAGGAAAAAGCGGGGAAAGGTATATTGTTGTTTTTGTTTTCGGTTTTGTAGAACATAATTTAGTTTTGCAAAAGGAAGTAGAAAAAAAAAAGCATTGACGTTAGATGCATTTCGTCTCAGGAATTCAATATCTTCAGACAGCCTGAATGCGATGTTCCTTTAAAAGTAATAAGAATGTCACAAAATTTTGTATCGGAATTTCTTTTTAGATGAGGATTAGTCATGTGTTTTATTCTTTATTATTATGACTAGCGGGGGGGGGGGTAGCCGGCGTTGCCCAAGTGTTTGGAGGTGTGTGTGGTTGTTAATGAAAACCTAAGAATAATCGAAGAAAAAAAAAGAAAACAGAAAGCGGGGGGTACCCGGGCGGGGGGGGGGTACCCTTGGGGGGGTAATCAAAATATCGAAAAAAACGCACAAAAAACTAACGTAAGGCAAACGAACGATGTTAAATGTAAAAATCGAAAAAACAAAAAAGAAAACAGAAAAACGAACGTTAAAACCAAAAAGAAAAGAAAAACACGTGTAAAATGGCTTAAATAAGCCTGTTTCGATATTAAAATTTAAAAAATCGGTGGGTAACCGGGTGTTTTTGGGTGTGTGTGGTCGGTCGGGGGTGTTAATGAAAACCTAAGTATAAGCGAAGTAAAAAAAAACAAACAAACAAACAAACAAACAAACAGAAAAAGGAACCTTACGTGAAAAATGGCTTAAATAACACTGGTTCAATATTTCAATTTAAAAAATTAAAAAAAAAAAAAGATATGATACCAAGTTTGTGAATTTTTGTTCTGTCTGTCGAAAGTTTTCAGCGGACGCACAAACACACATACATACATACAAACACACATTTTCGCTTTTATATATATAGATTACTATTCGTATAGATTCTCGAGCTTTAAAGAAAGATTTACAAGATGCAAAAACAAAAAAAAATTGGAGGCTTCATCGGCCAAAGAACCGTCGTCTGAATAATAGAAGTAATGCAATTTGACAAATCTTATTGCAAAATTTGCTTAAACGAATGAGAGATTCCAACTTTTTAACAATTCGTATTTATTTTTACTCTTTTTTTTTTACAAGGCGTAAGAGGATATTATCTGGGATCGCGTCCAGCAGGGAACCGTGATAAGTTGAGCCGTGAAATATCTGTCCACGTTACATTTAAAATTCTACAAATTAATATAGCCAGAAGAGCAGGAAACAGGTAGGGTCTTTTAAAATCTAGCCACCAAAGGGAACAAACTATTAGAGAAGGAGGCTTGCCAGCATCTAGAAACCGAAACAGTGAAGAGGTGGGATTTTGCTGCTTATCCGGTTAGTCAGAAGTATATACGTTAAGAGGGCGTTGTCGCTATGAGTTCAGCAGCGCACATTTCATTAAAGTACTTGTAAAACAAGCAGAAGGATGCGACATTGCGGTGATGGGACAGAAGTTGGAACTTGGCCGATAGTGCGGAGCCTATCAGAGTTGAGCATTCTTTGTGGACCCTGTACAAAAGTGAGAGTCTAGTGGGAGATGCATCAGCTCAAATGTGGCAATAGTATCCATGCCTAGAACGTATTTTAGCTTTCTAAAACTAAAGGTTACTATCTGGTTTAAATAATTTTCTGGCACTGTAGAGGGAGTCCACCTTCTTTGCAACGTATCTCTTTTTCGGCTGATTTTCTGTCTATCCGTCAACCCAGTAAAATCCACAACTTCCATTCATCACAAACTGTCAACCAACTTCCATGACAAACTAAGTTTCTGGAAACATTTCTTTATTCTGTTCCATCGGATAAAGATTTGTGTGAAGCAACGAAACAACGCCAACGGATGTCCTTCAGGTGAACGAACTTTAATCTAGTAAAAGGCTTTACTATAATTTCGTTTTTATTTCTTTTCATACAAATCTACAATTCATCCTTGACACTCAGTCCGACAGTGACTTTATCGGGTCTATTCAGTTTAAGGAGGTCAACGCACCCAGGTTCTCTCGTTCAAATGAGTCAGCTTACGCTAATCGCCTGAGGCTGTGATGCTATCGACGTCCTTCCTAATGTTAGGAAATCAAAGATGGAAAAATACAACAAAAACGAGGAATCAAGTTTATCAGCAGACCAATGGAGAGGAAGTTATTCACCAAGGTACAAGAAAGAGAGCTTAAATCGGATTGTAAATTTACTTTATTTAGAGTTACTTTACGGGCAGTTTTAGGTTTGACGGTGAGTTTTGCGATAGTTTTCGAGAGTTGGGGTCATTTGCGTGCAGTTTTGGATTTACGGCGGTTGACGACAGTTAGTCTTGGGAAGAACTTTCAGTTAGACACAGTGGAAGGTATATCGTAGCTTGGACCAGATCGAAAGAGATTTAGGAGATATATATGAGCTGACAGCAACTGACACACATGTCCTCGACAGAACATATGTAGATCTTAGCGTGTAAAAGGTCGATAGTATCACCCACCCACCTTTTTGTATTACTTTTGACCAAAAGTAAACGGAAAGAGAGAGGGAGAGAGAAAGAAAGAGAGAGAGAGCGACCGAGCGAGCGAGAGAGAGAGAGAGAGAGAGAGAGAGAGAGAGAGAGAGAGAGAGAGAGAGAGAAAGTGAAAGTGTTTGAGAGAGGATGAGACCCATCAAATAAGCGGGAAAAAGTAAAAGAATATACAGTGACAAAGAGTGAGATATGAACCAGATACGAATTTATTACAAATTACGATCAAATAAAATGGATGGTTTTAAAACAAAACTCCATCTTTTTTTAGAGTAATATTTTAGCATGGAGTTTATAAAAGAAAAATATATACGATAAAAACCTTATGGAAACAAACTTAGGTTAACACGGCTTTATAAAAAAAATCTATACTAGCAGGAAATTTCACGGAATGGATAATATATTTAATATTGTCACGGAATGAGAAATTTATTTAATCAACAAAGATGTTTTAATAAACCTGATATTATTTTGAGAACGCAAAATAATTTTTTTTGACAGAAAAACCAATAACAAGCAACAAATATGAATTTATTAACGTTTCTATGAAAATAGCGCCCATTGTATCTATACTATTAATACAATTCGAAATGTTTATTTATTTATTTATTTATTTATGTGTGTGTGTGTGTGTGTGTGTGTGTGTGTAAAGATAACAATAAAACTTTCGAAGAGATGCACCGAATTGAAAAATTCTTTTTTTCCCCTGAAAGGTGTGAGCCCCTAGATTGTCCTTATCTATATATGGTTCGATACGAACAACGGCGAGTCACACAAAAAACTCGAAATAAGGGTTTTGAGGCCGTTTCGTGCAAATGTCGAAAAAGTTACCTGCCCATGTCAACGGAATTTAGTACTGTCTGTATACAATCGTTGTAACATCTTTCGGCATAAGGACATGACTTGTGGCGCAATGAATAACGCGTCTGACTACGGATCATAAGATTCCAGGTTCTCATCCTGGCAAGATCGTCATCATTTTATCCAACGTTTACTCATTATCCTTACCCTTAGTTAGGGTATTTTTTTTTTCGTGATTTTATTTTGTGCATATGGGAATTTCCCATACTCCGAGTTCACAAGGTAAGCGTTCATGGTAAGACGATGTTGAGTGTACTTGATATTGAGTGTACTCGATTTTGTGTTTGACTCGGCGTTGCGTGTGCCGACGGGGCGCAGCCGCTAGTTTTAAATATAAACCAACCCAAATAAGACAGAATAATAAGTACTAATAAATACTCAATAATAAATGTTGTGCTACTTTGTTAACTGCAGCTAATAAAATAACATTGTAATAGACAATCTTTAATATGCTCCTTTAGTTTAGCACCTTTTCGCAGACATGTTTTTTTCCTTTTCTTCGATGTTCCCTTTTTAGTAATATTTCTCATGTTACTACAGCAAGGATCATATATCATAATGATATTGGAAAACGAGCCTACATCAACGGGAGGTCACTCTCATAGTTCAGTGCAGGTTGCTAGATTGGTCTTTTCACAGCCAAATTTCGCAAATTCGGCCATTTTTTTGGAAGAGCTTAACTTTCAAAAATTGTGTTTGATTTTTTTTAAAGCGTAACATATATTGTGACGGAGGACGAATAAGGTAGACTATTATGCAGATTATATTTCTTTTAGTCTTTCTGTCTATCTGGCTATTCCACTTTTTTCTCGAAAAGCACTGTGCCTGCGCCGATTTGACTAAAATTTCATATGCACCTTTGTTATGATAAAGTGCTGCGAACTAAGTATTATGGTATGCACAGCTAGAGGTTAACAAGAATTAATAATGACTAGTCACTACAATAACACATTTACTCTAGAAGTTTTCTCGGAAACAACTGGACCGATCTGGCTGACATTTTGTATCGACCTTTAGTGCAGCAAACAATCTATAATTATAATTATAATTATATAATGTTCAATGCACAGTTATGCATCAATAGGGATTTGTAGTTAATGCAAAAATAGAACAAATTTCACCACATTCAATCATCAATTAAGCATGAAGCATTCATTTTAATTCAACGGGATATAACTTTTGCCCCCTTTTTTACTGCACCACCAACTCGCATTAATCGTCGATTGATTCGATAAATGTTATGGCTGAGATTATTTGTGTTACTTGTCTTTATAAGCCAGTGAATTATTTGATGAAATTGTAATTCTGTGTAAGACGTCCGCTTGTTTATTCAAGTTAATTGTTGGCCAAAAGAAGAGTGGATGCCCATCAAAACAGTTCCTTTCGCCTGCACTGATGAATCGTGAAGCCACTGATAATAAATGGACGAGCCACGTAAAGGCCAAAAGGCCCAACATAAACAGTCGAATCAGTCGCGATGACATTTACGTCAACATTAGACTCCATTAGAAAAACGAATCTCTTCCTGAAAAACAAAGCAAAACAAAACAACAACAACAAAAAAAAAACAAAAAACAAAATAAAACGTTTTTCTCTTTCTTTTCAGTGTTTCTAACCGACTCGATTTTATTTTTGCTTTTAGTTCATTTATTCTTCAAGGAAGAGTTAGGGTTAGGGTTGGGGTTAAGCAGTCACGCTCAAATTTAATTTCATGGATTACAACAATATCTAGGGTAGTTATTTGGGAAGGAAATGGAATAATGTTTAGTATTTAAAGAAAAGGGCACGTTTTAAGAAAACACCTTTGTTAGGGAATGATAGAAGATCCCTTGTTTACGCTCCTGGGTGGCTATTTTTCTTTGTGTGACCGGAGATATACCCGTTCCTCTACGGTATAGTGTAAATCGTTATTTCTGACAGGTGCTCGACTGAGCTTCAATCTATGCTCACCCCCCGAAAAACATTCGCAACAAATACGTATCTAATTAGACCTGTCAACGATTTCCCGAACTCTCTACCTTTTCATAAAATTAAAATAACATCCCATGAGCAAAGTTTCTTTCCTAGAACTGCCAATCTGTAGAATAAAACACGGTGTGGCTTCTTCCCAACTGACAATAAGATGCATGCCTAATGTAACTAAGTTCTTGTTGAATCATTCCCTTAAATGACAAAACCCTATCCGAGTTTCACCATTAACATATCATAGTGTTGTCTCATAGTCTACTCAACACTCACTAATCCTTATCCTCGAGTGGCATTCGGACCTTAAGAAACAGAAAAAGAATTTCATTTCTATAAAGAAATAACACGTATTATGTCAGATTGTTCATAAAATAAGGGTTTCTCTGCTGGCATAAGTTTTTAGTGTTTTTACTTAATTAAAGGCTCATTTTTAAAGTTTGAAACACAAGTAGTGCCTAGTTCTTAACTTAGACCAACAATATCACTGTAATTCTTCGGAGTTTCGGGTTCACCGAGTTTCGACTTTAATAAACATTTAAAAATAAGTTAGAAGAGAAACTTATTTTACCTAAAAACGGAAGTAGTTTCGTTTCATTTCCTTAGGATAGGATTTCATGTCTTCGTTCTTATATCAATTTAAGTCTAAACTTCTAAACAAATCTTTGAGACGAACTATTTTTAGTCGCGGAGGCGGGTAAAAAACTAGTCAGCATTACACAAACCCGTAATAATATTTTAAAATGCCTTACGTAACATTACTGTTATCCAGTGTTCCAACTGCAGACACAGAATTTGGTCAGTAAAACTTACCCCCACACACTGACGCAACATTGTCTACAAATACTGACCTCTGCTGCTATCGAAATTCTTCTTCTTCTCTAGCCTCACTCGACGATGATTCGAGGTAGAATCGAAAACATTTGTGACAATTATGGAACTTATTCATTTGTTTTAGTTTGATTTTCACACAAAAACGGTAATAAGAAATATCGAAAAAACAAAAAAAAGTATTATTAAACAAGCCCTCTTTGGTATTTCTAACAATGTTTAAATGCATATAATATGTGTATAAAATTAGATATATAGGTGCAAACAAGTGCACACAAAATATATGTTTATACACATATTTGTACATGTATGTACGAGAGGCGTTCACAAAGTAATATCTGCTATTTTTTTATCCTGAATGGATTAGAGGGGATTGCAAACTGCATTGTTATGATGACTGAACTTTAGTATTCATGACCCGAAAGTTTCATTTCTCTGTCGCAGATATTGACGGTGTAAAACCCTAAGAAAGCAACCCTTGTCATGGACGTGTGTTAGAAACAGATTTGCGTCATTGAATTCCTGGTAAAAATGCATTGAGAATGGTGGTGACTATGTAGAAAAATAAATTCTGGGGCACACAAACTCGAACGTTTTGAGAATACTACTCTCGTTTTTGTAATTCTGAATTAAATGTTTGGATTGTAGCCTTTTTCTCATAATCTTTTAGGTTGTAGTATCAGTAATCTTAAGTGGAAGGAGTTTAAAATTTATCCTAAAAAATAGGTTTCTTTTTAACATTTTCAAGTGGTTTTTATTTATGACTAGCGAGGGGTACCCGGCGTTGCCCGGGTGTTTGTAGGTGTGTGTACAAAAAAAAACAAAAAAACAACAAACAAACGAAGACTTGACGCGTATAGTAAAATTTGATAAAAAACAGGTGCCCGTTTTTTACAAGTTAAAAAAAACGAAGCCTTGACGCGCAATTGGAAAAGTGTAAAGTGTGAAAAAAAACAGGTGCGCGTTTTTGACGAGTTATTGACGTGACGGCGATAGCTATTCAGCAGTTACGATTTTGTGCGGGACAGTTTTTAAATAAATAAATAAATCGGTTTGTTTGTTTTTAACTAAGTTCGGGGAAAACCAGCTCCCTGTTTATTAGGGGGAGTGTCTCGTCTTGAAATGAAAGCTACCGTCTGATATGACGAAGTCGCCGTCTGATATGACGAAGTCGACATTGACCAAACGTTACTTAACTCTCTAGAGACCACTGGCTTTCAGCCAGTGATTAGAGTCGAGTTTCGTTTTTTGTTTATACCGAAAACCGAATGTAACGCGTGTCGATGCGGGAAATGTCGAATAATTAACGTTTGAAAGTCAATAAAATTAAATAGACAGGCGAGCTCCGTAATTAACTGTGAGGTATTACAATTTATAGATGATATAAAAAGTGTTAAGAAGTTTCGAAGCGAGCGAGCGATTCTCTGAAAGAATCCTTTTGTGGACATCGAGGAAAAGAGTGCATACATGCATACATACATACATTTTCGCTTTTATATATATAGATTACGAGTATATTTATTAATTATACAGTGTAACCCGGATATAAGAGACTCGAATATAAGAAAACGGATATAAGAGAGATTTTCTCTGGCCCCCAGATCCTGTGTTAATGTACAGCGTAACCCGGATAAAAGAACCTCGGATATAAGAGAGTTGGAGGGATCAGATTAATAAGTCTCTTATATCCGGGTCACACTGTACTAATACTTTTTATTTTCCGTTAATACATTCTCCATCTCCTACGTGCCGGTGAAATCACTCCCACAACCATTCGGCACTCATTGACCACAGATTATCAGGAAATCAATCCATATGTGTGAATAGGTAGTGCATTTTGATACTCACGTTGCATCGCATGTTTATCAAGGCAGTTAGCATTTTACATAACGAGTTCCACGTAGTTGCTAGTTTTGTTAACAAGGAAGTTCTTAACGACCAGAACAAATGCCTTACCGCTTCTAGTTCGACGTGTCCGTTGAGTTTGCAAACTGAATCTCTGTTGAGAAGTTGCGGTGACTCAACATGGCTAGCTTTCAACTTCTCTGTGATCCCAGAATAGCAGGACACAGGTGAATGAAGCAGCCGTTATCTTTGCCCAGAGCTTTGGTGAACTGCTTCATCAAGCCAATATTAATGTGGAGAGGTGGGTGGTGGTGGTGGTGGTGGTGGTGGTGGTGACAATCCTGTCTCGGTCCACAGAGAAATATGTTGATGACGTTCTTTGATATGCTAAGACCAATTCCTCCCGCACCGACCACTCTTTCTTCGTGTAATACATGCACAGAAATAACAGGTACTTGGGGAATCTGGACTCCTGTTCAGACACACACACACACACACACACATACATACATACACACACACATACACACATCACACATCACACACACATCACATCACACATACATACATATACATACACACATATACATACACACATCACTATCTTCAAATCAATACAGATAATCTACTCATGCTAAGAATAATTAATTTCATCAATCTGCCTATCCTTGCCCCCCCCCCTACGCCTAATATTTTTAATCCAAGTTATTATTTAATAATTCAATTATGTATTTAATAAGATAATTTATTAATCCAGAATATTTTTATTATATGGCTTCATCGATAAGCTTCATAAAAATATACATTACATATTTACTTCATAAGAAAAACATAATTAACATTCAAATTATGTAATTATTTTAAGTGTATTACATCTTTTATTTTTTCATATTAATAAGTGCATGACACTGTATATGTTTTATATTAAGTGTATTACATTATGTATTTGTATATGTATTGTCCTTAACTTATTAAGTATCTAATTCTGCTGCATATATGTTATAGCCCTGTTTTTTTTTTTACACAGTGATCACCACTTATCAAGGCCCGGAAGCCACTCAGGGATAAGGGTTATTGCAAGTACATTACGTTAGTGTGGAGATTTGATGAAGTGTTTACTTAAGGGGGCGGTTCATTAGGAATTTGTTAACATTGGACTTGAAGACATCCAAGTTGTAGTCCGGAGGGAAGCAGGCAGACGGAACAGAGTTCCACAGGCGTGCAGTTCTAAGAAAGAAGCTTTGTTCATGGAATCCGCATTTTGATTTAGGCACAGATATAGAGTGGGGAAAATTTTTCACAGTGGATTCAGCTAGATGGGTGTTTTTCGTGAAAGATTGGCGAGGGGGGACCAGAGATTTGAGTTCAGACGAGCACCTGCCATGGAAATAACGATAAAACAAGGATAGGCTCGCAAAGGAGTCACCATTTTCAAGGCCAAAAGGCCACTCGAGGATAATGGATTAATGAGTATATAGGGAACATGTCGTAGTCATCGTTGGTCGTGGAAATTTTGTAAATTAGATTTAACACTTAATACTTTTCCTTCAGTGTAGTCGAGTGAGCCAGGACTGTAGAGGTAAACTGGTTGTTGTTGCACAGCAGAACGACTTATCGATCTCTTACTGTTGTCAATAAACATCCTCCACTTTCAGCATACTGCATAATCACGTGGTCACACCAGTTATCGTTAAATCACTAAAGTTAAGCCTGGTCAGTACCAGCTGCTATATGTAGGAGAACGTTGACATTTTTACCAGACGGGATGTACATGCGACTGATGATTGTGGGCAAATTACATACTCCTATGAATCTTCCTCCTTCTGAGAAAGAGAGTTCGACCCACCTAGGGTGAGTACTGTTCCTGTACTGCACGGTAATGTTCACGCTCGTTCTGTGACAATCCAAGGTTATGCAGTACACCTTGTCTTTCTCTTCAGAGAAAAATGAATGCATGCTTGATGTTGTGGTGGTGAAAAGTGATTCGAGCTCTAAGAAAGTGAGTTTCGTTTTCTTTTCCGTCTGAATACGAACACTTCGGCGGATGACTTTGGCAAGTTGAGATCGCAGACAAGATCATTTAACTCATTCGGGGAAAAGGGTAATAGAATTTAATCACAGTGAAGTACGGGACGGCGAGCTGATACAAGATCAGTATACGTGATGCTGATGTGTTGTTTTTTGTTTCTGTTGATCAAAAAGTCAAATTAATAGCTCAGAAGTAACAGTCAGCTATTTTTAGTCATTACAAAAAGTTTCAGCACAATGGTAAAAAATTAGATACTTAAGGACTTAATAAGTCAATGACTGCATCAAGGTTACCCTCAAGCGCTGCCACATCTCCTTCAATCTTTTTGAGACTTGGCAGCGAACAGAGACCCTTGGCGCTCCACATGTGATACGGGATTGACTTCTTCAATAACGAGCATGAGAGAGCAGCTATAGAGCGTTGCACACTGACGAACGGCGGCCACACACCATCAAAACCCACATTTTTTTTTTTTACACAGTGATCACCACTTATCAAGACCCGGAAGCCACTAAGGGATAAGGGTTATTGCAAGTACATTACGTTAGTGTGGAGATTTGATGAAGTGTTTACTTAAGGGGGCGGTTCATTAGGAATTTGTTAACATTGGACTTGAAGACATCCAAGTTGTAGTCCGGAGGGAAGCAGGCAGACGGAACAGAGTTCCACAGGCGTGCAGTTCTAAGAAAGAAGCTTTGTTCATGGAATCCGCATTTTGATTTAGGCACAGATATAGAGTGGGGGAAATTTTTCACAGTGGATTCAGCTAGACGGGTGTTTTTCGTGAAAGATTGGCGAGGGGGGGACCAGAGATTGGAGTTCAGACGAGTACCTGCCATGGTAATAACGATAAAACAAGGATAGGCTTGCAACGTCTCTATTGTGGGAGAGAGGCTGCAGGGTAGAGAAAAGGGCATCAGCCACTAAGCCACGAAGTCTATTTTGTACTCTGTCAAGGTAGGATAGGCTGTTTTTAGCAGCTTCTGCCCAGATATGGCAACAGTATTCCATCCTTGGACATCCTGTCTTCTTGTATTCTATCTATGCACAGCTATGTACATCACGCATCGGGCTTCACAGTCATCAACAGACTTACATAGCCAATTTAAAAAAAAAAAAGGATGAAGAAAACGTCGTTATCCACATGAATGGAGTACAATAACGATATCAATGTTAATAAAAGACTGCACATAGTGCGGTAATTTTCTTTTAGTGTTAAAGCATGTTTTATCCTGTTACTTCTTTTTCTTCGGATGCTTTCTTGTGAGCGGACTTCAGAACCGTCTGCTTTGCCGATGTGCATAATTATGCAATAAATAATGAAATAGTTCGTCGGTCGAAAAGGACGACGTCAGCCATGACGGATTACCACCGTGCGTTTCTTTCATTCGAAACGCGGCCGATATGACTACAATAAAAAGTCGCTTTTAAAATTAAGGGGTCTTTTCGTGCCGGCTTCAGATTTGCAGGTGCAACGGACGGACGGACGGGCTTCAGGTATTTGCAACTTCGTCTTTCAGCTTAAATAATAAATTCTAAGATTACTCAGCTTACCGCCCTTCACTCCTTATTGACAAGGCATTTCTTGAAATATGGAGAGCCGCGGTCAATTTTCGATTCAAATATGGCCGAATTACAACTTTCATTGCATTCAATTCATGATATATAGAGCCAGCCCATTATTGTGTGCATGCCTGTGCGATGCATAGTGTGTATATGTGTATTTATATACGTGTATATATATGAATGCGTTTATAAATTTGCGTAGGATTTATGGGTTAAGTACTCTCGTTAGTAAACTCAACAACTTCAATTAACGATAATGCAAAGTCGCTTTTACACCATAAGTTTAGAACTCCGGTCGTTTCAATTGTTTATATAAGCATTTGGGATTTGATTTCACTTACTCATAACGGCTGTCTGACAGCCGAATGTTTAGAATCATTAACTTTCAAGTAACCGGTCGGGGTTCGATCCTACGTTGAAGCTTCTGCCTGTATAGCAATATTGAAGATCTGTTCTACGGCAAAGCTGTATCTTTTTCTTATATATATATATATATATATATATATATATATATATATATATATAATGTTGACCTTAACGAAAAAAGTCGGAAACTTTTTTAGTTAGCCAAAATACAAAGTTCGCTAACACGCTTAAACGAGAAAAAAACACGAATAATTCGTATTTATATTTCTTGTATATTTACAGGTGCACCAAGACATCGCGACAGTGCCAAGCAAAAAATATTCTTACTTTCCACGAGATTGCTATTCAAACTTTTATGTCCACGCACTTATTTGGTTTTCGTGATTTCCTATTTTTTCTCTTTCTTAGTTTTTTCTGAAGACTTGCTTAGTTTAATTCAGCTTTCCGTCGTGAGCTCTTTTGAATGCTTGGGGTATTTTAAATTCGAGTGACCTCTTAGAGTTCGAAATCCGACGTTGCCTCTGTTATAGCCATGTTAAGGTCCCAAAAATAAAACACAAAAACAAACAAACATAATATAACAAAACAGAACACCAAAATAAAGTAGCAACATGTATTGCAAAGCATACTATAGGGTGGTTATTCGTCGTAGCCGAATACCAACCTAAGTTGGTCAACCGGATATTGACTGACATATTACGGCTTAGTCCTCTGGTATTTATTGAGATTAGAATAGTCTATTAGTAGGTAATATAGGTTAGTTTCACCACACCAATATGAATAAAACCGAATCCATACTTACACATATATGCGTGCACATACAACCATACGTGCATACATCAGGTTGACAAGAAAGTTCTTGCGGGTTTCAACTTTTAAATTCAGATGAACATATTTCGGCTCAAACAAAAATTTCTTGGTCGAAAAAATAGTATCATCAAAATCAACACACTTTTGTCAATGCAAAACAGATTCCCTACCTTAGTAAACGTAAACGCCAGTAACGTAAAAATCTTGCATTCTGGTGGCGATGAAGTCGGTGAAGCCGTTTTTTACATCGCTTAGGTTTTTGAAGCATTTCTTAAGCAGAAAGTTGTCGAGATGCTTGAAAAAATTGTAATTGGTAGATGAGAGTCTGGAGAATGTGGCGGATGAGGCAGAGTTTCGTGACACAATTCGTTCAACCTCTGCAAGATAGATCGGATATTGTCGAGGAGGAGAATTAAGCCTTATCTGTTGACTAATACTGGATGTTGATATCGAAATTTCTGATGCATTTCATCCATTTGTTGACAGTACTTCTTCGCCGTCATGGTTTCGCCTGCATTAAAAAAAAATAACTGTGATTGGTGAGACCGGTCGCAGACTACTAAACAGCCAGCATGGTCTTCTTTTGGTGCAACTTCGAGAAGTGTTGTGGGCCTTTGTCGACATCCAACCACTGAACTGAACGTCGCCGGTTCTCGTAAAGTACCCACTTTTCATCGTAAGTCACAATCCAACCGAGAAACGGATCGTTCTTGTTGCGTAAAAGAAGGGAAGATTACACTTCATAACGGCGTTTCTTTTGGTTTTTCAATTCAGGTTACACCACCATCAAGTTTTTTGTTTTTCCATTCTCTCTCAAGTTGTTAGAAATTATAATATACGTTACGTCTAATTTAGAAACAAGTTCTCAAACAGTTGTGCGTGGATTGGCTCTGACTAAGGCTCTTAATTGATCGTTGTCAACATCCGATGGCCGACCACTACGCTCATCATCTTCAAGACTTTCGTCGCCGCCACGAATTTCCTAAATGTACTATGCGTTCAGTAGTAATTCCTGAGTCAAACGTTTCGTTGATATCGCGAGCTGTTTTAACAGGTTTTAGGCAAAGCTTGAATTGAAATAAGAAAATTGTGCGATTTTGTTATTTTTCATCTTGTATCCAACGTTCTGAAAAGAAGACAAGTATTTTAAAACGATTGTAATTTAAACGAGTAGATTACGGGAAAAAAACCTCTTTAAACTGATATATAAATAAAGGTATTATAACAAAAACTTATTTGAAAATACATCATTTGAAAAAAAAAAATTCTACAAGAACTTTCGTGCCATCTCTTATATATTTACATATATGCATTCGTACATACGCGCATGCTCTCTAATAGGTACGCACATACACATACATATATATTATTTCTTTTTTAACATATAATACGCTCAGTTTCTATATATGGGTTCGCGCCAATGTCGGAGCACGTCACTGATGAAATACAGTACATCGAAACCCACTTTGGGTCTGGCGTTGTCCGTTGTCGATGCAATTGCTCGATTCTATCTAATTCTGGGTTCTATCTTTATCGTGAAAGGTGTATGTGAACGGATATTAATATATATATATATATATATATATATATATATATATATATATATACACCTTTCAATTTTTAAATCTAACATCTTAACCTAAATTCGATTAAATCGAATTAAAACTTATAGAATAAACCATAAATTCGAACGCAATTACATGAGTGGCTATTGATCAGAAATATCTTACTATATTTAGCGTGACGTCTAATACGCTAAAAATACATTGGATATTATAGTTTCAAGTCTTCTGTCAGCTAAGACATATTTACATAAAATTTTTATATCAATGTATTTTGGTGTATATCAAGTGTATAATTATATTACGTACCAATAACGAGTAATATACACATATTTTTGCATACATTAATAATAATTTGTCTCAACGTCTAATTAATTAGATTATGTTTTATTCTCATTTCACTTCCTCAATCTATTTTGATTAATTTTTTTTATTAATTCGGGTATTACAAGTTTTTAGTAGTTCACTTATTATTTTTTATAAGATCATCATTTAGTTTTTTTTTTTTATATTGCTTTCAGTTATCATAATACGTAAATTATTATGTCATTAATAGAACCGGTGTCACCTCTACATTACTATATAGATTTTCGTTTATTCATTAGGACACAATTTCCATATATTTATATACTAGCAGGGAGACCAGACGTTACCCGAGATTGAATGATGACGGATGTTTCACAATATCACATGTTTATTGTCATCGATCGCGGTGAAATCGCCAATTTTTTTTTTTTTTTTACACAGTGATCACCACTTATCAAGGCCCGGAAGCCACTCAGGGATAAGGGTTATTGCAAGTACATTACGTTAGTGTGGAGATTTGATGAAGTGTTTACTTAAGGGGGCGGTTCATTAGGAATTTGTTAACGTTGGACTTGAAGACATCCAAGTTGTAGTCCGGAGGGAAGCAGGCAGACGGAACAGAGTTCCACAGGCGTGCAGTTCTAAGAAAGAAGCTTTGTTCATGGAATCCGCGTTTTTCAATCAAATCGATTGGTTGGCTGCTCGAGTTGGGGACCCATCACCGTGCACGGGAAGAAGCTTCACATGCTTCCACGCAGTGACTTTATCCACAATATATTGTAGTCTACATTTCACTGTAGAGAACCTACTGTTGATTTTATACAATTATTCTTTTATATATATAATGGCTTGAAGTAAAGTTGAAAATACATAAATCAAATTTTATGCTTCAATTTTTCTCTAAACAGCAACATTTATTTCAAACATGCCCCTGTTATATCAAAGAACCTACTGTTGATTTTATATGCATGGCCTCACTGTTTGATGCTAATGGCTTGAATTTAAGTTGAAAATGAAAAAAATCAAGAATCATGGAGCGATTGTGTTTTTAAAAGAAACATTCATTTCAAGTGCGTTCCTGTCATGTCAAAGATCATGCTGTTGATTTTATATGTCGGGACTTTCGGCTTGTGTGGTGATAAAATTTCTCAAATACACTTATGATGTTAGTTATTAACTGTAGGTGAGAATTGATTATTAAGATAATTTGTTTTCATCTTGAGTTTTTGTCGATGTAACATCGGAGTGAAACTCAAAGAAGCGATGAATATATGAGCGACGGTCATCTGTTAAGTAGACCTAGTATAGAATTTAACACCTAACGCTAATTATACATTCTTTTGTGTGTGTGTGTGTGTGTGTCTCTCTCTCTCTCGCTCTCTCTATCTCTCTCTGTATATATATATGTAAATATATATATACATTTATATATATACGCAAATATATATATACATTTATTTCTTTTATATGTGTATATGTACTGTGTGCATGTGTGTGTGCGTACTTATATATATATATATATATATATATATATATGGATTTACAATTGATGTGCCACCTCCTCATTGGCTATACTTCCTCCTCCTTCATTTTCCTTTCCCATTTTCCCCGTGTATGCTCATCACTTTCACTACACTGATGAAGACTGAAGGATCGGTCGAAAATATATACATGTAAAAAAAGTTTATCAATTATTTTCATAATATCATTTTGTATTCCTGCACATCACCAATTGAAATCGAATAAAGAAAAGTTATAAGCTTTTATACTTTTCATATTCTTTTTTTATACATTTTCGTATATATATATATATATATATATATATATATATATATATATATATATATATATATAAAGTTAAAAGTATGTGTGTTCGTAACCGATAATCTAAAATCTACTGAACTGATTACCTCGACATTTTGCGATAGCGTTTTTATCTAATCCAAGCGTGTTTTTATATGTTTAAGATTAAGACATATAAAAACCTTCTTTTTCGAAATCGTTTCTCCTCGGAAAAAGTCGATCATTTTGAACGCGACAAAAATCCGTTTCTTTTCGTCATTTTTATTAGCGATTGTTTTACTGTTTCGCTTTACACTAATATGGTTTATTATCATATCTTTACTATCAAATAATAATAATAATAATAATAATAATAATAATAATAATAATAATAATAATGTCTGGGGAGACTTGTTGTCACTCAACTTCCAGAGAACACCACAGGTTTCCAATCAGATCGTTTGTTGACTTGTGTGAAAGCTCCATGTGAGCCAATAATAAATTCCTATGTCTTAACAATACTGAAAAATAACGATTGAGACTTTACTATCAGTCACGTGCGCAATTTGTTTTTACCAATCGCGTATTCGCTGCTGTGAAAAAACAACAATAATTTTTTTACTTTTTTCATTTAAAAAAATCGTTAAAAGACTAAAACAGAAATTCTTACGGTGAGTCGTTATTTCTTTTTAATTTTGTTATATTTACATTTTTTTCCTGGTGATTTTATTATGTTTACGTGTTTGCTTCAGGATTTTTCTTGATAATCGGCGACGTTCGAGCGACCAGTTACGTGTGATTCAGAGACTGCACAAGTACTGGCCAATCTTTAATGTGTGGAAAATCAAGCTCCGAAAAGGGGGTACCCTGGATAGGAAGAAAAATAAAAATTGCCTCAGTCTAGAAGGATTTTCCCACTGATCGAGGGTAAAAACGGTAAAGTGAAGTTCTCCCTCTGTATATTTCCCCCTCTCTTTCTCTTTCTCTCCGTTCATCTCTCCGTCTCTCTCTCCTTCTATCTTTCTCACTCTATCACTCTCTCCATCTGTCTTTGAGCCGCCTTCTCTCTGCAGACTCTACCAACTTTCAACTTTGACCTCTTGGCAGCCAAATCTTTGCACCAAAACTGATTAAAAAGCTTGCTGTAGGTATGAATACTCGTTATGTCAAATGTTTAGCCCAAAAATAGCTGAATAGTTTGCTAGAGACCGCAGAGATCAAATCTTTTGAACTTTGACCCCTTGGAAGCCAAATTCGACCGAAAACCGATTAAAAATCTTGCCCTATGTCTGAATACACTTTTTGTAAAATTTCAAATGTTTAGCACCAAAATTAGCTTAGTACGTAATTTGGTAGAGACCGCAGAGGTAAATGTTTTTTAAACTTTGACCCTTTAACATTTATTTTTGTGGGCTCAAATCAAATTAAAACATTTGATCCATGTCCAAGTAAATTTAAAATTTCAAGTGTTTATACCCAAAATTGGTGGAGAAGTTCGGTAAAGTTTTCAAAGGTCAAATCGTTGAATTTTGATCCCTCGACAGCCAAATTTCTGGTCGAAAACCGATTAAAAAGATTTTCCCAAATCTCAATACACCTTATGTCAAATCTCGAGTCCCTAACCGAAAATTGACAGAGTTATTTGGTAAGGAAATGTACAAACAGACAAACAATTTCACTTTTATACATATACTAGCGGGGGTACACGGCATTGTCCGGGTGTTTGGAGGTGTAAAAGAAAAAAATGTCTGGTAGGTAGGTAGGCTCGAACACGAACCGTTGAGGTTGATGACTTACCGCCACGCTATGTGGGCATAGATTTGAAATTGGGTGAAATTAAGCGATTAAGAAGTTAAACGATTAAAAAGTTAAGTGATAGGTGTGTGAATTTAATGAGGTCAAACATCACGGCATAGTAAGGGAATAAAGCGCACTTAACTTTGGCTGCAAGCCAGTTTCTGCATATGTTGTTTGCTTCCCCGCCAAGATGTTGGGGAAAACCAAATCCATATAAAAAGGGAGTGTCCAAATGAATACAATTGTCTGATATGACGGGTTTTGGCCGCATTGATCAAAGCTGATGCCAGTGCCAGGGAAAAGTATTTGCTACGTATTCAGTTTCGCTTTTATACTGAAAAGCCAAACAAACACGTGTAGACCAAGAAATATCGCGAAAAACATAGTGCATTAAAGTCGCCCAAATCAAAGATACACGCGACCTCGTTTCGTAAATCGTAGATATTATAATCTAGGTAGCATATAAAAGGTTCTACAAAACAGTAACCGCCTGGAGCGTCACTCCCCAAAAGCCTTTGCCGGACATATACAAACAAAAATACACACACACACGCACAGAGAGAGATAATTTTACTTATATATATATATATATATATATATATATATAAAGTGCAAAATTTTGTTGAAAATTCAAGACTCGCGTTTTCTTTTTTTATAACCTTCGTTTATTTCCTGGATTTTTCCATTACAACCGTTTCATTAATAAGTTGGCAATTTTACGATTTATGTTTCCGTAAAAATATCCTGTCCTCACCAACTTCTTCAGATGTTTATCCATTAGATTTTTACAACAAATGGTATATTTTTAACATGCTGGACATCGTATTTGGGTAAATAACTATTTCAATAATATAAAAACATTATTAAAATGATCTAAATATGATACCTTTTTAAATGAAAAATCAAAACACGGAATAATAAAATAATGTTAAAAATACATAGCAATTGTTGGTGACCTTTTTATTTAAATACACACATATATATATATATATATATATATATATATATATATATATTCTCAGAAACATATATAAATATAACATTTATTTGATGGCGTACTACAGAGCAATGGTTAATTAAAAAAGACACAAATGAACGTTTTAACCTTTAGCTTTACCTTCACAATGTTGCGTTGCTCTCTTAACATCGCGCGGGTTAGAAAGCAAAAAGCAAATTACTTATTTCATGGCTATATATATATATATATATATATATATATATATATATATATATATATATATATATATATCAGCGTGGGTCGGGTATTCGATGAAGACAACTCCCGATTGTATTGCAGCTTTGATGTCCGTAGCAGTGACGTTTCTTGCAGATAATAAGAGGGTAGACAATTTGTATTGTGGGTGGATAAAGGTTATATGGAGTCAAGGAGTGTAGGTTCGCAAAAGGGAAGATAATTGCGTGTTAGGCACACACAAAGGAAACAAGCTACGGAGAACGAAATGAGTTTTTTTTTTGGCGGGGAGGGGGAGGATTGAAAAAAGTCGGATGATAAACATGATCGCTCAAAGAGAGGATTATACCATCGACACACAAGCACACTTACGCACAAGCACACACATTTACACAAACACACACACATATATATAATGTATATATATACAATATATATTACTAATATATATATAATATAGTTCATATAATATATATATATATATATATTTATTTATATATATAAAAGTAATGAAGTCAAAGGAATGTAGTGTTTATCTGATATACGCAATGGTAAACTTCAAACCAATATAAATACTAGTATTTATATATAGATAATTTAATCCCAACAGAATTAAAAAGCTCAATACGCAATAGAGAGTAGAGCTTACTATAAGAGAAGGAAAATTAAAACTATAAGTCGAACTTTACAGTCCAAACTTATTTTGAATTGCAAGAATAGCATTCTTTGAAACTCCGCAGAATAAAGACTTTGTAAATTGTTTTTTTTTTTCGAACAATTAATTTTGATTGTAAAGTTCAACTGACAGTTCCAATCTTCTTTCTTATATATACAGGGTGCCCATGAAGTCCGTGTGCACTTTAAAAAATATAACTTTATTTGTATTTGCAATAGAAATAATGATGCTCCAATGATGCCCGTCTTACAGACTTTCTTGGACTTGCAGTAAAGGATTCTTTTATGGAAGCAACACTTTCGTCACTGACACATGGCCTTCCAGACCGTGATTTAGCATGGACAGACCTGTCTCTTTAAATTTTTTCATCCATTTAACAATGGTTTTCCTATGAGGCGCTTTTTATTGTATTCAATTCTAAACTTTCTTTGTACAGCAATAGTAGATTTCAATTCAGCCAACCAAAGGACAGAGTTTACTTTTTTTTCAATTGAAGCCATAGGATCAAATTGATTCTGAAAAATAAAATAAAATATGTTTTACTTATTTTAAAATTGTTACGAATTTTGTGGTGAAAAATTATTCAATAACTATACTTAAAACTAGATACATGAAACTTTATAACATTTTTTACAGATTATTTCTTTCGCAAATATAAATAAAGTTATAAATTTTTTAAAGTGCACACGAACTTTATGGACACCCTGTATATATGTGTATATATATATATACATATATATGTATATATACATATATATGTATATATATATATATATATTTATCTTCTCCCAAATTATATTCGATCTTCCCCCAAATTCTAATGACTCTACATATCTTTTTAAAAGTTGTATATTCAGAATAATGAAATACAATAAATTCAGAATAATGAAATACAATAAATCTACTGGTGTGCAAATTCAGTGATTATTGGTCTTACAAAATATTATTGGAGGTAATATTTTATATAAGACTATCCTAGCTAAATAAAATTGCTCAGTATACTGGGTAGAGCAAATAAATCAATTTAGGAATTTAGAATTTGTGATTTGAAAAAGTTAAATTTCAAACATAGAAATTTTATTGCATGCAAGACAAAGGATACGGTATAGTAAAATATATGATACCAAGAACTTCCATTACAGGATTTAGCATATACTTTCGATTTGAAGTTCAATATCCATTTTCCCTTATTCCATGTAGCTAAAATGATTTAAAAATTTCAAAACATTTGATTTCTATGTTTATTACCTTTAGCAAATAAGGTTCAAACCTTTTATAATATTTGCTAATATTTTTCCGCCGAGGAGATGTATAAATATCGAAAACTCATGGGTTAAGGAAATATATTTTACTATACTGTATTCTTTGTTTTGCATACAATGAAATTTCTTTATTTGAAATTTAACTTTTTCAAATCACAAATTTTAAATTCCTAAATTTTGATATATATATATATATATATATATATATATATATATATATATATATATATATAAATGCGAGCATGAAAAGTAATATGGTTAAGCTTACACATGGTGTTAAAACCAGAAAAGAAAAGGACAAGATATAGTAAAACATATAATAAATTTATAACTTAACATAGTGCAGCACTAAGAATTGATTATATAATGTTATAAATTGAATTTTAAAAAATATGAATGCTGCATTATTTTCTGTTATAAATTTAGTATATTGTTTACTAGAATATCTTCTCCTTTTCTTTTCTAATTTTAACAACTAGTCCTTTACTTTTCCATGTTTAAGCATAATCATATTACTTTTCATGCTCGTATTTTTTGTAATTATAATCCATAATTTTCCAGGTTTCCAATAAATTCATTGGTCTTTTTTTTAACTTCAGTCTTATTTTTTTGGCCCTCATAAACATAACATGCACATATATAATAACAATGTCCGGCACTCGTCTGCTTTCAATAAAATTCACCCAAATACCCCCCTTCCATCCTTTCATTCTCTCCGTTAACTTGTTACTTCTCTTGTCGAATTAGTAGCAACAGTAGTCGCTGAAGCTAGTGTTTGCTATGAAAACCAGTCATAAAAAGCGTCGGCCACGTTCTTACATATTTTTACGATTTTGAACACCAGTAAATTCATCACAACTTTTGTTTTACTCAAGAAAAATTGAACATTTATTTTTTCACAATATAGGTGAGAATGTAATCCATAAACTGTAATAATTGTTTGAAATTTGGTCAAATAATGAGTGAGCGGTGAAGTTTTAAAACAGTTCTAAATGACTAAAACTGACACTATTCAAATACTACCCTGTTTGAATTATATATATATAGAATTTGTATATATATATATATATATATATTTGTGTTTGAATTATATATATATATATACATATATATATATATATATATATATATATATATATATATATATATATATATATAAGCTTGATGAATCCTAACGTGGAGGAAACGCGGAATATTCTGTGTAGCTTAATCGCCATATATATTTTATAACTTACTACCTAGCTCTCTCTACCTACGTATTGAGCACTGTTGAAGTAATTACTTAAAGTTTACGCATAAATTCATACTTTCGTATATTGATTTAATAATAACATTATACTTAATTTTATTTAATAAATTAGGTGGTTTTCTTTGCATGTATGAGTCTATTGTTTATTTGGGGAAATATCACCATCTTGCTCGCCATCACGTGACATCACTAAAAGAAAACTCTTGCTCTCGCCCGGCCTACTAATAAACATTTTTTATTAGTAGGCCGTGGTGTCGCTTCATGTACACAGAATGTGTTTACAATATAGGTAAATTTAGAAATTTGAAACTTAATTTGAATTAACCACTTGTGGTCGCTTTCCTGTCAAATATAAATAAAAAATGGATATCAGAAGCAAATCAACCATTGTGGATCATGTTTTTACTATTCAGGAAATTAAAGATTCAATCAAATTTCTATTTAAATCAGCTAAATTATTTAGAGTGAAATGAATTTAAGAGTTTTTATCCAAACCTAAATATTACCTTTACTTAAAAAATAACATGTATTTGCTAAGTTAGGTAAAACTTGTGGACAATGCTCTGTTTTACCGTTGTTCCTATTTACAATGTCTCCTCACGGGACAGAGTTAGACACCAGCGTCGTTTTTAAATGTGGAGAAAAGGAACAAAAATAAAAATTGTCTCAAGTGTGAAGGATTTCGACAGAGAACAAGAAATTGAATTGCAGCATCTGATTAACAGATACTACTGTTGTTGTAAAAATGGAACGGAAATTTAAATTTCGTTCCGTTTTATATTCGGTACATTTTTACATTACGCCCAATTCATTGTCACATTCGACACGTCAACTTCGTCGGGCTTCAGGTATACTGACAAGGTTAGGAGTGTATATTCCGAAAGCCGTTCTTAACATGGAGGAGATAGGGTGTTTGTTTGTTGTAAACGTACACGAAAACCTATAAAAGTTGAGATTTTCAATGTGAACGTTGAGTTAGACTTTTGTAAAAAAAAAAAAAATAAATAAATAAAAATAATAATATAAAAAAGGCTTACGAAATCTATTTTTTTAGTTTAAAAATTAACTTATTTCGTTTTTGTAAATAAAATTTTATTTTTATAAATAAAATAAATATTTAATTTTTGTATATATATAAAAGTTCGATTTTTGAATGTCATTCTTTCGATTACTTTCGTTTTTTGAGGGTACAATTAAAAAAAAGGATCAAATACAACGAAATGTAAATTTTTGTTCCATTTTTACAACAACCATAAAACATAGCATACTCCGCACGTTTCAAAATAATAATCTGCTTAAAATATTGAAAAAAAAATAATGGCAGACGTTGGCGAGATACCTCCCTTCTAAATTCCACAATTTTCACTTTTTAAAACACTTTTTTGTATAGTCTGAAACCAAAGTATGTAACCGATGATATTAACGAAAACAGTAAAAAAAGTGACAATTGTGGAATTAAGGGGGGGTGCAATAACGCTAACGCCCCCCCCCCACAAAAAACGAACAAAAGAAAAACGAAAAGAACCTTCCCCATACATACTAGCAATTATTTGATTTCCTGTTTCTCTTCAGTATTTCTAATAAGGAGGATCGATTTACTACGACTTTGTATTACAAACTGAGCACCCCTTATAAATCTTTAATTATTGAATTTGCAATCGTTCATAATTCATTAAAAAAATTGAAAAAAAGAGGAAATTAAAATGAATGGGACTCTTGCAGAATTTAACCCGAAAACTAGGGATCAATTATGGTTAGAGCTCGACCGGCAATTACCGGATTAAGGCGAGTGTTCTTCAAATATTGAAACACTAAATCGACATTTTGTTGTATAATTACTTAATGAGGGAGGTATTTTTTTTCTATTTCTTTTCTAAACATCTGATGACAAAAAAAAATTTGCACATTCTCTTGAAAAAACTCCAACTTTTGTGTACTTTTACCTAACAATTTAGAGTTTCATAAAAACATTCATCTTTTCTGATAATAAAAATTCTGTTTGCAAAGAGAAACAGTTACTGCCAATTTTCTTCATAAAAAAAACTTTCGCCTAACAAATTACAGTAATCAATCATCTTTTCTTGAAAAAAAAATCAACTTTTATTGATAAAATATTGCAAAGAAATAAATAAAAGTAAATAAACAATACAAAATGCGACTTTTCTTGACAAATATATATATATATATATATATATATATATATATATATTAAGAAAATTTACAGTGGGCATTTGTTATTTTCTTATTGATTGTATTTCTAATTTTTTCCGGTTTGTTTGTCTTGAAATTCTTCTGCATCTGTTACTTTGTTCGGCTTCTCCCGTGACTACCGGTCGAGCCCGAACCATTGTTGACGGAAAATACCGAGGATCAGGGTCAAATTATGTAAGAGTCCATCACAAACGGAAACTGAAGACATTTCACGTGCTTAGTCTGCTGAGAACTCTTAAAAATCTTTTGAGAAACAAAGATGCCAGCAATGTGCTCACAAGGGCTGGTATATCCTCTACGTTCAGTCTCTTTTGCCAAAGACGCCTAAGCTGGATAGGCCATTACACCGCATGTATAATGGGCGAATTCCAAATAATATTTTCTATAATGAACTTACTATTGACAAAAGGAACATCACTCGTCTTCATCTCCGCCATGTCGACGTGTGCAAATGTGACATGAACGCATATGACATTGAAGCACACAGCTAAAGTCTGGGAGCACACAGCTAAAGTCTGGGAGCCCACAGCTAAAGTCTGTAACATCTGGATACAAACGGTAATCAAAGGCCTGACCACTGGGGAAAGGTCTATTGCAGGACGGTCGGAGACTAAAAGACTATTCAAGAAGTTAAGTCAACAAAATGCAACATACCCCCAACACGACGCAGCGATCTTCACCTGCGACGTCTGCAACCGACAATGCAGATCGAAAATAGGCTTATTCTCACACAGAAGACGGTGTTCAACCACAACTTCTACAGACCCAACTCCAAAATCTTCTAGACTGACAAATGCCCACGTATAAAAGGTATTTTGTGTGTGTATGTGTGTGTGTGTGTGTGTGTGTGAGAAAGTCCGTCCCTACGGACTCTGAAATGGCTGGGCCGCCATTAAAAATTTTTTTACACAAATGTACTTCATTTGTCTGGGAGTGTTCTTAGATAGGTTTTGGTATCGGAATGTCTCCGATGAGTATCGGAAATCGATAATCGAAAAGTCCCAATTAAGAAGTAATAGTTTGATTTTGACCGAAGTTAACGCCGTTATACAGTTTAACATCACAAGTGTATTTGAAAAGTTTTATCATCGACATAAAAAAGTCAACAGTTGGAGCTTTAATAAGAAAGGGGAGGGGCGTTCGAAATTAATGTTTCTTTTTAGAGCACAATTGAACCATAATATTTGCGTTTTCATTTTCAACTTTAATTTAAGCCATTATATAAAAATAAAAATATATTATAAAACAGCAGTAGGTTATTTACAGTGCAATACAGACTACAATGTATTGTAGATTAAGTCACTGCATGGAGGCATGTGACGCCTCCTTCAAATTCGTCGCGGTGGGTCCTCGACTAGAACAGGATACCAAACGATTTGATAAAAAAATCTGCGATTCCACCGATTTCAGTGACAATGGTAGTATATCGAAGTGTTGAACATTTGTTGATCGTCATTCAACCCCGGGCAACGCCGGATTTTCCATGCTAATATATGTATATTTGCACATTATGTAAGAGCATTTTATGTCGACTTACGTCTGTCAAATTCTATGTCTTTTTTTCAAATTTGACTCCTTAGCAGCTATTTTTACCGGCTATTATCTAGTTAAAACAACCCCCCCCCAAATGCCATTATCTGACCCGTTTTGCACCGCTTTGCGACCCTGCGTCTCAGTGTGGATGCACATTGAAAAAAAAATGGAGACAGACAGGTACAGAGGCACACAGGTATGAAAATATATTTATTGCAATTAAGATACGCAGCGGTTCACGCAGTTCATAATATCGGGATCCATCTAACATTACTCAAGTGAAGATTTATATTGTTCCTCGGAATGTTCTTTAGGAAAAAAACAAATCCAAATATCACGTTTACAATTTTGCATTGAGAGGCAGTTTAATATAATATTTCTCACGCGTGATCAAGTGATAAAAAATGTCAGCTGTTAAAAAAGAAAGTGGATTATTTAAAAATTTTAAATTCCAAAAGAATAAAAGAACATTTGCGAGCCATATTGTTATTACATCCTCCATATACATGTTCGTCCTTCGAAAATCACCAAATATTTCTCATGAACCTTCCCCTAAATAATCAAATTATTTTTTATTCCATTAATCATTTTCAACTCAAAATATCCGTGTTATATTTCTCTTAGTCTGATTATCTGCTTGTCTGTCCGTCCCTATGTTTCTTGGAAACTACCAAACCGATCTGACTGAAATTTTGTATGGACTTTTGTTATAGGTGCAGCGAACTATGTATTATAGTATCTGTTCGATGCACAGTAAGCTATTAAAATGGATTAGTAGAGATAAGCCACAACAATTTCACATTTACTCTAGAGGTTTTCTCAGAAACTACTGGGTAACCTAGATGAGATTTTGTATGAACTTATAATGTTTAACAAACTAAGTATTATGATATCCGTTTGACCCACAGTTAGAGGTTAATAAGGATTAACAAAATTAGCATTTAATGTAAAGACGAGCACAAATTTAACCATGCCAAACCATCAATTTGGCATACAAGCTCTTCTTTAATAGGCTGATAAAATCTAGTTCTACATAGTTCGCGTAAAGATTAGACTTAGTAAACCTCATCCTCGAGTGGCTTTTGATCTTGATAATTGGTAACCTATAAGTAAAATATGGAAGAAATACTGGTAAATAAAATTCTCGATATGCATGGAAGAAATAGACTACTAGCAGAGCCTGAATAAATATGTATTACTGGTCCAACAGTACTCCAAATAACGTGTACCGTATACAGTCACTTTTTGAATAACTATGGCTTGAAATAAGTTCATTCTACTATATATACTTACGTAGCACAGTCTGGGTGTTTCTTCGTGCCAGTCGAAGATATGTCCTCGACAATCATTCGGACAGAAGTTGATCAGTGATGGTTTTTTTCTGGTCCCATTGCTGTCGGGCTGACGAATGATTCCCTTCAGTCCTAAGAGGTCCACCCTCCCAGGCTTTACCGACTCATTGAGAATCATTAACATATTGTTAATCACCTGAGGTGCGCATCGACCTGATATGCCGATGGAATTGCTCAGGCATTTAAAGTAGGATAGAATGCGCAACACACCTAACCTTGTGCCTAACCTCTTCCTTAGAACTGCACGTCTGTGGAACTCTGTTCCGTTTTCCTGCTTTCCAACTGACTACAATATGGCTTACAATAAGATTGTCTTTAAGTCCAACGTGAACAAATTATGGAGGAGCCATCCCCTTAAGTAATCCAGTTTGCCAAATTTCCACTACTAACAATCACTATCACATGTTTCCTTTGACTATTGTACACTCAATGACCCTTATCTTCGAGTGGACCCCGGGCCTTGATAAGTGGTTACTCCTTTGTAAAAAAAAAAAAATAGTTTGTATAATTCAAACAATACGAATTATGAATCCTCATTTAAAAAAAATTCAGAAAGATTTTCTTTGTTCTCTTCGTGAGCTTCTCACGTCTTTATTATTATGTACTCACTAGGAGTTTTAACACAAGTCAGCATCAGTGAATTCTAAATGTTATTCCATGGAGTTTCGATAACCAAAAGAAATCAATTGTGTTATAGTAACCCTAGTTTAAAAATTGATTTCTCACTATAAGCGGTAGTTAGGTTTCTCTCAGATTTGAGTCGCTCTAAGCTTCTCATAGGTTTCCGTACCCCGCACTCCTTTCCAGTGAAGATCTCCTCGGTCTTTTTTACTCTGCTTTACCTTTCCTGACAGTTTTGTGTGATATCATTAGATGCATGTGTGTATGGCTTAGTTTTGGTGGGAGAGGAAGAGTATGGGTTTAATAGATTGCAATAAACCACATAATAAGCGAATGCAGCAAACTAGCCCAAAAAAGAATCTAAAAATAGACCCGATCAAGCAGGGAAGGCGGTGCATTGGCAATTATACAAACAAATGAATTTTGAACATACAGACAAATGGTACAAACACAAACCAGCAGCAGTAATGGAAAATGAAAGTCACAAGATCCCATGAGACATGGATATACAAACGGATAAACCCATCCAAGCAAGAAGGCCGGATGTCATAATAGTTAACAAGAAGGAAAAGCCCCGCCAGATTGTAGATTTTGCCATTTGGGCAGACCACGGATTGAAAATCAAGGAGAATGAGAAGCGGATCAAATACACGGAACTGGAAAGAGAGCTCAAAGGGATCTGGAAAATGAAGAAAGTAAAAATAACACCACTAATAGTAGGAGTGCTTGGAACGACACCAAAAACCTTTGAAAAAATAATGGGAGAGATTGGAATCAGAAGAATGGCCGAGAAAATACAGCGAATTTCAATAATGAAAACTTCAGAAATATTAAGGAAACCCCTTGAATGTTGAGACTAACACCACACATAAACTACACACAAACTGGATTTCTTTTTGCAAAGTTTTTCGGAATTATTCCTAGTGTCCCTATTATTATTGGCTCACAAGGAACTTTCACACAGGTCTTCGGAGATATTTCCCTGAAAACAGCCTGTGGTGTTCACTGGAAGCTGAGTGACAACAAGTCTCCCCAGGTTTTCAATACTCTCCTCCTTTTTCGATAACATTTGCAAATAAATTTGGATCATCGCAACAGCTGCCTGCCATTGATTTCTCGTTGGCAGCAGCTATTGGTCTTTTCTGGGATTTGAGTGCCACTAAGCCTCCCCAAGGTCCCAGTTTTCTTCGCACTTATTTGGCTGAGGTCTGGTTAGTTCATCGGTCTTTCCTTCCTCCTTGACTATTTGGTTATTTGGTCTCGCTCTTTTTTTGTGAGGGGGGCGATGATGGGGCAATGGGGGAAGGGTTGGATTAGAGAACTTTTAGATACGCGGTTTCAGTGTTCTTGATTTCATGTAGTGTTTCATGTTTTGCCTTTGCAACTTTTTGTCTGGCCCGCACTTGTTGCTCCTGTCTGTTAGTTTCCACATTCAAGGGAATTTCTTAATATTTCAGCTATTTTTATTATTGTTGTTCGTTGTATTTTCCAGTCATTCCTTTGATTCCAATTTCTCCCATTCTTTTTTCATTTTTTTTCGGTATTGTTCCTAGTGCTCCTACTATTATAGGTATTATTTTGATTTTCTTCATATCCCATATCCCGTTCAGTTCTCTCGCTAGCTCTGTGTATTTGCTCCTTTTCTTTGATATTCACCCTGCGGTCAGCTGGAACAGCAACATCTACGATTTAATAGGACCTTTTTCTTGTTAATTATTACGACATCCGGTCTTCTTGCTTGGATGGGTTTATCAGTTTGTATGTCCATGTTGTATTTGGGGACTAGTTTGCTGCATTCATTTTTTATGTGGCTTACCGTTTCACACTGGTAATGAGAAATGGTATTCCCTTAAGTCTTGTTTCGATAATTATTGTAAATCATACTGCTTATACACATATTTACTATATATTTCCGGACGAAAACGAATTACTGAAGGTTTCAGTGTTGTATAGTCACGTATCAAATCCACGTATGGACATATGTTGTATAGAAGGGTTATCACACGGGGATATGTGACAAAAGGTAGTTAATATAGAAGAAGAATAAGGTGCATCATAACTTTTCTGTCTCCAGTTATCCCCTATTCACTGCTCGGCTCTGTGATAAACATACGATAACCAACCATAAACCATAGCACCATAAGACACCTGAATTTTTTTTCTTTTGTGAAACAACAGAATAACACTTTATACTTTATAAATATAAATTTATTTCAGCTGTCTTAATGGTGTTCGCAAAAATCTGCTTACGTGTCTACATGCTTGTTCTCTTCTAGCCCCGCTTCCAGAACTTTGAAGAGCTCGTCTGTTCACTGTGATGATCAAACTCAAACTCTCGACTGACTAAACTTCTTGCCTCTTTGACATGCCAATTCCGGTGACGTACCTGATTAAAAGCACGTCTCCTTAACGCAACTTCTCGATGACGATCTAGTTATTTTTATTTATATTAAACTAAGATAGTTTCTGTAAACATTAATAATTCCCAATATAAACTATTTTAACATTATCACTGTATAGATATATAAATAGATCGATAATAGCTAATTTAACTTTTAACCCCTCTACTATCTGACATTAGTACACTATCAATGGATGTCTACTTGGTGTTCTTTCTTTTCTATTTTTCCATCTGTTAAATAAAGGGATTTGGAAATCGTGTACACACACAAGTTCCAGGTTTTCAGAGAACAAAGAAAGTACCATGTCGGGCTTTGACACACATATTGACGGTAGAAGACGAATAAAATACCATGTCGGATTTGTACACATATATTGCCATCTGATGGAAGAAAGCAATAATTTGTCAATAAATGCAAGAGGTTCGACAAACAATGAGACCGAGAAAGGGAGACGGAGAGAGAGACGCACGATCGTTATATCATTAGTTCGTCAACCCCAACCTCACCTCTCACCACCCTTGCTCTATACGTCATACAACCTGTGCAGGCAAAAATAATAATCAAATAAAAACAGTTTTGTTATGAAACTGTCCCTGTGTTTGATTGTCAAACTGTCCGAACAAGCTAGGTTGGTTGGTTGTTTTTGTTTTACGGCATATCAACCCTTTTCTGGTTATTTAATGCCGAATCTAGTGATTTGAAGAACATTTTTTTAATAGAGTATATTTGCTTTTTTTTTTTTTAGTCCGTTTCTATTTAACCCATTGTTGGGACCCTAACAGGTACTACCACTCCGGGTCAGAGTGGATCTGGGAGCAATGGCAATTAAAGGGTGGCTCCACACTCCCCAAAGCCCGTAAGCTTTGTCCTTACTATCGGATATACTTTAAGGTCATATCCAGGACCGGAACAAGCTAGAGTGTATATATTTATTAGCAGCATGTTCATAGAAATGCAACAAACATGATTATACATATGTGAGCGGTAAACAAATGAATCGTTACAAACTATACAGCACATTCGCAGTGATTGTTCACGACCATTTTGTGTCACTATATGTGTGTGTTTGTGTGTGTGTGATTTTTGGGTCACTAGATGTGTGTGTGTGAGATTTTTGGGTTACTAGATGTGTGTGTGTGTGTGTGTGTGTATTTGTGTGTGTGAGTTACGGCATAATCACGTTGACACAACGGTTCCCGCTGGATCATCGAAGTTAAGCAACGTTGAACCTGGTCAATACTAAATGGGTGACCATTTGGAACTTCCAGGTGCTGTATGTGCTCTCCGATTATCTCAGCATTTTTTCCAGTCGTCCCGGACTTCTTGCCACTGGACAAAATGTTCCGATTCAGGAGAGGTGTGGTTGGGATTGCGCAACTCTTGCCTAACAATTACACGCGAAGCTGCCCCTACAGGCGGTATCCTTTGTCTTTCGAGATTGAACGAAGGCATCGGCAGTGCATTTGTATGTGTCGAGTTATTGGATTTCTGTTTTTTTTTTTTTTTTTTTTTGTAAATTTCTATATTTTTTGTATATTTCTATTTCTACTTTCTTTATTATGTTTCATTGGCTTCTTGGAGTTCACATTCAAGGATATCCTTAATATTTTATTGAATGTACATCGGTATTATCATTATACTAACCAGGAGTTTTCACACTGGTTATCATTAAATATACGATAATATCCTGTGGTGTTCCATGAAAACTGGGTTACAATAAGTCTCCCCATATTTCCAGTACGTTCCACCCGTTTCAATAATATTTGCAAATCACTTCGTGTTATTATAATAGTCGCTTGCCACTGACTTCTTGCTGGCACCGACCATTGCTCTTCACTGGGATTTAATTAGCAATAAGTCTCCAAAGGTATCGGTCCTCTTTAAACTCTTCCAGTGGAGGGCTGATTAGTGCTTTTCCTCTCCGGTTTTTTTCCATCCTCCTTGCTGCTTCATAGCTATTTTGTGTGGTATCAGCAAAAACTGATTGCAACAGCCGCTTAGCATTGATTTCTCAGTAGAATTTGAGTGTCAATTAACGAACTTTTGGTCTTAATACTTAGTGAAGGTTAGTTAGTGCTTTCGCTTCACGGTCCTTACATTTTATATATAAAAAAAGAGGGGATTACCCTCTGTTGATGCAGTTTAATTTTTAGGGGAGAAAGCGGACAGGTTCTGTGATGTCTTGTTGTTTCATTTATTACTATTATTAAAAAAAAATTCGACCACGATATTTTCGTTATTAAAAAACAAGACAAAAGTTTATCATACCACGTAAATGCATACATATATATATATGATGATTGCAACGTCTTGTCAGACGAGTTCCACTCCCTCAGATACTTGAAGTCCATGAGCCCAAAAATGACATTTATTTTTAGTCCTACAGGTGAATTCACATGCTCAAGCAGGCATGACACTGAAGACGGTCATTGAGATCAATTATTACATGCTTCCAGCATGTCAAGCCTCCACGCGTCACAATTTTTCCATCGCTACAGGGCCATTTTTATAGACGAATGCCTGAGGGAGTATCTATACAAAGATGATGTTACAGAGTCTTAGCTTTGTACGACAGCTAAGTCTCTCTCTCTAGGTTCAAAATATTGAGATCCAGCTACAAGCAAGAGCAAGATAGCCAGCAACAAGTTAAACTGCAGACCAGCTTAATGCGGGTACTGGTCTCCCGCTTTATGGTTTTTCAAATCAGAAATTTGCTTCTCCTAGAAAGGTTGCCTTCACCACGGCTTACGGGAGCCCTCTCCACCCCAACACACACGTACATACACACAAACACACATGGTGCTAGTTGGCCGTTGACCCCGAAAAAGGGCCCATTCATATATATGCGTATATGTGTTTGTATGAGAAAGAGAGTGAGAGCGAGAGGGAGGGGGAGAGAGAGTAAACGAGTGTATTGGTATTGACTTACAAGTTGTCACTCTTTGTAGAAATCAACTCAACGCAAACCTCAAATTTACCCGGTGAGTAAACTCTGTGTGTTTAACACAGATGACGGATGGGTTGGCCACCCGCTGGTGACACTCTCTAGATGAACAGTCTTCATCCCATTTTGGATTTTTAAATGAGCTCTGTGGCCACTTGCTTACTCGACTGTGACCCTCCTCCCTGATGATCCAACCTTTCCACCCGACAGATTTCACAGCTTGCAACCACCCTGCTTTCACGCTTAGGTATCACCTCAACCTCTTGGAAGGGTGTGACGATAAGCAGTCTAAGGCGCACCCTCACACACCCCGGGGTTAATAATAATTATGATAAATCGACATAAAAGAAGAGTAGCAGTGAGTTTTCTTCTTTTCTTACGATTGCCTCCGATGCGATTGGATTCGACATGGTGGCCACTGGAGCAAGCAGGGGTCGCGCACTGTTCCCACACGGCGACTATTGTTGTTTTGAATGTATGTTATGTTAGCAATTATGATCGCTTGTTATTGTAATTTTTGTGCTTCCACGCTTTGTAGGGGAGGGAGGGGGAATCTGAACATTAAAAAAAGATAACTGTTTGAAAGGCCGTCTTGAAAGGATAGGAAAAGGGTTTGTCAGATTGGTGACAATCGTCTATAATTATTAGATTGGACGGCAAAGAGCTAAAAAAAGTCACATATGTCTATTTACCTATTTATCTATTTATATCGTTCTAGTTCTTTATAGATGTATATGAAGTTTGGTACAAATGGCACTGGACAATATATCATGGTAAAAATGGCATCGGTAAAATAGCATCGGTAAAATGGCACCGGTAAAAATGGCAAATGTGAATGGAAAAAATAACGAAAGTTGATAAATCTAATACACAAAAGGCTATATATCTGTCTGTCTGTCTCCATATTTTCAAATTCTATCTCTACCGAAACTGAAAGTCGCACAGCAACGCTTGGGGCCGCAAATGATTGGATTTTCACGGGCCGATCTTTTATGGGTCTTTAGTCGGTTAAATAGTTTGTTAAGGGGTCAAAAAGGAACAAAATTGAAAAAAAAAATCGCTATACATTTTGTACATTCATCTTAGTTTATGTTTAATTTTTAATTTTTAAGCGGTCCGAATGTCACCAGCTTTGAATGCTACAGTTTCGATTCTAGCTGATGGCACCCAAATATTTTTTTTTCAAAAATTTTGAAGTTACGACTCTACAATAATATATACGAAATCTGGACGAATTAAAATATCATAATTAATCGTACTTTTCGATCGGACAAAGTCGGGCGCCCCCTGCTAATAGGTAAAAATGGCACTTTAACAACGAAAATTAGGACCATTCAAGAAGTATAAGCACCTACTCCTCTAGTTTAAAATAAGGCTAAGCCATCTCTTCTAAAAAGACAAATGCATATTTGATAGGCATTTATACCATCAGGGATAGGGGGCTATGCTTTTTTTTTAAATAAAAGCTAATCAAGGTCAACATTGCTTTATGCTCGTTTAGGCGATTCTTTTAGCGAGTCACGATGAATTTTTTTTGTGGAGATAGAGATAAGGAACATAACAATTACTTGCTTTTATATCCATTCTCTTTCTTTCTTCATAATTTATAACCCTAGTCAAGCTAAGAATCAACACCGGACTGATATTTGTTATGCTTGTTTGTCCCTATTGTGTTTCTGTCCAGAAAACTTTTAATTTTTACCAGCTGCTAAGAGCTCCTCTATCAATATTGAACCCAAAATTATCTAGATCTATTTTGGGAGCGGGGGTCTCAGTAGAGAATGATTTTTAAAATAAATACCTCATTATTTAAGTAGGTTCTGCATTATTCTGCATAAGTACTCTAATAATAAAGCTATAAAAAAGTGCTTTAATAATAAGAACTCCAATAATAAGTATATTTTTTTTTTTACAACAAAATAGTTTTAAGTGATAATTGGGACAAAATATAAGCAAAACCAAAATCAAAGCACCGATAATTTACACAAATATTGGCAAAGCAGAATAGTATCCCATTCAAAGTTAGCAACAAACGGTGTTTGTTAATTTTATTTTTATTTCGGACTATTAGTCTCATCTTTATTAGTTGTTGTTTTTGGATCTTTTTATTGGTTCACAACGTTTCGGCCAACTTCCTCTGGCCTTCGTCAGGTGGTAACCTGACGAAGTTAGCCGAAACGTTGTGAACCAATAAAAAGATCCAAAAACAACAACTAATAAAGATGAGACTAATAGCCCGAAATAAAAATAAAATTAACATATAATGCTCATCTAAAAAAAATGAATTCCAATCAAGGAATAATATATATATATATATATATATATATATATATATATATATATATATATATATATATATATATATATATATATATATATATATATATATATATATATAAACGGTGTTTGATCAGATCTTGTCTCTGATATTAAAAATCCTCAGTAATATAACTTCGGACGAACGTTTAAATTTCCCAAGTTTATTTATTTAATAGATTCTTAGGTGAAAGAACAGAATAGTTAACAAAGAACTCTTCTTTTACAGGTTCTGCAGATTATTTAGAAAACCATACTTAGATATAGATAGAAGAATAGGAGTGTAGATGACATTTCTCGATCCGTCCTTATTTTTTTTGTTATCAAAATACCATTTTTACTTATTCCATTTTTACCGGTGCCATTTTTGCCGTGCCATTTTTTCCAATACTATTATTACCGATCACCAAAATAAAGAATAATTTTAGGCACAGCTAAAACATGAAAGCAGGTGTTTTTTTTTTCCAGAAAGATAAAAGCCTGAAAATTATCATATGAAAAGCAGAATGGTATACAACTTTTTCTACTACTTTTAATAGAATTTTGAATTTAAACATTTTCAGAAAACACTATCCACCGCCATGTTTGTCTGGATTGATAAAACATTTAAATATTTTTTTAAAAGGTTTTTGAATCAATTAATGTTTTCCCTAAATAAGATTTAGGATGATATGCTCTAAGACTATGCAAAAAATAGTATAACATAAATACCTGAATTTACAAATATTCATTTTTTAATTCATTTTTTATCTCACTGTATAGATTTCGCGTAGCGAAATCTAAAAATAAAAACAACAAAATTTTATGATAATTTAGAAGAAGCTGCGATAACCTTGATAGGACTAAAATAAAATAAACCTTGATAGGACTAAATATATATATATATATATATATATATATATATTTATATTTATATATATATATATATATATATATATATATATATATATATATATATAACTACTTAATTTACTCACATAAAATTAATATACGAAAGTATAGATTTATGCGTAAACTTTAAGTATTTACTTCAAAAGTGCTCAATGCGTAGGCAGAGCTAGTTAGTAAGTTATAAAATGTATATGGCGATTAAGCTACACTGAATATTCCGCGTTTCAACAACAGAACAAACAACCGCAGAATGCGCGCATACGCCTGAAGAGTCCTAGAGTGGATGAAACGCGGAATATTCAGTATAGCTTAATCGCCATATACATTTTATAACTTACTATATATATATATATATATATATATATATATATATATATATATATATATATATATACATTTGCTGCCTAAATAATCCCTGAAGTTAAGTAACGATAAGGCTAGCCAGTACCAGATGGGTGACTATTTTGAGAATGTTAGGCGCCGTATATGTTGAAGACAACTCTTGCATCCAGTACCACGCTTAGTCGTCTTGACCCTGTCTTACCATCAGAACCAAGTATTTCTGGACAAGAGACTGTGGTAGAAGCAAGTCCCCCATACTTTAAACTAAATCAAGCTCAAGTCACAGCAAAAAGGAAAAGGCGGAAATAACAATTGTTGTAAATACGAACAACTGTGTGTAGGCCTTATGGCCTTCCATAGGTGAGGAAATATCACGTAACAACAAATTGCCGAAGGAAATTATCGTATTCTTTTAGCAAAATGTGCAGTTATTTATCGATTTTTTTCTTTTTTGGTATCGATTCTTCAAAGCGTTTCCTTTTTAATGGTATATTAGCAAGATTAGGCTCACTAAAAAATCTTAATTTGGGTTTTAACAATTTAGCAGGAGTTCCTTTTTTTGTAAAAATAAATAAAATATATAATTTTTTGCTAATATGAAATATAATAATGATTAATAACATATTCAACGAATTTCACACTCAAAAACACAAAAGATTAAAATTAAATACATTTAAAATTCGTATTTTCAACCATAAAATCTGATACGTGTACAGTTATTTTTTGTTGTTGTTTATTTTATCATCCTCCCTACAATACAATATATTTTGTTAAAATTCAGCTGATTATTTTATGCATGTTTGTAACCACAAATAAAGAAGGGGTTTTTGTAGACAAATATCTCTCTCTCTCTCTCTACACACACATATATATATATATATATATATATATATATATATCGATTATGAAAAAATACACTATTACAAAGGTCATTCATCCCTTAAGAATCGGTGAAAATTTCGTAATGATTGGATAATTACTTGATTTTTGGTAGATTTTTAAAGAGAGATTCCGTCAAAACTACTTACTTCCCCCTCTGTTTTGGCCATGCCTCAATACGTTCTTTGATAAGAAAGGTCCATGTTCGAAAGAAATGTTTTTATTTAGAACACAATTTAACCAATATACTTGACGTGTTAATTTTAAAATTTAATTCAAGCCATTATGTGGAAATATATTATAATAAAATCGTATTGTTAGTTTGTTCACAATTCGATAGATTGTTTCACAAATTAACTTTCATACTGAGAAGGGACTTTTATTGACGTTTATATTTTTATTTATTTATTTATTTTTATTCCATCATTTATATATATATATATATATATGTACCATTTATTCAAAATACATTCACATCTAAAAAGTAACCTCATCTGTATATTACGTTAAGAAAGATGTATTTAAATAATTACGTCTATGTTATTTACCATTCATAGCAATGGAATTGTTTTAATTGTACTATTTAAGAATTATATTTAAAGTTGATTTATTTTATTTATTTATATAATGTATTTAATTTAATTTATTTGGAATTATTATTGCTGACATCAATTATCTTTACTAACGGAAGTAGAGTTATTTCCCTTTAAAGATATGAGAGTTAGCTAATGCAATTTAAATAATCTATCTATCCATATATCTATAAAAGTGAACGTGTCTGTATCTGTATGTTTGTCTGGGTACATTTCCCTACGCAATAACTCTATCAATTTTTAGTCTACAAAATTTGATATACAGGATACTGAGATTTGGGAAAATCGACGTGATCGGTTTGCGGCCAGAAATTTGGCTGTTAAGGGGTAAAAGTTCAACGATTTGACCTTTGAGTACTCTATCAGACTCCTCTAATCATTTGGGTCTAAACACTTGAAATTTTAGATATAGATTCATTTGACATAGGTCTAGCTTAATAACTTGATTTGAGCCCAAAACAAGAAATTTTAAGGGGTCATAATAGGGGTCAAAGTTTAAAAAAATTGACCTTTTTTTTCCTTTTTTTTTTGCTAAGCATACAACTCCAAGCACCCGGGCAACGCCGGGCCGAAATGCTAGTATATCTATACAAGTGAAGATGTCTGTGTCTCTGTGTGTGTATGTGTACATTTCCCTACGCAATAACTCTGTCAATTTTTAGTCTACAGACTCGAAATTTGATATACAGGATACTGAGATTTGGGAAAATTGATCTGATCGGTTTGCGGCCAGAAATTTGGCTGTTAAGAGGTCAAAGTACAAAGATTTGATCTTTGAGAACTCTACCAAACTCCTCCGACAATTTTGAGTCTACGCACTTGAAATTTTAGATATAGGTTCCTTGGAAATGGATCTAACTTAATAACTTGATTTGAGCCCCAAACAATTAATTTTAAGCGGTCACAATAGTGGTCAAAGTTTAAAAAGATTTGATCTCTGCGGTCTCTACCAAATTACTGAATGTATTCAGAGGTAGGGCAAGCTTTTTTACCGGCTTGGGTCGAAAATTTTTAGTTATCAATATATAAATGTATGTATGTATGTATGTTTGCATGTCTGCCTAAAACTTTCGACAGAAGCGACAGATTTTACTAAGATCAGTATCGTTTTGAAGTTCGACCTTTCATACGATAAATATCGAAAAATTGGCTAAAACATTAATATTTTCACCTTCAACTAGGCACTTTTCTACAAGGGGGTGGACCGCTATTTTCGCCGATATTTTTAAAAGTTATCCTCTTCTTTCGAATGTCTAGCCTAAATGTTCACATAAGTCATTTCAGGATTGGCGGTGGTTGTAACCGCAAAAACGTCAGGTTTTTTCCCCCGTTCTTTTCCTCCTTCGCGGTACGGGTTTGAGCCTGCCTTACTACTACCACTTTTTTTTTTGCTCACTTTCCACGGGGGGGGCACTTTTTTCGCCGATATTTTTGAAAGTTATTCTCTCCTTTAGATTGTGTAGCCTTACTATAAAAATTGTGTAGCCTTACTATATATTACTCGCTTCCGGTTTTGTGGTGGTCGTAACAGCATATACGTTAGGTTTTACCCCGTTCTTTTCCTCCTTCGCGGTACTGGTTCGAGCCTGCCTTACTACTACCACTTTTTTTTTTTTTTGCTCAACATACGCATCCAAACACCCGGGCAACACCGGGCTGAAATGCTGGTATATCTATTAAAGTGAGAATGTGTGTGTGTGAAGATACTTCTCAACCTATATACTCACCGAATCTTTGATCTACAAACTTGTAATTGTGAATATAGAAGATTTAGATGTGTGGAAAACCTTTTCATCCGTTTCCATCCGGAAACAAAGGAGAGCTAAAGGGTCAACATTGAAAAATTGGCACGTGGGGGGGGGCGTCGGATCTTTATCTGTTTATCAACTGTTTCATGCGCTGCTGGAAAACATGATAGCTTCTTTATGTTAAGAAAAAGTAGGTGTAGCAAACGCCTTTTATAGATCGTGTCCAGCTGATTATGGATGTTGACTCACTGTCTTTAGGTTTTGGTTTCGATCTCAGCTCAAGTATTTTTTATACTTACATGAAGTGAACTGTTTAGAAACCAACATAATACTCGTATGCACATGTCTCAGTTTCTTTCCGTGTTTTTAATTTATTTCTTAAAAGGAATTTAACATGACGTTTATTACCTACAGTATTTTTTTGTTTATAATAACTATGAATTCTGCATTGATTAAAATATAATATTTATGCGTACTTTACGTCCAGGCTGGGAGGCCGTCTATAAATAAACAATTTCAGTAGTTAATTAGATTTTTTTAGAATAAATATGATCTGCAATATAAATTCTTTGACAGTAAAAAAAAATATTTCGAAACCAAATACGAAAAAATAAACAAATATAGGACGTTTAGTTATATTTTAAATTGGCGACTAAAAAATCTTTTTTTACACTTTTAATTCTTTTCAGTTTTTCTAAGCATGTTTTATGCCTTATGTAATTTAGTTTTGATATTCATAAATCACTTTTATGTAATTAAGTTTTGATATTCATAAATCACTTTTATGTAATTTAGTTTTGATATTCATAAATCATTTTATGTAATTTAGTTTTTATATTCATAAATCACTTTTATGTAATTTAGTTTTGATATTCATAAATCACTTTTATATAATTTAGTTTTGATATTCATAAATCACTTTTATGTAATTTAGTTTTGATATTCATAAATCACTTTTATGTAATTTAGTTTTGATATTCATAAATCACTTTTATGTAATTTAGTTTTGATATTCATAAATCACTTTTATGTAATTTAGTTTTGATATTCATAAATCACTTTTATGTCATTTAGTTTTGATATTCATAAATCACTTTTATGTAATTTAGTTTTGATATTCATAAATCACTTTTATGTCATTTAGTTTTGATATTCATAAATCACTTTTATGTAATTTAGTTTTGATATTCATAAATAACTTTTATGTCATTTAGTTTTGATATTCATAAATCACTTTTATGTAATTTTGTTTTTAAGTTCCTAAATCACTTTTATGTAATTTAGTTTTGATATTCATAAATCACTTTTATGTAATTTTGTTTTGATATTCATAAATCACTTTTATGTCATTTAGTTTTGATATTCATAAATCACTTTTATGTAATTAAGTTTTGATATTCATAAATCACTTTTATGTAATTTAGTTTTGATATTCATAAATCACTTTTATGTCATTTAGTTTTGATGTTCATAAATCACTTTTATGTAATTTAGTTTTGATATTAATAAATCACTTTTATGTAATTTAGTTTTGATATTCATAAATCACTTTTATGTCATTTAGTTTTGATATTCATAAATCACTTTTATGTAATTTAGTTTTGATATTCATAAATCACTTTTATGTAATTTTGTTTTGATGTTCATAAATCACTTTTATGTAATTTAGTTTTGTTATTCATAAATCACTTTTATGTAATTTAGTTTTGATATTCATAAATCACTTTTATGTAATTTAGTTTTGATATTCATAAATCACTTTTATGTAATTTTGTTTTGATGTTCATAAATCACTTTTATGTAATTTAGTTTTGATATTCATAAATCACTTTTATGTAATTTAGTTTTGATATTCATAAATCACTTTTATGTAATTTAGTTTTGATGTTCATAAATCACTTTTATGTAATTTAGTTTTGTTATTCATAAATCACTTTTACGTAATTTAGTTTTTATATTCATAAATCACTTTTATGTAATTTAGTTTTGATATTCATAAATCACTTTTATGTAATTTAGTTTTGATATTCATAAATAACTTTTATGTCATTTAGTTTTGATATTCATAAATCACTTTTATGTCATTTAGTTTTGATATTCATAAATCACTTTTATGTCATTTAGTTTTGATATTCATAAATCACTTTTATGTAATTTAGTTTTGATATTCATAAATCACTTTTATGTAATTTAGTTTTGATATTCATAAATCACTTTTATGTAATTTAGTTTTGATATTCATAAATCACTTTTATGTAATTTAGTTTTGATATTCATAAATAACTTTTATGTAATTTAGTTTTGATATTCATAAATCACTTTTATGTAATTTAGTTTTGATATTCATAAATCACTTTTATGTAATTTAGTTTTGATATTCATAAATCATTTTATGTAATTCAGTTTTGATATTCATAAATCACTTTTATGTAATTTAGTTTTGATATTCATAAATCACTTTTATGTCATTTAGTTTTGATATTCATAAATCACTTTTATGTCATTTAGTTTTGATATTCATAAATCACTTTTATGTAATTTAGTTTTGATATTCATAAATCACTTTTATGTAATTTGGTTTTGATATTCATAAATCACTTTTATGTAATTTTGTTTTGATGTTCATAAATCACTTTTATGTAATTTAGTTTTGATATTCATAAATCACTTTTATGTAATTTAGTTTTGATATTCATAAATAACTTTTATGTCATTTAGTTTTGATATTCATAAATCACTTTTATGTAATTTAGTTTTGATATTCATAAATCACTTTTATGTAATTTAGTTGTGATATTCATAAATCACTTTTATGTAATTTAGTTTTGATATTCATAAATCACTTTTATGTAATTTTGTTTTGATGTTCATAAATCACTTTTATGTAATTTAGTTTTGTTATTCATAAATTACTTTTATGTAATTTAGTTTTGATATTCATAAATCACTTTTATGTAATTTAGTTTTGATGTTCATAAATCACTTTTATGTAATTTAGTTTTGTTATTCATAAATCACTTTTATGTAATTTAGTTTTGATATTCATACATCACTTTTATGTAATTTAGTTTTGATATTCATAAATCACTTTTATGTCATTTAGTTTTGATATTCATAAATCACTTTTATGTCATTTAGTTTTGATATTCATACATCACTTTTATGTAATTTAGTTTTGATATTCATAAATCACTTTTATGTAATTTAGTTTTGATATTCATAAATCACTTTTATGTAATTTAGTTTTGATATTCATAAATCACTTTTAGGTAATTTAGTTTTGATATTCATAAATCACTTTTATGTAATTTAGTTTTGATATTCATAAATCACTTTTATGTAATTTTGTTTTGATGTTCATAAATCACGTTTATGTAATTTAGTTTTGATATTCATAAATCACTTTTATGTAATTTAGTTTTGATATTCATAAATCACTTTTATGTCATTTAGTTTTGATATTCATAAATCACTTATATGTAATTTAGTTTTGATATTCATAAATCACTTTTATGTAATTTAGTTTTGATATTCATAAATCACTTTTATGTAATTTAGTTTTGATATTCATAAATCACTTTTATGTCATTTAGTTTTGATATTCATAAATCACATTTATGTAATTTAGTGTTGATATTCATACATCACTTTTATGTAATTTAGTTTTGATATTCATAAATCACTTTTATGTAATTTAGTTTTGATATTCATAAATCACTTTTATGTAATTTAGTTTTGATATTCATAAATCACTTTTATGTAATTTAGTTTTGATATTCATAAATCACTTTTATGTAATTTTGTTTTGATATTCATAAATCACTTTTATGTAATTTAGTTTTGTTATTAATAAATCACTTTTATGTAATTTAGTTTTGTTTTTCATAAATCACTTTTATGTAATTTAGTTTTGTTATTCATAAATCACTTTTATGTAATTTAGTTTTGTTGTTCATAAATCACTTTTATGTAATTTAGTTTTGATATTCATAAATCACTTTTATGTAATTTAGTTTTGATATTCATAAATCACTTTTATGTAATTTAGTTTTGATATTCATAAATCACTTTTATGTAATTTAGTTTTGTTATTCATAAATCACTTTTATGTAATTTAGTTTTGATATTCATAAATCACTTTTATGTAATTTAGTTTTGTTATTCATAAATCACTTTTATGTAATTTAGTTTTGATATTCATAAATCACTTATATGTAATTTAGTTTTGATATTCATAAATCACTTTTATGTAATTTAGTTTTGTTATTCATAAATCACTTTTATGTAATTTAGTTTTGATATTCATAAATCACTTTTATGTAATTTAGTTTTGATATTCATAAATCACTTTTATGTAAATAAGTTTTGATATTCATAAATCACTTTTATGTAATTTAGTTTTGATATTCATAAATCACTTTTATGTAATTTAGTTTTGATATTCATAAATCACTTTTATGTAAATAAGTTTTGATATTCATAAATCACTTTTATGTAATTTAGTTTTGATATTCATAAATCACTTTTATGTAGTAGGTCAAACACAAGAAAGTTTTTGTAAGTTATTTATCTGTTTTTCAATCTATCTATTTATGTTTATCGATATATCTCTCGATCTAGTTATCTATCTATTTCTGTATCTATCCATCTGTACATCTCGATTTATCTTTCTAACTGGAGAGATAAACAAGAGATGAATATAAAAAATGTTGATAAAAACTGTCAAAATATAATAAAACCATATCATAGACAAGTCACCCGAAGCATTTGATTAGCTGACGGAATTACATGTATGTTACCACGTGATCGCTGTCAAACCTGAGTGAAACAATATACATACAACAAATAAAAATATCCAAAGGCAAGATAACTTACTCTTCTACCTACCTGAATACATCTTTTTTGTGCAATTTAACAGTTTTATTATTATTAAAATGTAGTAAAACAACTGTCGAGTTAGAACGATAAAAAGAAGCGTACTTTACGACCGGGCTTTGCCGGGAGTTCGTGCTAGCTTAGATAAATAGTTTTGCAATTTTAATTAAAAAGTTGTTTGTTTTTTTTTACACAGTGATCACCACTTATCAAGGCCCGGAAGCCACTCAGAGATAAGGGTTATTGCAAGTACATTACGTTAGTGTGGAGATTTGATGAAGTGTTTAATTAAGGGGGCGGTTCATTAGGAATTTGTTAACATTGGACTTGAAGACATCCAAGTTGTATTCCGGAGGGAAGCAGGCAGACGGAACAGAGTTCCACAGGCGTGCAGTTCTAAGGAAGAAGCTTTGTTCATGGAATCCGCGTTTTGATTTAGGCACAGATATAGAGTGGGGGAAAATTTTCACAGTGGATTCAGCTAGACGAGTGTTTTTCGTGAAAGATTGGCGAGGGGGGGGCAGAGATTGGAGTTCAGACGAGCACCTGCCATGGAAATAACGATAAAACAAGGATAGGCTCGCAACGTCTCTTCTGTGGGAGGGAGCATGCAGGGTAGAGAAAAGGGCATCCGCCACTAACCCACGAAGTCTATTACAATAAAATCAGAGCGTCACCATTTACACTGAATATATACAGAATGCTAACATCAATATATTACATATGAATGAGTCCCCATGTGGAATTGCCACAGGTCCCGCTAGTATATATTAAATTCACTGCAATGTTCCAAGTTTTTAAAATTAAAGTCAAAATTAATTATTGGGTTTAAAGGATGATGAGTTTTAGTCTTTTCTTTCTAAAGTCTTACTGCAGTTAAAAGAAAGGAGGAATATTAAGGTAAACTAAAATTCAAAATTTCCGTTAACTTCAATTAAATTTATATTATACAACCAGATATTTATATTATTCCTTAATTGAAACTCATTTTTGAGATGAGCATTATATATATTAATTTATTTTTATTTCGGACTATTATTCTCATCTTTTATTAGTTGTTTTCATCTTTTATTAGTTGTTGTTTTTCACGACGTTTCGGCCAACTACTCCTCTGGCCTTCGTCAGGTTGTAACCGAGACGGATAGGAACTTCGAATCTCCCAATTGCATTCTCAGCAATCACTGCCATCTGTAGTTGTTGTCGTCTCACCACGTTTTTGATCAAGTAAACCTCTGGCCGGCTTTGGGTAGGATTGAAACCGCTATCTTCAGACAATGTCCATCTGGAACTGTAGAGATTAAACGTCTCTACCAACTGCACCGCGGGCCCCGAAGGGCGATCAAGGATGGATTTTTTAATCTTATATCCACGTTTATTTATCATCTGATCTTCCATAGTCGGGTCCGTACCGATTGATATATATATTATTCTGATATTTGAATAATATATATACCGCAAATGTGTCATGTTAGTGTGGTGCAACAGATATTAAGGGGAATCATAAGGATTTCGCTGTTGAAATGGAAAAATTACATCCACGTCTATTCCTGGCTCAGTTACATTTTCTATATACTGGACAAACTACACTATAAGCTTTTTGTCAAAGATTACGGAGTATAACACCCTCTTTGCCATGATCAGTTTTGGTCATAAAGCTGCATCCGTCGAGGGTTAGAATCCATCTGCAAGGATCCAAGGTCAATTCTATAAACGTGAATCACTGCTGCCTTCTGAAGGTGAAGAGCAATATATATCCAAGTATACTTCTTAGATACTTATGAAGACCATCTGAAAGCAGAAGAAACTCATGCAAACTTGAATGCTGAGGTGTTAAAAAGAATTACAAAGCGGTTAAATGAAAATAACCACTATATAACGGCATTCAACCTCTGTCCCGTCGACGAGATGTTGCATCCCTCTGCCTGTTCTACAAATACTTTAATGGTGAATGCTCTGACGAACTGAAAACACTTGTACCTCCCCGACGTAACTACCCCCGACAAACCCGACAAGCTACTAAGTCTCATCCCTTTACAGTAGAGATCCCTAGGTGCAAGAAAGCCTTTTACTCCAATAGTTTCTTCCCCAGAACTGCGGGTCTTTGGAACTCCCTTCCGGGATTCTGCTTTCCCAACAGCACTGATATGCAGAAGTTCAATTGTAATGTTAACAAACACCTTTCTACTCATCTCCCTTCATAATGACCCCGCTAATTAAGTCCCTGATAGTAGCCCCCTGCTTCAAAGTGGCACTGTGTCTTGTTTGGGGTGAAAATTGAATAATAAAAAAAAACAACATTAAAGACAGCACTAGAGCCAATACGACAAGGCAAAGTTAATGACAAGAAAATTGTAATTCTAGAAAATAAGTGCCCCCAAGGGAGAACATGTGCGACGTTTTAGTGCGTCAACAAGGGATGAAGTTTAAATTTAATGTCAAATAAGCTTATAGTAAACGGCGATATTGTTCTTCGATTGGAAAAAAAAAATCAAATCTAATGGTTACATTGATCTGATCTTAAAAGCCTTTGATGTATCCTTTATTTTTTTTCATATGGAAAAGCTACCACATATATTTGCAAGGAAAAAAATGGTTGCAAAATTATGTAGTTGCAGTTTTACTCTTTCTATTTTTTTTGCTATCTTAATGTTATTCTTTTCTCCTTACCGTTTTTTTTCCTTGTCATTTTGTTTTATTTTATTTTATATTATGCTATTGAAGAAAAAAAAAACTAATAATATAATCATTAACAAAATATTTTTCCTTCTTCATACATTTTCACCTTCTCTAGTTGGTTTTTCCGCCAATATGGACAACAACAACAACAACAACAACAACGAACAATCAAACCGGGATAGCCATTGTGAACTCATCGCTTCGGATGTAATTGTCTTTGAAAAAAAAAAAAAAAGAAAAATATTTTAATAAAAAAAAAAAAAATATTTCCCACATGCTTGGGAAATGCACACGCAGTTGGCGTCATCATTCTTTTCGCCCGTTACGCACAAGACGTGTAAATAACTAATCCATTGTTTCGTATCTTTTCTGACCATGAATTCATATGGAAGATTACCGTCGCGCATTGTTAACGACGATGTTGAATATGCATTTTAGTTAATAATCTCAGATAGTCGTTGGGATTTTTATTAGTTATAAGATTTTTATTCCATTTTTTTTTGTTTCTTTTTATTTTCTTGTTGTTCAATACTTTTAGCACCGCTCGTATTTTCGACATAATAACGATTTTAAAAATTGCGGTGAAAATTACTTAAATTTACGTGATAGTTTACTTGCTGGTGATGGGGATCAAAAGCAATTAGGTCCTCAGAATTGCGCTTCTTGAAATCTATATTTGTGGTCGTCGGTATCTTCACACACACAAAAAAGGTCAGACATGATAGCCTTTCTGAGATGTTATGGCAGAGCAGAGTATTCTATAACTATGACATGTAATCCGTACAGGCTAGAAATTGTTGAAATTTTAGCTGCTGGACAAAAAAAAAAAAAAAAACAAAAAAAACAAAACAATGATGGACCAGTTATTGTTGCAAAATGTTGGAAGTAAAATTTATAATTTTATGGAAAATATGCAAAGTGCAATTTTTAGTATTTTGTAAGCATGCTTGGATATCATATATATATATATATATATATATATATATATATATATATATATATATATAACTACTTTAACTAATTTACTCACATAAAATTAATATACGAATGTAATAATTCATGCGTAAACTTTAAGTATTTACTTTAAAAGTGCTCAATACGTAGGTAGAGCAAGTTAGCAATTTATAAAATATATATGGCGATTAAGCTACACTTAATATTCCGCGTTTCATCCACTTTAGGATTCTTCAGGCTTCCTAGAGTGGATGAAACGCGGAATATTCAGTGTAGCTTAATCGCCATATATATTTTATAAATAACTATATATATATATACATATATATATATATATATATATATATATATATATATATATATAGTATTTTATAAAATCTATATGGCGATTAGGCTGATACTTATAAATTACTAACTAGCTCTACCTACGTATTGCGCACTTTTGAAGTAAATACTTAAAGTTTACGCATAAATCTATAGTTTCGTATATTAATTTTATACGAGTAAATTAAGTAGTTATATATATATGTATTATATGTATATATATATATATATATATATATATATATATATATATATATAATACGCTTAAACATGATATTTTAATTTGTCCAGATTTCGTATATATTATTATATAATTGCGATTTCAAAAGTAAAAATAATGTATTTGGTTGCCATAAGCTAAAATCGAAATCGAAATCAAAAGTTGGTGATATAACCATTTTACCAATTATTTAAAATATGACTAAGGCATTTTACGCACACACACACACACAGATATATATATATATATATATATATATATATATATATATATACCAAATAACTCTGTCAATTTTCGGTTAGGGACTCGAGATTTGACATAAGATTTATTGAGATTTGGGAAAATCTTCTTAATCGGTTTTCGACCAGAAAGTTGGCTGTCGAGGGATCAAAGTTCAACGATTTGACCTTTGAAAACTTGTGTATGTCTTTGTGTACATTTCCCTACCAAATAACTCTGTCAATTTTACGTCTAGAGGCTCGAGTTTTGACATAAAGAGTATTGAGATTTGACCTTTGAAAACTGTACCAAAATCCTCCGTGAAATTTTAAATGTAGTTTACTTGGACATGGACCAAACATTTTAATTTCATTTGAACGCAAAAAGTAAATGTTAAGGCGTCAAACTTGGGGTTAAAGTTTAAAATATTGACCTCTGCCATCTCTACCAAATTACTCGGTCAATTTCTGGTCTAAACATTGGAAATTTTACATAAGGGATTCAAAGATAGGGCAAGCTTTTTAATCGGTTTGGGTCGAAATTTTGAGCTGCCAAGGGGCCAAAGGTAAAAAGATTTTACCTTTGCGGTGTCTAACAAACTACTCAGCCAATTTTGGCTCTAAAATTTTGAAATTTATACATAACGCGTATTCAGACATGCGGCAAGTATTTTAATCAGTTTTGGGGCGAAAATTTGGCTGCCAAAAAGTCAAAGTTAAAACACTTGACCTTTGCAGATTCTACCAAATTTCTCCGCCTATTCTGGGTCTAAAGACTTGGAATTTTAGATGTAGGAAACTTGACCATGGGAAAAAGTTTGTTAAGGGGTCAAAATTGGGGTCACATTTAAAAAAGATTTACCTCTGCAGTCTCTGAAATTTTGCTTTAAACATTTGAAATCTTACATAAAGTGTATTCACACGTAGGGCAAGTTATGAACGCTACATAGGGTCCGAGCAAACCAGGCGTAACTGCTAGTATATATATATATATATATATATATATATATATATATATATATATATATATATATATATATATATGCATGTATGTATGTATGTATGTATGTCAGGTCATGTCATGTGCTACTGGTACCATGTAACCCAGTACTACCTGCCTCATGGTCGGGTCACCGGCGACTAAACTGGTTCCCCCACCAGACTTGTTTGGTGAGGAGGGCGGCTAGTCTCCCTGGAGGATTAAAAACAAGACCTTCCAAAGGGCGAATGAACTCTTTTTCTGGGTCAACGGCCAACTAGCACCGTGTATATTTGTGTGTGTGTGTGAATGTGTATTGGGGTGGAAAGGGCTCCCGTAAGCCGTGGTGAAGGCAACCTTTCTAGGAGAAGCAAATCTCTGATTAAAAAAAAAACATAAAGCGGAAGACGATTACCCGCATTAAGCTGGTCTGCAGTTTAATTTGTTGCTGGTTATCTTGCTCTTGCTTGTTGCTGGATCTCAACATTTTGAACCGGGAGAGAGACTTAGCTGTCGTACAAAGCTAAGACTCTGTAACATCATATTTGTATAGATACTCCCTCAGGCATTTGGGCTCATGGATTTTAAATGTCTGAGGGAGTGGCACTCGTCTGACAAGAGACGTTGCAATCATCATGTATGCATGCATTATAAACTGTAACCAAAATTACAACTTGTAAAATTGTATTAGGCAATAAATTCGTACTAGTGTGGGAGGGACGCCCGGCTTTGCCAGGGCGCAAAATCCTCTTAAATATATTTTAATTTGTGTAGATTTCGTATATATTAAGTCGTGATTTCAAAGTAAAAAAAAGTATTTAGATAGCATCAGCTGAAATCGAAACCGAAAGCAAAACTTTAGCATTCAAAGTCGGCGATGTTACCACTGTACGAACGTGACACGCATATAAACTGATTAAAAATTTAAACAAATTAAGAGTAATGAACAAAATGTTTAACGATTTAAAAAAAAAAAATTGACCCATTTTTGACCCCCCTTGAAAACATCCAATCATTTGAGGCCCCTAGCGTTGCTCTGCTACTTTTAGTTTCGGGGGAGAAACCTTTGAAAATATGGAAACAGACAGACATATGGCCTTTTATATATTACATTTTCGTCTTTTTGATTTATCTACTTGTCTACCTTGACTCTGTGTGTGTGTGAGAGAGAGTTCTCTATTGACTCGTGAATGACTGGGCTGATTTTTTAAAAAATGTACAGGAATGTATTTGATGTATCTGCGAGTGTTCTTACGTAGGTTTTGTATCGGAATGCGTCTGATAAGTATCGAAAATGGATAACCGAAAAAAGAAAAACATCTGATGAAATAAGGAAGTAACATTGTGACCAAATTTTAACCTTTTTATACTGCCTACCATCTACAAGTGCATTTGAGAAGTTTTAAAACCGTGCAAGCAGAAGGGTTCAGCCTACATATTCAATTGTAGATTCTTTTATAAGACTTGGGCTCGTTCGAAATCAATGTTCTTTTTTAGAGCACAATTGAAACATGATACTTGACTTTTGTAGGTTTAACTTTAATGCAAGAGATTATGTCAAAATAATTCGATAAAATCAACAGTTTGATTCTTTGATAAAACAAGGACGTGTTCGAAATGAATTTTTTTCTGTTTCGATCACAATTTAACTATGATAGACGCCTTCTGTATTGGAAACTTTAAGTGAATCCATTATTTACGGATAATTTTATAAAATCAACAGTATATTCTCTACAGTGCAATGTAGATTATATTGTATTGTGGACTAAGTCGTTTAAATGGGGAGGCATGTAAATTTTCTTCCGGTACGCCACGGTAGGTTCCCAACTAGAGCAAGCAATCAATCGATTTGTTTGAAAAAAAAAAATCATAATTTCACCGATTTCAATAACAATAAATGTATGAGAAGGTGGAAAATTTGTTGATCGCCATTCAGTCCCGGACAACGTCGAGCCACTATGCTCTCTCTCTCTCTCTCTCTCTCTCTCTCTCTCTCTCTCTCTCTCTATATATATATATATATATATATATATATATATATATGTAGTAAGTTATGAAAATATGTATGGCAATTAAGTTACACAGAATATTCCGCGTTACATTCTCGTGAGAAATCGCCAGGATTATGCATATATCCGATTGAATTCTGACGAGAATGAAACACAGAATATTTTGTGTAGCTTAATTGCCATATATATTTTTATAACTTACTACCTAGCTCTGCCTATGTATTGAGCACTGTTAAAGTAAATACTGAAAATCTACACATAAAATTATATCTTCGTATATTAATGTATGTGATGAAATGACATAGTCATATATATATATATATATATATATATATATATACGTGTGTGTGTGTATTGTTGTTTTAACATTTAACAGTATCTAAGTCAGTAGTTACTTTAAATAAGTTATATATTTATAGTTATTAAAACAATGGTTTGATAAAGGACAGTGGATTGTTCGAAATATTTATAATGATATTTATAATACTACAGCTCGGGTAATGTTCTTAATGATTTTCTTTGAATGATTTAAATCGGTAAAAAGGGTGACTAACGTAAATAAAGGCCGCAGTATGAGAGAAATGCCGAGAGAAATTTAACGATGTAAATAATAAAAACGAGAGAAGGAAGAAAAGAGTAAAAGAGATAAGTAATATGAGAGAAAGTGAAGGAAAAGATGCGGAACAGGGATGGGTGTGATAGATATGTTCAGATTTTGCAAAAAATTGACCTGCTGAAACGTGGGTGTTTTCACTATTGCTTAAGCTTGTCTGAAAGATTGATAGTTTTGAACCCGTTCACACTTTTACGTTTTTGAAGTACTTATTTACTTTCACGGATCAACTAGTAATACTTATTAATTCCATGCTTTGTGTGCCATGAAGTTTTGCATTTTATTTTTCATTATTTTTATTTATATTTTTATTTTACAAACTACCAGTTAAGCCCTGCTTTGTTCGGGCCCTATGTACTGTTGATAACTTTATGTGTGTGTGTGTATATATATATATATATATATATATATATATATATATATATATATATATATATATATTAAAAAGTTTGACTCATGTCCAGGTAACCTACATCTAATATTTCAAGTGTTTAGACCCAAAATTAGCGGAAGAGATTGATAGAGTCTGTAAAGTACATCTGTGTAAACTTTGACCTCTTGGTAGCCACATTTTCGCCCCAAAATTGATTATAAAGCTTGCTGCATATATGAATACACTTTATATAAAATTTCAAATGTTTAGACCAAAAATTAGCTGAATAGTTTGCTATAGATCATAAAGGTAAAATCTTTGGAACATTGACCCCTTCACAGCCAAAATTTTGGCCCAAAACCGATTATAAAGCTTGTCCTAAATCTGAATACCTTTTATGTAAAATTTTAAATCTTTAGACCAAAAATTGGCTGAATAATGCTAGAGACGGCAAAGATCAAATATTTTGAACATTTACCCCTTAGCAGCCAAATTTTCGGCCAAAAACCGATTATAAAGCTTGCCCTATCTCTGAAGACCCCTTATGTAAAATTCCAAATGTTTAGACCAATAATTGGCTGAGTAATTTGGTGGAGACCGCAGAGGTCAAATTTTTTATAAATTGGACCCCAATTTTGATCCTTTAACATTTATTCTTGGGCTCAAATCAAATTAAAAAGTTTAATTTATGTCTAAGTAAGCTACATCTAAAATTTCAAGTGTTTAGACACAAAATTGGCGGAAGAGTTTGGTAGAGTTTTCAAATATCAAATCATTTAACTTTGACCCGTTGACAGCGAAATTTCTGGCCGATTAAAATGATTTTCTCAAATCTCCTCTTATGTCAAAATACTTCTTATGTCAAAATACTTCTTATGTCAAAATACTTCTTTTGTCAAAATACTTCTTATGTCAAATCTCGAGTCTGTAGATTGAAAATTGACAGAGTAGTTTCGTATGAGAAATGTACACACACGGACACACGCAGACAGACAGTCAATTTCACTTTTATAGATATATAGATGTAGAATATGTATTCATTTTAAGCAAAAGGACATGTTAAGTTACAAAAAAAAAATCTGATTCTGTCTGTAAGTATGCATTTAAACAAGATTCCATTATTTATATACGAATTAAGAAAATGCATTATTTGCGTTATTCGGACTATTGTTTACATTTTAAGTGTTATTTTCGGAAGATGAAAGCTCTGGACATTTTGGGAATAATTCTGTCGAATTGCGGAATCTTCACGGAATTTCGAACTTAATACTTTAGTTATTTTATGGGGTAGTATGCCCTCGTTTTGTCAGTCATGGCTGGTAGGAGTCCCATTGTGATTCGCAGTTGTATTTTTTTAGTAGCGCCTTCAGCGAAAATTGAATCATCAGTTTCCATGGCTGAATCTGATGACGAGAGAAACACGTGTTAAAGGATAATTATATTTTAAACAATATACATGCCGCTCCCAATTTGGGGTTACCAAATTGGTAAAAAGGAAAATTATTCCAAAATCACAATTAGGTAAAACTGCACTTTAGTATAAATAATCAGCTTCATTCAAAAAGTATCGAAAATAAACACCAATATATATATATATATATATATATATATATATATATATATATATATATATATATATATATATATATATACATGTATATATATATATATATATATATATATATATATACACACAGAAGCGTCCAAAACTAAGGGACAAAATGTTAAAAATACAAATATATATATATAATTAAAATTATATATATATATTTGTATATATAAATACATCACTATATATAGAGATATACATATGCATATATATATACATCAATACATATATATTTATATATATATTAGCTATATATGGATATATATAGATATACATATGTATATAAATATATACATCAATATATATATAGATATACATATATTTATATGTATATATATATATATATATATATACAGGGTGACCCCCCCCCCAATAAAACGGGCCCCACCTCTAATTAGGCCCCGTGTCTTAGTGTTTTGTCCCAATGAAATGAAACTTTGGTCATAACTAGTTTATTTTATTCAAAACATCACATCAAAACACTAGGGTCTTTAGCCTTTTTTTCTCCGTTCTATAGCATATGTTCTAGATATACTTTCTATGTTTTTTGGTTTTCTTTTGGGTCACCCTGTATAAGAATATACATATATATATATATTTATATATATTTATATGTATGTACAGGGTGTCTCAAAAAATGTACTCACACTTTAACTGTTGCTAACATGCTATCTTTTTTTGCGTTGCAAATGTGAGGTGTGAATCACAGCATGGCAGGCAATCAACTTAGGTTGGAAGAGAAGTTTGTCCTGAGATGTTATTGGAAGACCGAAAACGCCATCAACGTCAACAAGAAACGTTCTGGCAACGTCGGCCATCCACGAGCCCTGGAAAAGAAGAGCATGTGCAGGAAAAACTCTTTCGATCTCCACAGAAATCACTTCGACAAACTACTCGGATAACCCACATCTCAAAAGATAGCGTCCATCGCATCATGAAGCGTCTGCACTGGAAATGCTACATTCCAACACTAATTCATGTTCTCAATAAAGACGATTCTGACCGGAGAGTCGAATTCTGTGAATGGTACCCGGCAAAATGTGCAGAAGATGCATGGTTTCCGCACAAAATTGTGTTGAGCGATGAGGCAACCTTTAAATTAAATGGCACCATTAATCGCCATAATTGCACGTACTGGGGTCCTATAAACACCATGTAAACTTGACAGTGTGGTGTGAGATATCAGAACTGGGCATCATAGGGCCATTTTTTATTAACGGAGCTGTCACTGGTGAGATATATTTTAACTTGCTTCAGGAGTTTGTTGGTCCACAAATTTCTAAGATGCTTGGTGATGGCGGCGAGATTTACTTTCAGCAAGATGGAGCACCTCTCCTCTACCATCGCGATGTACGAGCTCACCTCGATGCAGCTTTTCCAGACACATGGATTGGACTAAAGGTTGCTATTGAATACCCTGCACGTTCTCCGGACCTCACGCCTAGGGACTTCTTTTTGTGGGGATCTCTCAAAGACAAAGTTTATCGCACCAAACCAAGAACAATTGATGCATTGAAAATGGAAATTGAAAGACAATGTCGCGATATTCTTAATGACCTGTTTCGTGACGTTTGCGAATCCCTTGATGAGCGTTATCAGCGTTGTCTGGACAATAATGGTCATCAATTCGAACAATTGCGAACATGATTCTTTAATCACATTTATCTTCTGTATTCGAAGCTATTCCATTTCACTGTATGTTCATAAATAAAGGATTTCTCGTCATTCGAAGCATGAATACATTTTTGAGACACCCTGTACACACACACACACACACACACACATATATATATATATATATATATATACATACATATATATATATATATATGGATATATATACATCAATATATATATATATAAAAATATACATATGTATATATATGCTTATGTATATAAATATATATATATAGTCTTTGAAGTTTTTAACATTTGAAACTATACAAACAATTACTTTTTATCATTCGTTAAAAACCCATCTAGTCAGTAAGTCATTTAATCACCTGCAATCACTGCATCAACTCTCTCAAATTTACTATAATACCAATTTTTTTTATTTTTCAAGGGATCATCAGTTGTTTACCATGAAACACTGTTTCGGGGATTTAAAAACAAAACAGTGTATTACATCATGGCTCCCCAGCAGTGTTGATCAAACACCACCACCCTTAATCTTAGGAAGAAGACAAGTTACAAAAATTTGATCCAATTTCCTATTCTTAATTGCAATTACTAACCTTTTCATAGTATAAAAATGAATTTCTTACCTGTGCGATTCATCAATTTCCACATTTAAAATGGATTATATTTATTTGCTGTCCACTCAGCAAAATGTGGCACAAGGCCGGAAAGTGGTAACCTAGCAGGCTCCCCTAAAGGAGGGGCACTCCTGCAATTTTAAAAATTGCCTGAGTAACCCCGTCGGCATTCCCCGGTCGGGGCGCCTCAGGCAACAAGCAATAAACTTGCCCCACCGGAAAGCCCGGTGGCAAGGCCTGGGAGGGTGGACCTCCTAGGTATTACCCAGGCGGTGTACCTCAGTCCAACAGGTGCTGGGCCGGTCTCCGGCCCCTCACCTGTTGTTCTGACTGTCAAGTGACGGATCCTTGACTGGTACTATCCATTTAAAATGGATTATATTTATTTGCTGTCCACTCAGCAAAATGTGGCACAAGGCCGGAAAGTGGTAACCCAGCAGGCTCCCCTAAAGGAGGGGCACTCCTGCAATTTTAAAAATTGCCTGAGTAACCCCGTCGGCATTCCCCGGTCGGGGCGCCTCAGGCAGCAAGCAATAAACTTGCCCCACCGGAAAGCCCAGTGGCAAGGCCTGGGAGGGTGGACCTCCTAGGTATTACCCAAGCGGTGTACCTCAGTCCAACAGGTGCTGGGCCGGTTCCCGGCCCCTCACCTGTTGGTCTGAGTGTCAAGTGACGGATCCTTGACTGGTACTATCCATTTAAAATGGATACATTTTTTAATTTATCAGTCTTGTATTTATAAGATTTGGATTAATCTATTTAACTACTTATCACCCCCACTATAGTTAGTAGTTTGTATATTTACATTCTTATTTATTTAAAATTAGATATATAAAGGTTAAAAATATTTTATTTTTACATATATACATTTTTTTTTATATATAAATTTATTATATGTAATTATAAATACATTTATACATTGCTAATATAGTTTTGGATTTCCTTATTAATATAGTCTGGTTTATCTTAAACGATTCAAAAGCATCAGGATAACGAACAAATGCTTTATTTAACTGTTTAAATATTTTATTTTTATCTCCACCTTGTTTTATCATCCTTATTACTAAGCTAGAAACTGGTGGTATAAAATCTGTTAATTTTAGAGTAACGCGAGCTATTCTCAAAAACTCTGACATAATGGTTCCATAAAACACAAAAACAGGGCAGGTGCTATCCTTATGGGGCATACGTACTATTTTAAAGGGGAATGCGTTTCTTTTATCAAATATTTTATAAAGAAAAATCCCATCTTCAATTTTTATATCTAAATCCAGAAATGTAGCCTGTTGTCCTCTATGTTCACAATTCAATTTTAGTTCGTTTGGATATATAAGATGTTTATTTTTTTCGAATTCATCATTATCGTTTATGCATATAAGGTCATCTATAAATCTCCTACACCCATGAAAGTTATATGTTTTAGATATATCTGTTTTTAATAATGATGACATATATATATATACTCGAGTCTATGTAAATACAAATTTGTCCAAAATGGTGCCGGATCCAATCCCATTGGGATACCTATCGTTTGGAGTAATATTTTATTTCCTATTTGAAAATAGCATTCTTTAATAAGATGACTTACAAGCATTTTTAAAATACCTTTAGAAATACTAGTTTTGCTATTTTTATTTTTACACCAGAAAGCTTTAGAGTTTTAAAAGTCTATATATTTACCTTTTCCACCTTGAAAAGCCAAATCTACAGTATCATTTAATTCTTTTATAAGTTTTTCGTGCGGAATTTTAGTATATAGCGTACTAAAATCATAAGTAGCTATAGATTTTGCTTTTATTCTGGAATTTATTTTATCTAATTTTTCTTTCACTGGTTTGGAATTATTTACTACCCAAAATAGATTTATATTACTATAGAATTTACTTTTCAGGTGAAAATTATTTATTTGATTTATAATTAATTTAAATATTTTAGATATAGCTTTACTTAGAGGTTTATTGATGCACGTCTTTGAATATATATATATATATATATATATATATACATACATACACACACACATATATATATATATATATATATATATATATATATATATATATAGTAGTCAACATTAAGTATAACCAAATAAACATAACAGGCTTTTTTTCCTTATCGAGGGGACGTAAGTCCATTTCATAGTCAGATTTCACGCGGTTTGTTTAATATATGTTAATTTATCGAATTTCTTGTGTGCGGGGCGTTTGCTCAGTTGATATAGTGCTTGCCTCGCATGCAAGAGTTTCGAATCCTGAGTTTGGATAGGTCTTACCTATGAGCCCAAATGACGGCGAAACTAGAATCCTGGACTTCTGGTTCGTTGACTGTCGTAGCTCATGTGGCCTGCGATGTTGTTTGGCTGCGGAATTTATTATATACTAGCATGGGTACCCGGCGTCGCCTAGGTTGGCATGAAGTTCTGTTTGGAACACACCTGCTATACTAATCATTTTCACAATGGGCAAGGTGGATACCCCCAAAATAAAAGAGCGGATAAAAACATGAAAATGTAATCGCCCCCAAAATGAAGAAGTACGTGATAGACTCTCCAGCAGATATTTCGCAGAAGTGATACAAAGAGAAGAAACTATTCTCCGGATATTGAGCACTGAAAATACCCCCCCAATAAATTATTAAAAATAAATCATTAAAACTGTTGTTTTAATAAAATAGCAGTGAATGCCGGTGCGATCGCAAAAATAAATAAATAAATGAATAATTAGCCAAGTAAAAAAAAAAAAAATTAATCTCAAAAACAAATAAAGGACATTTTTCGTCATTTTATGTTTCTAATGTAATCCCACCAAATATAATTTGTCCTATTTCGTTTTGTTTATGAAAATGTTATGTGAAAGTACAGAGTGGTCTCGTAATAATTAAATTTATCGTTATTTTATGTTTCAAATGCAATTCCAGCGCCCCCAACAAATTGTATTTATCATGTTTTGCCCCCTCCCCTCGTTCGCCAAACTTTTAAAAAATGCTACAGGTGACATGTCTCGTTGAACGGTTTGTGGCCAAAAAGTGAGTGCTCATTTTACGTTAAATATATATGGAAAAGTGATCCCCACTCTAAAATGTTAATTTCTTTTTTGTTAAATTTCTTTCATATTATTTATAAAGGCTGTTTAAAAGTATTAGCAAAAAGAAAGTGGTTCTTCATGTTTTTATGGGTTAAACGACGCTAGGTTATGTCGTAAAAATTTACCTTTTTTTAATTAGAAAGTTCAGTTTTGTAATTGATGAGATTAACATGGAAAAAGAAGAAAAAAGTGTAAATTGTGGTATTTAGAGGGGTCAGTAGACCTTTTTTGACGCGGTAACGATTATAGCCGTTTAAAGAATAAGAAAAAACAAGCAAATAAAATCTTTTCAGCTTTTCGTAAGTGTCTTTTTGTTTATTTGAATATTTAAAAAAAGCTAAACATTTTTCTATCTATTCGGAATTATTTTTTTAAGCTAGAAATTTATTGAGATTACCAAACTTTATTTGGTGATAGATTTATTGTTTATGTTCCGAAGGGCAATTAGCTCTAAAAAAGATTTTTAAAAAATCGATGTTGGAATAATAATTCCAAATAAATTTAATTAAATATGTTATCAATATAATTATTGTTTAAAATTTATTTAATAACACTTTTAAATAGAACACTTATAAGAATTCTCTCGCTAGAAACATTAACTAAGATACCGCTATTTAATAAAATCGACTTTTCTTCATGTAATATGCAAATGAGATGATCTCGTAACTGTATCTAGTCTGCAAGAATCATATTATATATAGAAATAAATAAGAGAGTAAAGAATCACATTATATATAGAAATAAATACGAGAGTAAAGTAAGGGTAGTTTTTTATATATTAATCAAATTGTGAACAAAATCTAACAAACAGACACGAATACGAATTTATATATATGTATGTATGTATATATATATATATATATATATATGACGATATGTATACATATAAATAATGATAATTTTAAAATCTTTTATAGAAAATTTAATGAAATTTTCCTATTTATTACCTATATTAGTTAAAAATCAACAAAAATATCCTGCTCTTCATAGGCAAACAGATATATGTATTTATTGATAATGCTTAAAACAATCTGCACTGAATTACATTCACGTATTTTTTTGTTTCAAAGCTTATTTATATTTAACAAATCTTTTAAACAATCCATTCGGAATTTTTTGAAACAAAACTAGTACAATCAGATGATGTTTTAACCGATATTTATTCAATAAGGCCCCCAGTTTTTCTACGTTGCCAAAAGGGACGAGTTTTCCGGATACGGATTTTCCAGCTACGAGTTTTTCGGGGACGAGTTTTCTGGGAACGAGGTTTCCTAAATTCAAACAAATAGATGATTTGTCGTTTATTAACTTCATCATAAATATGTTAGAAACGTTTGAAAATATGTATTAATGTTTATTTTCATTAAAAGTTTTTTTAAATCATCAAATCGTTTTATTTTAATTTATATATTCATTAGTTTATACTTAAATAAATGCTACAGTTTTAATAATAAACATCTATAAAAACTTCCAGTAAATAATAAATAATGTTTGAATATATGGTTAAATGGCAGTTTTGGTCATTTATAACTGTTTAAAGTTTCACCGCTCACTCATTTTACGTCCAAATTTCAAACAATTATTACAGTTTATAGATCACCTTCCCCGCTATATTGTGAAAGAACATTTTTTAATTGTCTTTCAGTAAAACAAAAGTTATGATGAATTTATTGGTGTTTGTAATCGAAAAAGCGTCAGGAGGTGAGCGACATTTTTTCTGACTGGTTTCCATAGCGATTACGTAGCATCATTACGTTGCATCAGCGACTACTGTTGCTACTAATTCACCGCTCTCACGAAAAGAGAAGTAACAAGTGCAACAGAGAGAATGAAAGCAGGCGAGTGCCGTATATTGTTATTACATATGTGTATGTTCTGTAAAAGTACAGACATGAGAGTACAGACATCTCTGGTAGATGTGGACTTCACCATCAGCGTAAGAATTGCTCTGCTCGGGGCAGCATTTATTCAGCATGTGGACGAAAAAAAAACCCACTCGGCTAAGGTTTTCCAGATTAAAAAAGTAAAAAAAGAAAAAAATACTGACAATCACAAACGGAAAGGCTTACCAAACACAAGAAATTTGTATCGACACAACATACGTTTAAAAACCGTCAGAGCTGTATCAACATTAAGAACCAGATAGTTGATGAATTTGAGAAGATGTCGTTTTATTCAATGAAAACTACAGAGAAAAGAGCTCTCGGTTAGAAGCATTCGCCACACCGGACATTACACCACTTATCTCTCTAGTGGTTGGAAATCGTCGTATACGTTACGTCCAATTCAGAAATAAGTTCTCGAACAGTTGAACATAGATTTGTTTTGACTAATGCTCTTAATTGATGGGTGTTAACATCTGATGACCGACCGCTACACTCATCATCTTCAAGACTTTCGTCGCCACCACGAAATTTCTTAAACTACCATTCTGCTATGCTTCAGTAGTGGTTTCTGAACCAAACGCTTTGTTGATATCGCGAGCTGTTTAAGCAATTTTTCGGCCTAGCTAAAACCGAAATAGGAAAATTGTGCGAATTTGGTTTTTCCATCTTATATTCAACGTTCTGAAAAGAAGACGCAATTGTCTTTAAACGATTGTAATTTAAACGATTAGATAGAGCGAAAAACGCTCTTTAAAATGATATATAACGTGAAGGTATTACAACGACAACTTATTTGAAAATACATTATTTGAAATCAAAATCAAAATAAAAAATTCCGCAAGAACTTTCTAGTCAGCCTAATACATGTGTACACCAAAATGGACATGCACGACTTATAATAAAACAGCGTTTCTTACTGCGTACAATAGTCCTAATATCCCGCAGCAGAGATTCAGAGAAATCTCATGTGCCTACAGAGGTGTATGAAGATATATGAAGTCTTATGTGGTAACCTCGAATGGGCCTACCATATTAGGATTACCCTCTCTTCAGGAATTAAAATTGATCACATTATGTGCCCCACTTAATTATGTAACAGATACCCCAGTTTCTCATCCAAATTATACTCTACTCAAATCTACGAGAGATCTGATGAAAGAGTATCCGCACCAATTCGATCAGATTGATCACTTCGCAGGAGAACACCAAATTGTACTTTGTTCAAACAATCATTCCATTATTCATGTATTCAGGAAATTCCCCATACACATACAAACTGTATGAACTGGTACCCCAAGAAATAATTCAAAAGATTAATTAATTAATGGATTGCAGCATCGTTGCAATAGCAAGGGCAAACGTCGTCTATGTTTAAACCCTAAAAATCTAAACAAGAACATCATGCGCTCCCACCACAATCCCTACTGTGGAAACTGTCTGGTGTGAAGTTCTTCTATTCAAACTAGATGCAAAAGATAGCTACTGTTCAGCAAGGCTTGACAGAGTCATAGTTATTGACCACTTTCAATTCATCCTTTGAGAGATATTGTTTCAGAAGAATGCTTTTGGCCTAGTTATATCCCAAGATGTTTTCCAACAGAAGATGGACATGATCATTGAGAATTGCCCTGGAGCATTAGCGTTAATGACGTGATCATCCATGAAAAAACAAACAAACAAACAAACAAACAAAAAAACAAAAAACAAAAACAAAGAGGAGTACGACCACAATCTTACGAAAGTTGGTGGAAACTGCACGAACTACTTCACATTCAACAATCGCAATCGTGAAATAAATGGGAAGCAAATCAGATCCTTTGGCGCCATCTTTTACAAGAAAAGTACCTTTGTGGCCTTCGGGCCAAGATCAAAGTGTAGTATCTGTGCTTCAGATGCTGCAAGCTATGACTAGCTCTGACTAGCAAAGACCAGATGTGGGGGCAACCCCACATGCCTGACCATTAACCAGCTCCCATTTCCCACCTCTCGGGAGCTGGTCCCCTTTTTCCCTTCCCCCTCTCTTCACTCCTCACATTAAAAATCGGCCTTGTGCCTAATTTGCTCGGTGGGGGAGCAAATAAATACCATCTGTTCCGGCAGATGCTGCAAGCTATGACTAGCAAAGACCAGATGTGGGGGCAACCCCACATGCCTGACCTTTAACCAGCTCCCATTTCCCACCTCTCGGGAGCTGGTCCCCTTTTTCCCTTCCCCCTCCCTTCACTCCTCACATTAAAAATCGGCCTTGTGCCTAATTTGCTCGGTGGGGGAGCAAATAAATACCATCTGTTCCGGCAGATACTGCAAGCAAAGGCCATATGTGGGGACGACCCCACATATAAGACCTTGGTCAATGAAGGGGCAACCCTTCATACCAATTGTCATTATCCAGCTCCCCTACTCCCCGAGGAGTTGGTCCCCATTTCCCCTTCACTCCTCACTTTAAAAATCGGCCTTGTGCCTAATTTGCTCAGTGGGGGAGCAAATAAATCCCTCAAAGTGTAGTATCTGTTCCGGCAGATGCTGCAATCAAAGACCATATGTGGGGACAACCTCACATATAAGACCATTGCTCTTCTAGCAATCAGTTATTGGTTAATGTAGGGGAAACCCTTCACACCAATTGTCACTATCAAGCTCCTCTTCTCCGCGGGGAGCTGGTCCCTCTTTCCCCAATATATCCACATTACAAAAACGGCCTTATACCTAATTTGCTCAGTGGGGAAGCAAATAAATACCGCGCTATCTTTTACAAGAACGAGATACATCAAAAAGTAAAGAAAATAAAATCACTCCGAGTCCAAACTAATGTTACCGAGTTGGAAAAGGTACTATCAATTATTACCTACATGGAACCATTTATCCTTAAGCTTTCAGACATCACAACAAACACCAGAAAACTATTGAAAACATATGCTGAGAATGGATCAATTACTACAAGAAATCGGTGCAAGAGACAAAGGACTTAATATACAAAGAGATGTTACTCCGCAATTATAACCTTTCAAAAATGTCCATTATACAAGTTGATGCATTATCAATAGGATTGAGAGCAACCCTAATTCAAGAAGGCAAACCCATAGCTTTCGCTACAGAATTCTTGATGATGATACTTCTTTGCAGAAATCTTGGTAATGTCCTTGTATTTATTCCAATTCATGTTGCCTGTGAATATTAGGCCAAGTTCTTTTTAAATGATCATTGCAATCATTGGCTGAGGAGTATTTTTGTCGTTGTTAAGGGAAAGAAGTTTAGTCTTAGTAGGATTAAATATTACCAAATGCAAACAAATTCTGTTTTCTTCAACGAAAGGCAACCTATGAAAACTTCTGACATATTAATCAACAAACAGACATATTTAGACAGTTTAGCTTGTTGCATTTTTCTATTTAAATAAAGAATGCATTAAGACTAATCATAAATTTAAATAGAAGAAAACATCGGATTCCGAGACTCGCGATGTGGAGGTAAGTTCTTTGTTTAATGCTTATAAATCAGCATCACGTTTTATCCCAAAATGTGAATTTTATTTTGTCTCAATTCCAGTAATAAATTCGCAAGATGGACGATGGATGAGTTTCTTAACCATCCGTGTAACTGGGTAAGTCCATTTTTTCTTGAAATCATTAGATCAGCTTACGCTATAACAAGTTGTGTCACCCTATTAACAAGGCTTGTGAAATAGGAGTTTGACCTTTTTCAATATTTAGAATCAAGAGTTTTGGATATTGATTCTAATGCTCGTCTCTTAGCAACCATCTACTCGTTTTTTTTTCTTCTTCTTCTTCTTAAAATTATGTTGCTCAGTAATACTCCACCGCATCATTTATTCACGTTTTCCTCTTATCTCCTACTATTATTCTTGCCAAAGATACACTTCCATGAAATATCCTTGACCTAAGGATTCTAGTAGAAAGATGGACAGTTGGATCTGGAGGATATATATATATATATATATATATATATATATATATATATATATATATATATATATATATATATGTATATATATATATATCCTATCTCTCTCACGCCCCCTCTCTCTCTCTCTCTCTATATATATATATATATATATATATATATATATATATACCCTATCTCTCTCTCACGCCCTCTCTCTCTCTATGTATATATATATATATATATATATATATATATATATATATATATATATATATATATATATCGGACCTCATTCAACACGGTAAGTCATCTTTTTGTAACATTGAACTCTGAATGAACTTTCCACATGAACTGCTTCACATATTTATATATTATGTTTTTAAGTTTTGTGACTACAAATCATAAAACTTTAAATTTCAATGCAGCTATCAGCAAGTACATAGAACTATTTTGCAAGAGTTCTTTCCTCTGATGAGAAGAAATTGCATTCTTTGAAACTCCGCGGATTAAGCAGCACCCAACTTTGGAGTTTCCTACCGAATAATAAAAACTGTTTGTATAATTCTACTTTGTAACTCTGTTAAATTAAACTTTACATTCAAAATTTATTGTTCGACTGAATACTCCAAAAAACAAATTAAAAAGTCTTTATTCCGCGGAGTTTCAAAGAATGCTATTTTTGTTATTCTTCTCGCCAGAGGACATAAAGAAATCAGCAAACTATATTTGTAGCAACGCTAGAATTTGCTAGTTAAGGCATTAAGTGAAACCGCAATTTATTGTAGTTATAAATTGCCAAATAAAAAAATGAAAAAAATATTGGATATGTCAAAAACTAATATAAAAACAAACCGCGCATAATATTTCAGTTTGCGTGAAAATCCTCTCAAGTTGATCCGAAATGCAAAATAGATCTTTAGAGATAATGGATTCCAAAATAGTCCAGCGCGACGATGCATAACAACTCGATTGGAAAATCTTCAAAATGGCTGAAATAATTAAAATTGTTTTTTTTTCCTGGCAGTACAGTAGCCCAAATAAAAGTCTGTTCTCAGTCAAATGGGACCTAATAGTAAAAAAAGAGAAAGCCAGTATGAGATCCTTCATCATCGGCTTAATTAGAAAAAGTGATTTCACATTAAATTTTTAAGTCATTAAGTTTAGGCTAAGCGGAAAAAATTAGTCCGTGAAAGCTCGTATTACTTTGACCGGAAATTGTCTAGCCAGAACGAAACAGATCTTTCTATAAAGTGTTAAATTAGATGTCATTATTAAAAAAAATGTAGGAGTGAGGATTATAAATTTATAAGTGTTTCAGAATCATAGCTTATTAAAGCTGTCGAAAAGTCATGTTGATGATAAAGATGACAAAATAATAATAATTTTTCTTTTTTGATTCAGTTGGGATTAATTTTCTATATATAAATACTGTTATTTATATTAGTTTGAAGTTTACAATTTGCGTATATCAGGTGAAAACTACATCCCTTTGTTTTCATTTATATATATATATATATATATATATATATATATATATATCCTCCAGATCCAACTGTCCATCTTTCTACTAGAACCCCCAAGTCAAAGATATGTTTTTGACAATCTTGTCCATTTTAGATATTTCATGCAGCGTGTTTTTTGATAAACTGGCGACGCCCATCCCTCTCCAGATTTCAAAGCACATAAAGCGCCCGGTATTATCAAATGGCCACCCATTCTAGTACTAACCAGGCTTAACGTCGTTTAACTTCAGCTACCTAACAGGAAAGTGTATGCCAACGTGATTATATCGTCGATGTTCGTAAGATACACAAGTGTTTTCATCTTTGTTCCTTTCACTTAAAGACCATATTCGCTTACACAAAATTATTATACTATAAATGACTTTACAAACTCTATGACGACAAAACGTATCTAGTATTTTAACATATTGTTTCCCCTTTTCCGAATAGGTGACCTTATAGACTGTTATTTGTGTGGAAGGATCGACCAAACTATTTAGATAGTTTTTGTTTTCGCCCAATGAACCTTTTTTAAAGAGATGATTTGTTCCACATTAAAACTAACGTTTTCGCTAATTCTAACCCCCATGGGAACTTGATAAACTTACCTGTCGAAATATCGCAGTATGTTGCTATTATTTGTTCGCTTTGCTAAGGTATAATAACAAAATAACTATTTAAACGACCGCCTGCGAAGGGTAAAAAAATGATTATATCAAGTTGACGGCGACCATTATAATTATACGATGCAAACGACTAAATAACAACAAAAACAAAAAAGAAAAAAAATGAGTCACTTTATCTGATTACATGCATTATATTAAAGGGCAAAACATCCAAGTTACAATATGCGAAAGATTGATTGTTTTGTTTTACGGCATATCGACTTCTTTTCGGGTCATTTAATGCCGAATCTTGTTATTTTGGAAATAGTATTCCCGTTGCATTCAATTATTTTGTAGAAGGTTTTTATTCTTCAAGCTCTTTGTATCTTCAATCGTTAGTTTGTAGTGTTTGTCTTGGTTGTTTTATAGTGGATGTTATCGTTTTTGTTCCCTGCAGAACATGAGCGAGTTTTGCAATGGAAATAGAAAAAAGGGTTACAGAATTAATGTTTGGTACATTTTCAGTTACGAAACCAATCAGGAAGTGGGTGAGATAGAAAGAGAAAGGGGAAATGGGAAGAATAAAAAAAGGAGGGTAAAGTTGGGTTGTTTTTGTTTTTGTTTGTAGCTTTGCAGAACATAATTAAGTTTTGCAAAAGGAAGTAGAAAAACAAAACACATCAATGTTAGGTGCATTTCATCTCAGGAAGCCAATATCTTCAGACAGCCTGGTCTAGTATCTCCAGATACGCGAAAGAAGAAGAAGAATTATGCTAGTTTTGTGTACTATATAGTTCCATTCATTTTTTTATTTTACTTTTTATGCGTTCAAATCCAAATAAAATCAAACCCAATTTTTAACTTCGAATATTAAATTATTGTAAAATTTAGGACTATTTTGATGATAAAGTGATTGTAAATATCTTCATTCGTGTTGTTATAGGAATTTATAATATAATAGAATGTAAGCAGAAAATATTTTTCTGGTATAGAATATAAATCTAATAATAATTATCGAAATAGATTTAATTGTTTAATACGCTTTTCTTCACTAATCTTATCCATCTTAGGAAAATAAAATATTCATAATCGAACATTGATTAATAATAATAATAATAAGATACAAGAACATAAAAGGGGAAAAAAGTATAAATAAAATGACTATAATATGGAATTTATAAAATTACGGAATATCGATAATGTAATACCGATTAGAAAGTTTTAAAAATTACTTAACGAACAAATAAATAATTTTAGATCCAACCAAATAAAAGTTCAATTATAAATAATTTGAAAAATTGAATTGACAGAGTTGCTTCCCTTTTAACTGTTGAGAAACTTTTTATAGAAAAGAAGAAAAAAAACGATCTATATTCAACAATTAAATTAAATGATAAACAAAGCGATGTGAAAAAATAAAAAATATATATAGAGTATAACCCCGGGATACGGTGGCCCCAGGATTCGTTTAAAAATAATATACTATTCAGTACGTGTTCGCACCGAATGGTACATTATTTTTATTTTTGGGAGCCGTTTGAGATAAGTAATTTATTTATTTATTTATTAATTTATCTATTTATTAATTTATTTATTAATTTATTAATTAATTAATTTATTTATTTATTTATTTATTAATTTATTTATTAATTTATTTATTTATTAATTTATTTATTAATTAATTAATTAATTTATTTATTTATTAATTTATTTATTAATTTATTTATATATTAATTAATTTATTTATTTATTAATTTATTTATTTATTTATTAATTAATTTATTTATTAATTTATTTATTTATTTATTTATTTATTAATTTATTTATTTATTTATTTACGGACTATTGTCCTCACCTTTTAGTCGTTACTTGTCAGATGGCAAACGTGACGAAGGCCAGAGAAATCTATATATCTATAAAAGTGAAATTGTCTGTGTAAGTGTCTGTGTGTACATTTCCCTACTAAACTACTCTGCCAATTTTCAGTCTGCAGACATGGGATTTGCCATAAGGAATATTGAGATTTGGGAAAATCTTTTTAATCGATTTCCGACGAAAAAATTGGCTGTCAAAGGGTCAAAGTTCAACGATTTCACCTTTGAAAACTCTACCAAAATCCTCCGCCAATTTTGGGTCTAAAAACTTGAAATTTTAGATGTAGGTTACTCGAACATGGCTTAAACTTTTTAATTTGATTTTAGCTCCAAACAATTCATGTTAATGGGTCAAAATTGGTGTCCAAGTTATAAAAAAAATTAACGTCTGCGGTTCCTACCAAATTACTCAACCAATTTTTGGTCTAAACATTTGAAATTTGACATAAAGTGTACTCAGAAATAGGACAAATACTTTTAATCGACTTTTGACTGCCGAGGCGTCAACGTTCAAAACATTGGACCTATGCGCTCTCTAGCAAACTAATCAGCCTTTTTACGACATATTTTTATAGAGTAAAATAATCTACTTAACTTCAATATTTACATAAAAATATAAGTTTAAATGTGGAACGAACTATAAAAAAACACTTATTAGTAAAATACATTTTTAATGTATTTCGAATATTTGAAAAAATATGCACTTACACATTTTTAGTGGACAATTTTATATCGTCATCTGTGTATTTGCATCACATCGGCGGACAAAATACAACTTTAACTGACAAAATCGTTTCAATTATATTAATAACCATGAACTATTTATTACTCACTTGCAGTTTATAGTCTTTTAGCCTTATATTGAGAATTTGCTTTTACGACCAATAAACGCTACTAAACAGACAGGAGGTTCCGGGTACAAAGAAACGCTGACGCCAAAATATGTCTAGCGAAAAAGTGTGAAAAGTCTTAAAATCTACTAATTCATTGATTGTTTTTTCGTCAGGTTTTTCAGTGTTGATGGACCGGACAAAAGCCAACATTTAGTTATACTTAATTTTGTTTTTTTGACACAATTAAAATAAATTAATATCGTTTTTTTAATGTTATTGTGATGTATAAATCTTAATTTTGCTGGTAGCTTAATAACAATACGTATTCATCATTTTATCTTTAGTACAATTAATGCAAAATTAATTTTAATACATATATATATATATATATATATGTATGTATGTATGTATATATGATGCTTTCTGCCTAATGACGTGATCGGTGGCATTAGCTTCATGAGTATATGCTTGTGCAAACCATTGTGTAACCGCTTCGTTAACGTCCTTGTGCACGGATTGGCGGTTTCGTTTGTTATTAGTGTTTCCGTTCATTTGCATGCAAGATCTGAGATTGTCTTCTTTCTTGAAAACTTTTGCTGCTGTTGAATAACCGATTCCGTACTTTTTGGACACAGCGGCCAGTTTGAGTTCCTGCACTTTGGCATCGTCGATGAACTCCAACTGTTCAGAAATGCTCAGAGTTATTCGTTGAGACGCCGACGCCGACATCACTAATCGCAATAATCACAAGCAAACGGTTTCCAGTGGCAAAATTAGAAAACAAACAAACTTCTGACTCAAAAGAACAGTGAGTAAAGTGAAAGTGCGTGTCTAGATAAATGCAACGACAATCAAAGCCAGCAAAAAAAAAAAAAAGGTGCTATTATTAGACGCGCAAAGCGAAATCATAAGGTCTCTAGACTGGTCAAGATAAAGTCATTGAACTTCACTCTCTCTCTAACTCACCTCTGTTTGACTCTTATATCGAGGAGGATGGGACCAGAGAAATCTTTCTTATATAAGAATTTCTCTTATATAAGGGTATATTATATCCGGGTCTGATTTATTAACACAGGCTCTAATTTGGTACGAGAGAAAATCTTTCTTATATTAGGGTCTCTTGTATTCGGTTAAACTATTTATTGATATAGCGTCGTGACTTCAAAAGTAAAAAAAAAATGTATTTGGGTGCTATCAGCTAGAATCGAAACCGGAAATTTAAATCTGGTGACGTTACCACATTACCAACGTTACACGAATATGAACTGATAAAAAATAGAAATTAAAAATAAACTAAGATTAATGTGCAAAATATATAACGATTTTTTCCATTTTGACCCATTTGTGACCCCTTAAAAACTATTTTAACCGGTTAAACTCACAAAAAAAAACGATCCATAAACAATCGAATCATGTGAGGGCCCTAGCGTCGCTTTGCGACTTTTATTCGGTAGAAATAGAGTTTGAAAATATTGAGACAGGAATATAGCCTATATATATATATATATATATATATATATATATATATATATATATATATATATATATATATTGTTAGTTATTTCTTAAACTTTCCAATATTTATTTTATTTAAATATTTGAAATATATTTGTTTATTTATCCGTGAACACGTGGTTATGGGTATCACCGGTCATTAGCATGGCTATATCTTCTGGCAATGGATCGAACTCACAACAATACGATCGGTAGTCTCGTATTTTATCACTGAGTTACAATTTATGCAAGGAGTTTATCTCATTTAAATATAAGATCTGTTGGTGCTATTTAAAAAATTCTTAAATATTTTAATATTTAATAAATAATAAGAAAAAAATCCCATAAAAAAGGGCAAGACAAAGACAAAAAATTGCAGTTTAGGTAGAAAAATAAAAATAAAATAATATTTCAAAACTGCTTATTTTGCTATAAAATAACAATAACAGCTCATATACACACACACACACACACACACACTCTCTCTCTCTCTCTCTCTCTCTCTCTCTCTCTCTCTCTCTCTCTCTATATATATATATATATATATATATATATATAAGAGCTGTTATTGCATATAACATGTACATGTATATTATGTAAATATATAATGTATGCATGTAAATATACATATATTATTATTTCGACAGTTAAACAACGTCGCAGCTTACAAGAGCTATGACAGCCAATAAATCGGAATTCCAAGACTCGAATTTCGCCCTCATTTGGGCTCATCAATTGAATACATCTGAATATGGGATTCGAAACCCGAATCTTTTGCATGCGAAATAAGTACTCTGCCACTTTGCCAAACAGCTGCACATACAAGCAAGTCGATTAACTAACACACATCCAGTAAACTTCGGCGAAATCCGATTATTGAATGTATCTTCTACTTCGTCTCAAACAAAGAATGTGGTCACTCACCTACTGAAAAGCCAAGCCGATTTTATGTTTCACGTTCTGAACATGGGAATCTCGCTCTTTCTTTCTTTCTCTCTCTCTCTCTCTCTCTCTCTCTCTCTCTCTCTCTATATATATATATATATATATATATATATATATATATCGGAGAGTGTTGTAGATATTAAGAATGATTTTATTTTTCTATAGTGCATATAATACTCCACCAGGTGAATTGCAAAATAATCTAATATAAAAGCTAATCGTTGTTTAAGAAGTTCCTTTCTCCCGACGAAACAGATGTCCAAATCCGACATTTTGTTTTTGTATCGTTTTTTTATGTACTTGACGATTAAGTCGACTGTTTTATTCACCAGATCCACCAGCCCCCCCCCTCTCTGAACTTGTCGCGCAATCGTTACCCTTCAAATCGGTTCATGTGACAAGGCGAAACAAAATACTGCCCTTGCCTCAACCCAAATGATATACGAATTACCTATAATCGCCATTCTTTAAAGTAAGCATTATGATTAATTTTCAACTGCTGACACGCCACAGTCAACGACTAAGAAAACACGTTTCAGAAACTGTCGATATATTAATACGCGTAACTGTTATGCACACCATCTGATCACCGTACCTTCTTCGTAAGTGTCACGCTCGGTTGGTCATTGATTAATAGCGGCCAACAGCAGATACGTACAGGCAGAAGTGAAGAGAGGCTCATTAACCTGACTCGTACATTCGAAGGTTATCTGGATTTTGTATATATATATATATATATATATATATATATATATATATATATATATATATATATATATATATATATCACCCCAAACAAGGCACATTGGCACTTTGGTGTAGGGGGCTACTATCAGGGGCAACAAATACTGGGGTACTATGTAGGGATTTGGGTAGCAAGATGTCGGTTCACGTTACACTTGAACTTCTGCACGTCAGTACAGTTGGGGAAGCAGGGACCTGGAATGGAATTCCAAAGTCTAGCGGTTCTGGAGAAGAAACTACTGGAGTAGAAAGATCTTTTACATCTAGGGATCTCTACTGTGTGGAGGTGGGATTTAGCGGCCTATCGGGTTTGTCGAGAGTGTTTACGTCGTGGGGGCACAAGTGCTTGCAGTTCGTCAGAGCATTCACTATTAACATACTTGTAGAACAGGCAGAGGGATGCAACGTTTCGTCGATGGGACAGAGGCTGAAGCTTAGATGACAGTTCAGGGCCTACCAGATTGGCAACTCTCTTTTGAACATTGTCTAGGAGCGAGAGACTAGCAGCAGATGCAGCAGCCCAAATATAACATCAATACTCCATACATGGGCGAATAGTTGCCTTATAGAGGGACAGGATACTTTCGGGTGTTAGTAGTTTCTAGCAAGGTAGAGAGAGCCTACCTTCTTGCAGCGGCCCGGGCAATGCTTTCAAACTCATGTTTCCTGTGAACGTTAGGCCAAGGAGTTTAAAAGATGTACTCTCAGATAAAGAGTCGTTGGCCATTGCTATTGGTGGTAGGGAAGGTTTCTTGTAATTGTAAGGAAACTAGTCTTGGCGGCATTGAACGTAACCATCCATTTTTGTCCTCATTCCACTACACATCGGAGGTCATCCTCTAGTGTTTCTGCCATTACTTTAGATATATGTTCATTTGTTTTCCTGTCGTTCCTATTATAGAGTGTGGTGTCATCAGCATATATACCCATCTCAGAAGCAATTTTGTCGGGGAGGTAATTTATGAATATTAGGAACAATAGAGGTCCAAGAATAGATCCTTGGGGCACTCTCGCATTTATATCATATTGTTTAGATGCACGACCGTCGAGGAAAACCTGAATTTGTCTCTTATCTAAGAAGGATTTAATTATGTTAAGTATTCTACCAGTGATACCGTATTATCTAATTTTCCTAAGGAGACCCTCATGCCATACCCTGTCAAAAGCCTTAGATATATCGAGAGCTACCATTTTGCCTTCCCCCGCTTTGTCCAGTGAATGGTATATACGTTCAGAGATTGTAGTTAGGATGTCTGCTGTGGAACGGGCTTGTCTAAATCCATATTGTTAGTCAGTCAGAAGTTTAGCATCTGTTAATTATGGACTAAAATATTTTGGCAAAAAGTGGGAGGAGGCTAATGGGGCGATAATTTAATGGGTAGGTTCTTTCGGCAGAATTCTTGAATACTGGTGCAACAGAAGCAGTTTTCCAACAGCCCGGAAAGCAAGATTCATTAAGGCATTTGTTGTAGCGTTTGTTTTTTTATGATAGCATGCACATGAGTAGGGTTGATTTTCAGATCGTCTAGCGTGGCGTCTGTACGCATATGAAAGTCAGGTAGGGGTGGTTGAAAGTGTCGAGTGTGGAGTTTGAGGCGAATCGACTGACAAGCATGTTAGCCTTCTCAGTTGCTGAGCAAATAACCCCATGATTGTTGGTTAGTGGGAGAATTGTTGATTGCCCATTATTTACTACACTGTTGTAGATTTTCCAGAAGTCACGAGTTCCTAATTTTTGTGCTTCGATGCGTTTTTTAGTGGTTTCAGTAAATTCCCTCTTAGCTGTCGCTATTTCGTTCTTAACGTTACTTCTAGCTTCTATATTCTTCTGTCGGTTTGAACTAGACTTATGTTGGTTAAATCTGCGGTATGCATGCTGCCTTTGAGAAATGGCAGTTGCGCAAGTAAAAGTAAACCATTGGGGAGAGTGGGGCTTGCTATAAAATTTCCTCATGAGAACATGTGCTTCCATCGCTGTTTTAAACCATTCAGTGGTCTCATTTGCGCACTGTTCAGCAGGAAAAGAAAAATATTTCCCCATGGGGCATCTCTGATAAGATCTCTGATTGCTTCCCAGTCAGCCTTTTTAGAATATCTCGTTATTTTGAGCACTGGCTCTTCAGTTTTGGCTCTATAGTTTAGGGCGATTTCAACCATTATCACTGCATGATCAGCGTTCTCAAGTGGGCTGTCGGCATTCATTGTACAATCATGAGGAACTGTGGTCAAAAACAGATCTAGAAGTGATGCGTGTTGTTCTTGCTGGTCAGGGAAACGGGTTGGAAACGTAATCAGGCTTGATCGTCCGATTCTAGGTTTGTTTCTCTCGTCAAGGGAAGGGTATTACGAATGTAAACTCCATGCATAAAGTCCGTGCATATGTTTGTCAGAGTTCTTATTATGGCAGAGTGGGAGATATCCAGGCATGTTAAAGTAGTTAGAGGGGATGGAGGAGTTTAGGTTATATATATATATATATATATATATATATATATATATATATATATATATATATATATATGTGTGTGTGTGTGTGTGTGTGTGTGTGTGTGCGCTCGCGCATGTGAGGTGGAATGATAAAATTGTCGCCCTCGAAAAGACAACATGATTTCATTTCCGTTTGATGAAAACCGGGTTTCTTTTTTGTTGCAGGCCATCTACTAGTTTACCACTTGTGTACAAATCCCAGGACCGATAGAAGCCTTCTATCATGTCTGAAAGTGACACAATGTTCAACGAGTAAGATCAGAGATGCGCCACTGTACAACTCATGCTCTCTACCGATCCAAGTTATGACTACAACACTATTGCCAACACCCTCAAATACGGATGATTCAACGCTTGAGGGCACAGCTAAGCGAAGTTCCCGGTCACGGTTATCGTATTTGGTATGGTTTCAAGTGAGGGCCACATCATGCCACCTCACATCTTCGAAGTCGGTTTGAAAGTCAACACCAAAATGCATCTGGATGTGCTGAACAGTGTGGGTATCACCTGGTGCAACCAGGTGGCTGCTAGCAAACACTAGGTGGGTAGCAGGACTCAGCGGTGTCCCATATATATATATATATATATATATATATATATATATATATATATATATATAGAAAAAGAGATGAATTGAATAAAGAAAACTCCCGAAACTTTGGCACTTAACTTTGTTCTCCGGTTACGCCACGCGTTTTCCGTAACCTGAACTCATCTGTATGTGCACTTAAGCGACATGAATATATGAACTGAACCTTAATGAATATGAATGCATATATAAAGAGATTTTTCCCGTATTCCTCTTTCTGTAACTCAATTGAAAAATGGACTTCATAACGTAATAAAGTCCCTATGTAACTTCACGCTTTATTTTCTTATTATCTCTTTACAGGGTGTCCAAATAAAATGTACACACTCTTTAAATGACCATAAAACCAACATTTATTATGAGAAAGAAAAGTTTCATACTGTGAACAAATATATAAACCAGCTAATTATCGAAAGTTTTCAAATTATTCGCATTTTCTTCATAAAAAGAGTAAATCATTCAAATATTTATTTTCTTTATTCAGCTATCTATATATCTATATAAGTGAAATTGTCTGTGTGTGTGTCTGTGTGTGTGTCTGTGTGTGTGTACATTTCCTTACGCAATAACTCTGTCAATTTTCAGTCTACCGATTCGAAATTTCATATACGGGGTACTGAGATTTGGGAAAATCTTTGTGATCGGGTTTCAGTTAGAAATTTGGCTGCTAAGGGGTCAAAGTTCAACGAGCTGACCTTTGAGAACTCTACCAAACTCCTCCGATAATTTTGGGTCGAAACATAAAACTTGAAATTTTAGATGTAGGTTCCTTGGACATGGATCTAACTTAATAACTTGGTTTGAGCCCAAAACAATAAATGTTAAAGGGTCATAATAGGGCCAAAGTTAAAAAAATTGACCGCTTTTTTTTGCTCAACATACATCTCAGAACACCCAGGCAACGTCGGGCTGAAATGTTAGTATATATATATAAGTGAAATAGTCTCTGTGTGTAAATTTCCCTATTAAACTACTCTGCCAATTTTCAGTCTAAAGACTCCAGATTTGACATAAGAGGTATTGAGATTCGGCAAAATCCTTTTAATTGGTTTTCGGTCAGAAAGTTGACTATCAAGGGGTCAAAGTTCAAGGATTTGACCTTTGAGAACTCTACCGAACTCCTCTGTCAATTTTGGGTCTAAACACTTGAAATTTTAGATGTAGGTTACTTGGAGATGGTAAATTTTTTAAATTTTATTTGAACCCAAAACACTAAATGTTAAGGGGTCAAAATTGGGATAAAAGTTCAAAAGATTTGACTTCTTCGGTCTCTACCAAATTACTCAGCCAATTTTTTGTCTAAACATTTGAAATTTTACATAAAATGTATTCAGGCATAGGGCAAGCTTTTTAATCAGTTTTTGGCCGAAAATTTGGCTGCCAAGGGACCAAAGATCTTTGACCTTTGCGGTCTCTATCAAACGATTCAGACAATTTTGGGTCTAAACATTTGAAATTTAATATAAATGGTATTCAGACATGCAGCAAGCCTTTTAATAAGTTTTTGGGCGAAAATATAGCTACCAAGAGATCAAAGTTTAAAGAGTTTATCTTTGCAGACTCTACCAAACTCCTACGCGAATTTTTGGGTCTAGACACTTGAAATTTTAGATATAGGTTACCTGGAAATGAGTCAAACTTATTAATATATATATATATATATATATATATATATATACATATGCACATAAATTATGATCTGTACATAGGGCCCGAGCAAAGCCGGGCTGAACTGCTAGTTAATAATAAATGAATAACACAATTTTTAACAGAGATGTGATAATGTGGTACTTCTTTAAATTATCATTATCGGACCATAAAATCTACTCTATGGATAATCCTTTGTTGATTATAGTAATAATTTAAAATTGCAAACAACAAAACATCATTAATGGATCCTAGAGATGAAATCCAAGATGGCGTCGTAGCCCAAAACTCTTGGAAAGGTCAAATAAAACCCAAACAATCACAGAAAAAATGTCTCCATATTATAATACTGTTACGACTATATAGCGATAGCAAACTGCAAACTGGTACGCACTCATTAAAGTATTTAAACAAAAATACTGTAATATTAGCGGTTGTTACGAGTTTCTAAATCGTATCGAGGACGCGTGAAATCTAGACTTCAGACGAGGAACAAAAGTGCAGTATTTTTTTTTACACAGGAATCACCACTCATCAAGGCACTGAGGCCACTCGAGGATAAGGGTTAATGGGTATACATTAGTCAATGTGATTGTAAGGTAATAAACATAAGTAGTGGGAATTTTGTAAATTGGATTACTTAGGGGGACGGTTCATCAAGAACTTGTTTACATTGGACTTGAAGGCAATCAGATTGTAGTAAGCTGGAAGGCAGGCAATCGGAAGAGAGTTCCACAGACGTAGATTTAAGCTCAGCTGAGCACTTGCCATGAAAATAACGATAAAGCAGAGGCAAACTCGCAATGTCTCTTCTCTGGGAAAGAAGTTGCAGGGAAGAGAAAACGGTGTCCCCCGCTACGAAGTCTAGTTGGAACTCTGTCCAGGCAGGATAAGCTGCTTCTAGCAGCTCCTGCCCAGATGTGGCAACAGTACTCCATCGTTGGCCGTACCTGGCTTTTATATAGGTAGAGAATTGCATCAGAAGTGAGATATCTACTGGAGCGGTAGAAGGATCCCATCATTTTTCCAGCGACCTTGGCAATGGATTTGATATATGTTCCATTTCAGGTCAAGAGTCAAGCGCAGAATCTTGTAAAAACATGAAGCCTCCCCAAGACAAGAGTCGTTCATTTCAATCGATGCCAGATTAGAATCAGAGCATAGATGGTGTAGAGATATGTTTCCGATTAGTGAGAGTAGTAGAAATGATTCTCCACTAGGAAAGTTTTAATTCATCCAGAGTGCCTCATTTTTTTTTCGGGGGGGGGGGTGTCGCACATACTTCACATAAGCTGACCTAGTGTCATAGCCAGTCCTTGCGGTTGGGCTGTAATTGGAGACCTGTATCTGTTTTCACTATCATCGGTTATGACAGATTGCGCAATAATATAAACATTCTCCTGCCAATTTTCTGAAACTTCGACGCTGGTTAATAATTGTGATACCTCGCCTTGAAAATTACCTTATGGAATTAGCAGTCACTTTCTGTCCGGTTTTCAGCGTTTCCTTCTCCTACTTCCTAAAACTATGCAAGGTGTTCAGTTCCCTAAGGCATTGCACATATTTGCATACCTAGATACATACGGTACCTGGTATTCCTAAATAGTCACCCATCTGGTACTGGTCAGACTCAATGTCGCTTAACTTTGGTGATCTAACGAGGACCAAATTGTCAACTTGATTGTGCTGTATTACTATCCCTTACCCAGGTTAAAAGCCACTTGAGGATAAGAGTTATGAAGTTGCCCCTTTAATGATGAACACTATTATGAGACGATTGAAGAGGATAACTGGAATACACCTAATTTTATCTAGGACTGCTAAACAAGTATTTGTTTACCTTAAACTGGAACGCAACTATGTTGTTGCCTGCAGGAAAGCAGTTTCATGTTAACGTGTCCCTCACACGAAAGAATTTTTAAAACAAAATCTGTTCATGGAAATTCCGAAGAAACGAAAATTTGAAGCCGAGATGGTAGGTAGACGGGCTCTTTGTATGGATGTTTTACAAAGGGAAATCAAATATTAGCACTGCGCGTTAGAAAATAAAAATATATACAAGACAAAAATCATGAGTTGAAATAAATAATTCATCCGTATAACTAGAAACACCATCTGTAGGGCTGTCACAACTTAAATACCGACTTATCGACCCACGTACATACCTACGTTACTGTAATTACCCTAACTATGAGGTATTTATGAAAATACAGGTCTGTTTTGTTTGTTTTACGTTTTATTAAATGTCGAAACACATAGCCTGTGATTAGTCTTAATTGAACACAAGTTGCTCTGTTGACCATTAATAGGGCGTTCATACTTTTCCTAATGTAAGCTGGTCCTGGATATCACCTTAAACTATGGTGAGGCTCCAGCTTGCGGGCTTTGGGGAGTATGGAGCCACCCTTCAATTGCCATTGCTCCCAGGTCCACTTTGACCCGAAGTGGTAGTAGCTGTTAGGGTCCCAACTATGGGTTTAATAGAAACCAACTAAAAAGAAATAAAAACAACAACAAAAAACAAATATACTCTATTAAAAAATTGTTCTTCAAAATCACTGGATTCGGCGTTAAATAACCTGAAAAGAGTTGATATGTCGTAAAACAAAAACAACAAACCAACCTAATGTAAACTAAGCAAACAAGTATTATTTGAACTTGGCTTGCCGATTCTACAGTACCGACCTTATGCATAACATTACTTGTGATCATCACAATAACCACCCCCTCCTCAAAGTAGTGTCAAATAGCATCAGTGAGGTGTTGAAGGTGATATATCAGGTTTAAAACTTATCGAAAAGGTTACGGATCAACTTGAAAAGCCATGGAATGTAAAACGTATTTCTAGTTTTATTTCCAAGACATTAAACAAGAGCAGGAACAAACATGATTTATTAAAGAAAAAAAAGAAGTCCCCCACCCAAAAAAAAAAGAAACACTTCAAAGGCGCTCATTTTTTTAAAGCAAAGAAACTTGCGTAAAACATATTTATTATAATACTAGCGGGACATGTGGAAATTCAACAGCAAACTCTTTCATAAGTAATATATTGATGTTGGCATTCTGTGGATGTTCAGCGTAAATGGAGACGCCCTGTATTATTGTACCTATTATTGTAGCTACTTCGTTAAAACTGCAAAAGTATTTATCTAAGCTAGCAGGAACACCTGGCGTAGCCCGGTCGTAAAATACGCTTAAATATAAAATTTTAATTTATGCAATTTTCGTACAGAAATTCAATTTTCGTGTATGGAGTTAATTTTCTATCGATTATTATCTATAATATAAATTTCATATGTCTGTTTAGCGGTATGTAAGTATGTTTGTATGTATGTATGTATGTATGTTTTTACGTCTGCCTAAAACTTTTGACAGAGGCGGCGGGTTTTCACAGGACGGGTATCATTTTGAAGCTCGACCCTTCGGACGACAAATATCGAAAGGTTGGCCAAAAAATTAATGACTTCAGCCTCAACTGAGCACTTTTATACAGGGAGGGTCGATTTTTTCGATGACAATTTTTGTAAGTTATTCAACCCTCGCGTTCACGATGTCGGTTAAAAAGCGTTGTTTCGATAGCCGGTGGCGTCGCAACCACGGTAGGCACATCGGTAAGGCAGTTTGTCTTTTTTTTTCACCTTATTTTCCTCTGGCACGTTACGGGTTCGAGCCTGCTCACTAATATTTTTTTTTTTACTCAACCAAAACCCTTACACCAAACCTCCATTTTCTTTTCTGCCTTCGCGTCACGGGTTCGAGCCTGCCTGCCTACAATAATTTTTTTTTTGCTCAAACACATACCTCCGAACACCCGGGTAACGCCGGACACCCAGGTTGGTATATTATAAAGTTATGATATTAAAAACAATATCTATATGACTTGCGGCGTGTATCAGCTTGAATCGAGACCGAAAAGCAAAAATATTTTAAAATGCCTCTGTTAATGTATATATAAAAAAACAAAACAAAAAATAAACTGTCCAATAAATTTGTATATAAATAGCCCACATAAGCCATAAACGATCTTATAGTACGATGTAATTTTAAAACACGACCTTATCATTCGACGTAATTTTAAAACGACTTTTTTTATATAACCAGCCAGACGATGGCGGAAACGCCGAACGCGCTCGCAGACTACGGAACACTTTTACACCATTTTACATATAACACAAGAAGGATTATTCGAAAACTGGAGAAAATAAAACGGAAAATTGTCAAACAAGAAAATGCTGTGCTGTTTAACAACATATGTTTAAAGGAGAATATGCTGCCTAAATATACACAGTATATATATATATATATATATATATATATATATATATATATATATATATATATATACTTGTTTATTGTGATATAAACATGCTCACATCCCGCTGCTACAAATAGCCACTTGTTTCAATCAAACAACAGATGAATAAACTATAAACTAGATTATTCATTGAACTTTTGAATAGTCAAGTCGCTGCCTGATGATATCTGTTGTTTGATTGAAACAAGTGGCTATTTGTAGCAGCGGGATGTGAGCATGTTTATATAACAATAAACAAGTATTATCAGCTCTTTTTATTGAGCACTATCTAACAACCTCGTTGAATTCATTAGTCCATTACTTTTGAATATAAAAAACCCCGAGTATATATATATATATATATATATATATATATATATATATATATATATATATATATATATATATATATATATATAATGTGTCAGTCATATTGAGAGTGTGGTGCAAAATCTGTGACACCAATCCTGTCGTCACTCGTAATCATGTTGGCTCTATCTCTTGTAATAGTCACACGAGGTGATTTTATGGAAGTTAAGGTTTACCTGGAGTAGCGGCAAGAATGTTTTCCGAAGGAGAGTTCTACAAGTCTGATGCTTGTTGGTGAATGCTTTACGTTTTGAGAAAATCGGAATCAGAACTTTTTAGGGTATCGATATTGGCATAACAATATGAAACATATGAACATAATTTAAGATTCCCGAAATAAGTATTCTTTTTTAAAAAAATATTTTCCATATTGCTAATCAAATGATAATTATTCATTGATTTTAAATCTATCTATATATCTATGAAAGTGAGAATGTGTGCGTGTGTCATAACACTTCTCAACCTATATGCTTAATGAATTTTTGATTTACAGACTTGAAATTTGGTATATAGAGTAGTCAGACATGTGAAAAACTTTTAAATCCGTTTTAAATCCGAAAAAAAAGGTGTGCTAAGGGGTAAAAATTTAAAAAAAAAAAATGGTGCGTGGGAAGCCCCGGATTTCTATCTGTTTTCAACTGTGTCACGAATGCGCATCGCGGTCTTGATATATGACAGCTTCCTTATATTAAGTTTGAGTTAGTTTGAAAACGTTTATGTCGAGCTGGTGTAATGATTATTGTACTTGACTGCATGGCTTTAGGTTTTGGTTTCGATTTTAGCTCGATTTTTTTTTCTACAAAAATGGACATTTTATAAAAAATATAATACTCGCACGCACATGTTTCAGTTTCTTTCCGTTTTTTTACTTTATTTTTAAAAACTAATTTAACGTCACGTTTAATATCTAATGTATCCTTCTTTTTTTCTAATCAGTAAGAATTTTGCATTAACAAAAATGTAATATTTATTTTACGACCAGGCAACGTCGGACGGTCTGCTAGTCAATATGTCTATAAAAGTGACAATGTGTGTATATGTGAGGACACTTCTCAACCTATATACTCAACGACTTCTTGATCTACAGATTTTAAATTCGGTATATAAGATATTCAAACATCTGAAAAAAATTTTCAATCCGTTTTCATCCGGAAAAAGTATTGCTAAGGGATTAAAATTGAAAAATTGGGATGTGGGAGGCGTCAGATTTTGTTTATCTGTTTTAAACTGTTTTACAACTGAGCATACGCGGTCCTGAAACATGAAAACGTCCTTATGTTAAGTATTTGTTGGTTTGAAAACACTTTTTAACACTTATTAAAGATAATGTCAAGCTAGTCTAATGGTTATCGTACTTGATTCAATGGCTTTAAGTTTCGGTTTCGGTCTCAGCTCGAATATGTTTAGAAAAAACATAATACTCGTATGCACATGACCCCGTTTCTGTATTAATTAAAACGTATTTATGCGTATATTACGACCGAGCAACGCCGAGCGGCCTGCTAGTTACCAATAAAACGAAAATCTACAAATAATAATGATAAAAACAAATTCAGGTAAAATGTCACCGGCAAAATGGCACAGTAAAATGGCACAAGGAAAATGACGCGAGTGGAGCAATAAGAAATATAGCACTAAGGTAAAATATGCATAACAATCTTGCAAGGAGTTTAGTAAAATTTTCGAAATCTATAATATAAATCTCACTAGTCGATTTAAATGTATGCATGCATTTATGTATGTATGTATGTATGTATGTATGTATGTATGCATGTTTGCCTAACACTTTCGACAGAGTCGACTGATTTTCACGAGATCGATATCGTTTTGAAGCTCGACCCTTCGGACGACAAATATCGAAATATTGGCCAACAAAATAAATTGGTCCACCCTAAACTGAGCACTTATCTACAGGGAGGGGCCGCTTTTTTCGCTGATATTTTCGAGTCATCCCCTCTTTTCTATTGACTAATCTTAATTTAAGCATTTGTTCGTTCGGTTTGGCGATGTTCGTCACAGCAAAGACCTCACGTTTTTTTTTCACATTCTTTTTCTCCTTCGCGGTACGGGTTCGAGCTTGCCTGCCTACTACCATTTTTTGTTTTTGCTCAACACACACCTCCAAAAACCCGGGCAACGCCGGAAGCCAGTCTAGTAATATCAATAAGTTTGTCTGATTAAAAAGAAAATTATATTAACAGTTAAAAGTAGATTATCACACTCAGTGACTTCCCTATCAAAAATGAGATTCTACTTCTTTAGGCGTAAAGATCGTAAGAAAAATTACTTGCGTCCCCACGAGGGCAGAGTTAGACACAAGGTCGATTTAAAATGTAGGGGGAAGCCAGCTCCGCAAAAAGAAGCGCTCTGGTTAGTAAAAAAAATTAAAAAAATGTATCAGTCATGAAGGATTTCTCCTCCACTAACCGAGACCAAAACAAGTGAAGTGCAGCATCAGAACATATACTACACTTTGATCCCGGCTTTAAGGCCCCAAAAATCATTTATTCTAGAATTTAGAATATGGCCTGACTTCTGCATATAAATTTAACATAAAATGATAATTTTTTTCCCAGGACAGTGTCTCTGACAAGATAACATTTTAAGGCAATGTAATAAGAATTTTGGGGAGTGATTAAGAAAAATAAGTATTGTGTGTTTTTTAGAGGGGGGATAAAAAAACTCTCACTGAAACTTTCACTAACCCTAAACCCGAGCGATAATATCGCCTACCCTCCAAATGTCAACAACCCTTTTTTTTTTTTAAACCTTTTCCCCCACGAAAATCTCCTATAACCCTAAAAATCACCTTAAGCCTGATTGAAGAAAGGACCCCATTCCCCAAAATGTTACCGTTCACTTTACCCCTAACCTTAAGTCTGAGTTGCAACATACACCTAAAAAAAAAAAAAAAAAAAACCTCAAAAACACTTACGCAAATTAAATTTTTTGATTCAATATGCCTTGTTTTAAAATTATAAGGAAGAGAACAGACTCTTTCTAACTTAGACAAGTAGACGTTATTTACTTTAAACAACGAAATAAATAATTTAAATGTTCACTTGAAATTATAAGAAGAGGAGTTTTTACCTTATTAATAACTAAAGACATAACATCAATATTTTCTTAGGCGTTATCACATTGGATGTGAGCGTTAGCTATGCTGACAATATGGGTAAAACCGTGACCATCGTCATAGATGGTATGTTAGCTGAAAAATGACGTCATCGCCATAGGTCCTAGCAAGCAAGATAAGTGAAACACAGTCTGTCGATAATGAGCAGACATTTTTTACAGAAAGCGTTAGAAAACTTCAAAATTGGATTAAAAAAGATAAACATGATACTTTGTACTGAAACTCATTCAATATTAATAATAAAAATATAAATAATAAAAAACGAATTGAAAGAGAGAAAAGTTGTTAAAAAAAGAAAAGGAATACGATTTGATTTGTATGAAACTGGAGTTTATTCAATAGAAATAAACAAAAATGAACAATATTTTTGAATAAAAAAACAATATTTTCAAAATCAAAACTGAAAAACAAACGATTAATTAGTTTAACTGAAATACGAACAATAAATTAGTTTAACTAAAATACGAACAATAAATTGTTTTAACTGAATAACGAACAATAAATTAGTTTAACCGAATAACGAACAATTAGTTTAACTGAATAACAAACAATAAGTTAAAAATTAAATTCAAACAAAATGTTAGTATAAACAAAGTTACTAAGACAGAAATATTTCAAACATTGAATATTAAAACCTTCCAAAAATCTGTTGTAGAATTTAATTAAAAGTTTGAATTTTTCTTTTCTGATATTTTTTTACTAATATTGTCATTCTCTTTGCGACAAAAATTGTTTATAAGGGAATCCGATGAACTCCATATCAGCATTTTTCAATTTGCTGAATAGTGTGACCCTCATCACAACAATCAACATGAAATAATCGATTTTGATCAGCCGAAATATTTAAAGTTATGTACATGGCTAATTTTCTCTGATGAATCGAATGTAAAAAAGAATCGCATTTTGTAAGTTTGTTTATAACTATATAATTATATAAGACAAAATTATTAGTTATATCATTTGGGTATAGCAGAGAACCTCTGAAAGTAGCTGTTTGATTCAGCTTTTTCTTTCAACAGCCTCTCTCCCGGATATTAAATTTTTGCAGCTATTGCATTTCAGTTTTTTGAAAACTGCATGACAGCAATAACCTGCTAAGTATAATATAACAGGAAGTACTTCCTTGCATTGATTAACATCATCTTCTGTTACATCTATGTTAAATATATAAACATGTAACTTTTGCTCCCTTGTCATTTCATCCCAGTTAGTTTCTTTTAAATTTTTCAATTCAATAGTTCGATTATTAATTGGTAAGCTCAATTTTAAAACTGACAAAATTCTCAGTTTTTTTCACAATCATACACCTGACGTATCGATATATTATACTGATCTAGTAATATCAATAAGTGTGTCTAATTAAAAAGAAAATTATATTAACAGTTAAAAGTAGATTATCACCCTCAGTGACTGCCTTATCAAAAATGAGATTCTAGTTCCTTACGCGTAAAGATCCTAAGAAAAATTACTTGCGTCCCCACGAGGGCAGAGTTAGACACAAGGTCGATTTAAAATGTAGGGGGAAGCCAGCTCCCCCAAAAGAAGCACTCTGGTTAGTAACAAATATAAAAATAATGTATCAGTCATGAAGGATTTCTCCTCCACTAACCGAGACCAAAACACGCGAAGTGCAGCATCAGAACATATACTATACTTCGATCCCGGCTTTAAGGCCAAGAAAAAGTCATTGGCATGATTCTGCATATAAATTTAACATAACATAATAATTTTTTCCCAGGACTGACAAGATTGCATTTTAAGGGCATGTAATACGATTTTGGGGGAGTGATTAAGAAAAATAAGTATTGTGTGTATTTTTAGAGGGGGGATAAAGACTCTCACTGAAACTTTCACTAACCATAAACCCGAGCGATAATATCGCCTACCCTCCAAATGTCAACCACCCTTTTTTTTTTAAACCTTTTCCCCACGAAAATCTCCTATAACCCTAAAAATCAGCTTAAGCCTGATTGAAGAAAAGATCCCATTCCCCAAAATGTTACCGTTCACTTTACCCCTAACCTTAAGTCTGAGTTGCAACATACACCTAAAAAAAACAAAAAAACTCAAAAACACTTACACAAATTAATTTTTTGGATTCAATATGCCTTGTTTTAAAATTATAAGGAAGAGAACAGACTCTTTCTAACTTAGACAAGTAGACGTTATTTACTTTAAACAACGAAATAAATAATTTAAATGTTCACTTGAAATTATAAGAAGACGAGTTTTCACCTTATTAATAACTAAAGACATAACATCAATATTTTCTTAGGCGTTATCACATTGGATGTGAGCGTTAGCTATGCTGACAATATGGGTAAAACCGTGACCATCGTCATAGATGGTATGTTAGCTGAAAAATGACGTCATCGCCATAGGTCCTAGCAAGCAAGATAAGTGAAACACAGTCTGTCGATAATGAGCAGATATTTTTTACAGAAAGCGTTAGAAAACTTCAAAATTGGATTAAAAAAGATAAACATGATACTTTGTACTGAAACTCATTCAATATTAATAATAAAAATATAAATAATAAAAAAACGAATTGAAAGAGAGAAAAGTTGTTAAAAAAAGAAAAGGAATACGATTTGATTTGTATGAAACTGGAGTTTATTCAATAGAAATAAACAAAAATGAACAATATTTTTGAATAAAAAAACAATATTTTCAAAATCAAAACTGAAAAACAAACGATTAATTAGTTTAACTGAAATACGAACAATAAATTAGTTTTACTAAAATACGAACAATAAATTGTTTTCACTGAATAACTAACAATAAATTAGTTTAACTGAAATAACGAACAATTAGTTTAACTGAATAACAAACAATAAGTTAAAAATTAAATTCAAACAAATGTTAGTATAAACAAAGTTACTAAGGCAGAAATATTTCAAACATTGAATATTAAAACTTTTCAAAAATCTGTTGTAGAATTTAATTAAAAGTTTGAATTTTTCTTTTCTGATATTTTTTTTACTAATATTGTCATTCTCTTTGCGACAAAAATTGTTTATAAGGGAATTCGATGAACTCCATATCAGCATTTTTCAATTTGCTGAATAGTGTGACCCTCATCACAAGAGTCAACATGAAATAATCGATTTTGATCAGCCGAAATATTTAAAGTTATGTACAAGGCTAATTTTCTCTGATGAATCGAATGTAAAAAAGAATCGCATTTTGTAAGTTTGTTTATAACTATATAATTATATAAGACAAAATTATTAGTTATATCATTTGGGTATAGCAGAGAACCTCTGTTAATACCCTGAAAGTAGCTGTTTAATTCAACTATTTCTTCAACAACCTCTCTCCCGGATATTAAATTTTTGCAGCTATTGCATTTCAGTTTTTTGAAAACTGCATGACAGCAATAACCTGCTAAGTATAATATAACAGGAAGTACTTCCTTGCATTGATTAACATCATCTTCTGTTACATCTATGTTAAATTTATAAACATGTAACTTTTGCTCCCTTGTCATTTCATCCCAGTTTGTTTCTTTTAAATTTTTCAATTCAATAGTTCGATTATTAATTGGTAAGCTCAATTTTAAAACTTGGTTTTAGTAATAGTAGCAGTGTGGGAACCGCCGTTGTATTTAAATTAACTAAGAAAATAGACAACATATATATAGCATTTTCTATACACAAATACTTTATTCATATATGTATGGAAAATTTTATATATATATATATATATATATATATATATATATATATATATATATATATATATATATAGCATGCCGCCCGGCGTTGGCTGGCGGTAAAATATGCTTAAATACAATATTTTGGTTCATGTAGATTTCGTATTATTATATTATATTCGACCTAATATATAGTAATAATTTTAAAAGTTAAAAAAAAATTACTCATGCCACCACCGAAAATCGAAACCAAAACGTTTAGCTAATGATTTACTTTTTTCATTGACATTAATGCCTGAGCTATGAGGACATGTTTGCTACAAGGCTAAAAAAAAACATTAACCAATAGCTATTATATTACGCATGCATATTCGTTATGCCATCGTTAGGCCTTCACCTGGCAAATTTCATATTTTAATTGTCACACTTTTACGCAAATTTCTCCGATTAAAACCCAAATATGTAGTTTCGCATATGTTCGAATGCCCTATACATTAAGTTTTATGTCTGTAGACAAAAACAACTGACAGAGGAGTTTGGTAGGTAAAATTTTAAACACATATATATACGTATACATAAATATATATCGAAAGAGTTTTGTGTTTACTATAATCTTTTTACGCAAATATTACGCAAATATAAATTATGTACACGATCTATATGAATATCATTACACGTAATAGTTAACTAAAGATGATCATCCGACAAGAAAACAAAAAAAAAGAAAAACTAATAAGGAATTAAATAAAATTAATATTTAAAAAAAGATGCAAATTGCAACATCTTTTGCAAATAAATACAATTTCACGATCCATATAAAATAAGCCGTATTTTCTTTCTCTATAGAAATAAAACAGTAGACGTATGTGTGTGTGTAAATATCTAACAGGCAAACTATTAAACTACTGGTCACATTGCACTGAAATTCTCAGGAAATAATATTCATGCACCAAGGGTGGTTTATAGTGAATAACATCTTTGCTTGCATGCATGTATATCGCATACAGATATTGCAAATTTACATGTAAAATGTTCATTAAGCATAATCTGACATTTTGTTTTTTTTTGTGCGCATGCGCGTACTTTGTTATTTTCTCAGGCTGGAACACTTGGTTCTTTTCAATTTCAATGCTAACTGATGACAGATTACACCAACTTATTTTTTTAATGTTTTTGTATTAAGAAAAAAAACCCCTGAAATGATACGTACATTTTACTCACGGTTTGCCATTTATAAATAAGAAAAACAAACCTATATATCAATGGAAACCTATATATTATTTTTAATGTCTCGTATTGACTTAATTTCATACATTATTTTAAGACGAAGGAGGGAGGATGACACACGGAATACGGACAGTGTGGAAATAATAACGTTATTATTTAGAAAGCCATTCTTAATATGAGAAATATGAGTATTATTTAAACTTTTCTGTACTTTCACCTAACAATGTATTAAATAAGAAACTGATATGTATTATCTTTATTTTTTTTAAGTATTAGTTAACATTAAGTACCCGTTTCTCAATCCAATTTCTTGATTAGTTTATTGTAAAGCATGTGTTGCCTAATCACTAATTGCACTTTAAAATATTTATTTTTTTGAGTAGCATGCATGAATTTTAAATAATGTGCTTCTACAGTGTAGTACCCATATTTAAAAAATACAAACAATTTATAATGAACTCAGGTATTTCGAAAAACTACTGAGTCATTTTTCGGAAGTGACGTCATGTGTTAATGATGGGGGGGGCAAGCACGATTATGTTGCTTTAAAGGCCGCCAGGGATTACCAAGCCTTCTTTTTTAGGTGAGGTTGGGGTGTAGTGAATTAGTGCCTGTTCATTCTCCCAAGCATTACCACCACTTTTTCTGTTCATGGAGAGGGGGCCAGTAGATGATGTAGAGATACTACACTTTGATCTTAGTCAAAAGGTCAAGTAAGCGTAATATAGTTTTCTACCAGGCATTACCTCCTTCTAAAAAAAGAATACAAAATAACCAACGCAGCATATATTTTAATGGGTGGGGAGGGGAATATGGAGTAAGTCCCGGAAACGGCTGAAGCAGTTTACGATCTCAAAATTACTTTATCTAACATATAAAAGCTGAAATAGTCGGCCCAGATAATATATCAAAATTATTATTTTGGTACGGGCGGGGGGCGATAATGTGGGTTAAAATTATAAAAAATGGCTGTCGAAATTAGTAACATATCCAAGAATTATGTAAAATAATGAAATATGAATTAAACGATTGGTGTGTTTGTAATGAAGTAATACACCCAGACAATATATCAAAGTTATTATTTTCGGAAGGGGAGGGGGCATAATGTGGGTTACAATTATAAAAATTGATTGTCGAATTTAGTAACATATACAAGAATTATGAAAATGATGAAACGTGAGTTAATTTATTTGTGTGTTTGTAATGAAATAATAAAGCCAGATCATATATAAAAAGTATTACTTTCGTAAGGGGAGGGGCGATAATGTGGGTTATAATTATAAAAAACAATTGTCGCAATTAGTAACATATCAAAGAAACATGAAAAATAATGAAATTTGAATAAATCGATTTTGTAATGAAATAAACGACCCATACAATATATCAACGTTATTATTTTTGTAAGGGGGGGGGGCGATAATGTAGTTCAAAATTATGAAAAATGGTTGTCCAAATTAGTAACACATCCAAGAATTATGGAAGATGATGAAATCTGAATTTATCGATTGGTGTGTTTGTAATGAAACAATCAAGACAATAGATCAAAGTTATTATTTTTAAGGGGTGATATTGTGGGTTAAATTATGAAAAATGATTGTCGAAATTAGTAACAGATTACAGCTCTGATAACAAGTTGTGGTTTCTGTTTTACAGGTGTTTGAACTGAGTCAGGTGTGAAATGGAGCCTGTTGAATGTCGAGTAATGATCCAGTTTTTGTATTTGAAAGGACGCACACCACAGGAGACTTTTGATGAAATGAAAGAAACCTATGGTGATAATGCCCCATCATATGATCGTGTAAAACGCTGGCATCGTGAATTCAAACATGGCCGGAAGTCTGTGGAAACAGCTCCCAGACATGGTCGCCCCACTTCTGTCATTGATGAGGCATCTGTCCGTCAAGTTAAGGCTGCCATTTTTGAAGATCGATGCTATATTAAATAGCCCAAGATGTCAAGATTAGTGCAGGGTCTGTGGAAACTATCATTCATGACCATTTGCATAAGTATAAGGTGTCTGCCAGATGGATTCCCAGGTTGCTCATACTATTTCAGAAGCGAGAACGCGTCGAGTGCTCGAGGATGAATTTGGAGATGTGCCAAGAAGATGAGTTAAAATTTTTCAAAAGACTGATTACACAAGATGAAACCTGGGTCCATCCCTATGATCCAGAGACCAAAGCCCAGTCAATGCAGTAGAAGCACTCACCACCTCCAAAGAAGGCAAGAGTGCACCCATCCGCTGGCAAGGTCATGCACAGTCTTTTGGGACCAGGACAGAGTAGTGATGACAGATTTCCTGGCAAAGGGTACCACAATTACAGAAGCCTATTATGCTTCACTTTTGAGGAAATCAAGGAAAGCTATTAAAATCAAGAGGCGGGGCAAGATTAGCAAACTTACCCTCCTCCTGCAGGACAACGCTCAGGTCCACAACTCGCATGTCGCCAGATCACAAGGACGGGCGTGTGGTTATGAAATCCTACCCCATCCTCCCTACTCTCCTGACCTTGTACCCTCTGACTTTCACCTCTTCCTAGCTATGAAGTTGTTTTTGAAAGGAAAGCGTTTCCCAGATGATGCAGCCTTAATTTCTGAAGTCACATGATGGTTGGAGGACCAACCTGGAGTGTTCTACAAAAACGGTCTCCCGAGCTGCATCAAACAATGGGAGAAATGCATAACTCTGGGTGGTTCCTATGTAGAGAAAGACTAATAACTGTGTCAAGTTTCGTAACTCTACTACTATGAGAAGTGGGTCAGAGACAATGCTTATTGCACGCCCCTCGTATGGTAGCTTTGGTGAGAAGAGAAATTAATACCTGTCGAGAGTATATTAAATTGTTTCATATATGTATATAAATAACCGGTCCAAAGGTAGGTAAATACATTTTAAATATGTGTTGTAAATTACCCGTCCCCAAAAGGTAAAATTATTTCATATACATTCTGTAAATTAACCGTCCTAGGGAAGGTACAATTATTTCATACATGTGTAATAGCCGTACTAGGGTAGGTAAAATATTCTTTTGCTCAAAATAGCGAATTATACATACACATTAAAAATTCATCTCTCCAAAGAATAACAATTATATTCAATTTTCTCATTGTTTATACGGTCCCGAGAATGCCGGGTAGCCCCGCTAGTTGTAAATAAATAGAAAACAGGGGTTTTAATGTGCACATCAATATACACACAAAGAACAAATTTACAGGAGTACAACTATATATACATATATATTCATCCACATAGAGTACTGTTTCGTTGTATCATAACTCATCAGTGTAGCTAGAGAAGCAACTACTTGAAGGTAGGATCGAAATTCGACCGCCCAGACGACAGTATATATATATATATATATATATATATATATATATATATATAAAGATATATATATATATATATATATATATATATATATATATATATATGTATACAGGATGTCCACAAAGTCTGACTACATTATGTAGCCAGACTTTGTGGACACCGTGTAGATTATGTAGCCAGACTTGTTCCTTGCTAATAGAGTCAGATGGTTTTGTGGCCATGTTCGAATCTCCCAACCAGCTGTAATCATAACTCCCTGCTTGATAGATTCCTGAAATGATGAAACATTAATGTCCATAGGTATTAAAAAAAATATCAAAGTAATAATTTTATCTATCTATCTATCTATCTATCTATCTATCTATCTATATATATATATATATATATATATATATATATATATATATATATATATACACAGCGTGCCCATAAAGTCTGCCTACATAATCTACACGGTGCTTACAAAATCTGGCTACATAATGTAGTCAGACTTTGTGGACACCCTGTATATTACTGTTGGGATCATTAATCGAGTCTAAGTCTAAAAGAATTAGAACCTTTTTAGGTATCAAATTAGCATCTGAGCTAGAAAAAAAATGTTTATTTTCCGATGCCTACACGATTCATTTTTATTATTTGTTGCTTTTTGTTATTTATTAATACATTCTCTGTTGTTATGTCTTTACAAACATCGATCATCTGATTTATACTAAAGGATATAAAATATACACAAAAGCGAGCACACACACGCTCACACACACGCACACATATATATATATATATATATATATATATATATATATATATATATATATATATATGTATGTATATATGTATGTATAGTCGGTTTCAATTCAAGTCCGTGTTTTGTCGACCACCTGCGTCAGAAATTCGATTCTCCAATCCTCGACGGCATTTCGTGTCAATCAGCGTCTCCGAATACCAGATGCAAATGCTGTCATCAAATATACATATTCAATATTCTAAAATCTTCCACCTTCCCAACCTTTTGTAATCACGCAACTAGTGTCGACTTTAACCGCAAACGGAAAGAGGGGGGAAAAAAAGAAGATTTCCCTCGTTAACCTCCTCTGCCGTATCCCCATTCACCGTAACTGTAACGAATGCTGCGATTTTTTGTTTGTTTGTTGTTGCGCAATCTCATTTTCCTTTTGTTCCCGGATGAATTACTTGTATTTCGATCGTCTGTCCGAAGGTGCTGACGTAAGAATGCTCCAACGCAGTAACTGATGAATTAATTGTCAACCCGAAATGAAGTTTCCTCTCTGCCATTGGTGTTCGTCGATTGTACGAAACCTTCCTCCATCACAAACATGGCCTAATTTGGCTGGATATTAAATCAGAAACGAATAAGACGAATATACATATTGATGTCTTTGTTGTTTCCGTTTCTTATATTATGGCTGCTATTATATATATATATATATATATATATATATATATATATATGAAAGTGAACGTGTTTATGTATCTGTGTGTCTGTGTGTCTGTCTATCTGTGTGTGTAAATTTTCCTACGCAATAACTTTGTCTATTTTAAGTCTACAGACTCGAATTTTGATATACAGGGTACTGAGATTTGAGAACATCTTTGTGATCCGTTTTCGGCCAGAAATTGGGCTGTAAAGGGGTTAAAGTACAAAGATTTGACCTTTGAGAACTTTATCAAACTCCTCCGACAATCTTGGGTTTAAACACTTGAAATTTTAGATATAGGTTCCTTTTACATTGATCTAACTTAATAATTTGATTTGAGCCCAAAACAATAAATTTTAAGGAGACATAATAGGGGTCAAAGTTTTAAAAAAATTGGACCTCTGCGGTCTCTACCAAATTACTCAGACAATTTCTGGCCTAAACATTTGAAATTTTACATAAAGGGTATTCAGAGATAGGGCAAGCTTTTTAATCGGTTGGGTCGAAAATTTGAATTACCAATATATAGATGTATTTATGTATGTATGTATGTTTGTATGTCTACCTAAACTTTCGACAGAGGCAACGGATTTTTACATGATCAGTATCGTTTTGAAGTCCGACCTTTCAGACGACAAAATCGAAAAATTAGCTAAAAACATTAATATCTCCACCTTCAACTCGTAGCTTTTTTTGCCGATATTTTCGAAAGTCATCCTCCCCATTTCGATTGTCTAGCCTTAATTAAAACCTACGTCACTTCCGTTTTGGCGGTGGTCGTAAGAAAAAAGACGTCACGTTTTTTCCCACGTTGTTTTCCTCCTTTGACCCCTATTATGACCCCTAAACATTTATTGTTTTGGGCTCACATCAAGTTATTAAGTTAGATCCATGCAAAGGAACCTAAATCTAAATTTTCAAGTGCTTGGACTAAAAATTGTCGGAGGAGTTTGGTAGATTTCTCAAAGGTCAAATCGTTGAACTTTGACCCCTTAACAGACAAATTTATGGCCGCAAACCCAAATCTCAGTACCCTGTATATCAAATTTCGAGTCTGTAGACTTAACATTAACAGAGTTATTGCGTAGGGAAATGTACACAGACAGACACACACACAGACATTTTCACTTTTATAGATATATAGGTTTCATAATTATTATTGTAAATAATTATGTTATCCCCTTTAAGAAACTCGCTTCTTATCATTGATCACTTTCGTTGGTCAATTAGTTCTTATGGGCAGATCATCAGACGTTAAAAAGCATGAAAGAATTTACTTTTTAGTTCAACAGAATTTCTCGCGGTTGTAGCCTAATGAATTTGGTCCTTGCTAATGAAGTCAGGGATGGCTTCTGTCGCTGGGTTCGAATCTATCGGCTGGTGTTAATCGTGATTATTCCCGGAAGTATGAAACACTAGTGTCTGTAGGTCTGTAGGTATTTAATAATTATTATAGTAAACAATTATATATATATATATATATATATATATATATATATATATATATGTGTGTGTGTGTGTGTGTGTGTGTGTGTGTGTGTGTGTGTGTGTGTGTGTAAATGGTAAGTGATTAATAATTGTGAAATCATCAATCGTTTTTATATGAGGAAATATAACAAATATAACAAAATTAAATTTATATGTACGATCCTTTCGGAAACGACACCCTTTTATTCATTCGATATTTGTAAATAAAAACATCGAGAAATAAGTAAAATATTTCTGGATATCGTCTCCTCATCAGCATATCGTCTCCTCGTCATATACGGACACGTGGATTGCATAAAGTTTCAAAAAAATCTAACTAATACGAGTTACCAATTCTACTGTCAGGAATTCAGAAAGATAATTTCGAAGAAGTTCACAGAGATTTACTGGATTAATTTTTGGTGGCCAGGACCATGTAAACTTTCAACTATATGTCATTTATTTGGTTTATATCAATAAATGACTTCGTTTCGTTTTCATATCACACGTAGAAGATTCCCCTTTCTTACATGCGGTACCGAGATGTTACATAATTTATATGTCCCGCGAAATGGATTTATTTGTTTGAATTAGTCTCGACTAGCGAATTCTAGTAATTACGCAGTAAGTCACCTTACTGAACTCGTAGTCGCGGTTGAAGCTGATATATACTTAAGCGTGAGGCTTTCTCCGTATCTTTCGGGGTCTTTCTCGAGCTGCTAAAACAGACGGTATTTATGGTTCAACCAGGGGGTAGAGCTGTCGACTATCAATTAGATGGTTGTATGTTCGAACCCTGACTCAGCAGGTGGATTAATTTAGCCGAATTGAAGAGTTGTGATGCAGCGAAACAATCTGTAAATGACTACTCTCTCTATATATAAATATTTTGTCAGAATGCGTATATATATACATGATGATTGCAACGTCTTGTCAGACGAATGCCACTCCCTCAGACACTTAAAGTCCATGAGCCCAAATGCCTGAGAGAATATCTATACAAAGATGATGTTACAGAGTCTTAGCTTTGTACGACAGCTAAGTCTCTCTCTCGGTTCAAAATGTTGAGATCCAGCAACAAGCAAGAGCAAGATAGCCAGCAACAAATTAAACTGCAGACCAGCTTAATGCGGGTACTGGTCTTCCGCTTTATGGTTTTTAAATCAGAGATTTGCTTCTCCTAGAAAGGTTGCCTTCACCACGGCTTATGGGAGCCCTCTCTACTCCAATACACATATACACACACAAATATACACGGTGCTAGTTGGCCGTTGACCCAGAAAAAGAGTTCATTCGCCCTTATACATACATACATACATACATACATACATATATATATATATATATAGAGAGAGAGAGAGGGAGAGAAAATCGAAACTGAAACCAAAACTTATGAAGGATTCTTGGTAAAATCTAGTATATAAAAGGCCACATGTCTTTCTGTCTGTCTGTCACCATATTTTAAAATTCTATCTCCTTCGAAACTAGAAGTCGAAGAACAGCGCTAGAGGCCTTTAATGATGGATCTTTACGTAACGTTCTTTTATGAGTCTTTAGCCGGTTAATGTTCTTTTATGAGTCTTTAGCCAGTTGAAATAGGTTTTAAGTAATCAAATCTGGGCAAAATTGAAAAAATCGTTATATATTTTGTACATTCATCATAGGTCATTATTAATTTTTAACATTTAATCAGTTCATATGAGTGTCACGTTTGTATGGTGATAACACCACCAGCTTTGAATGTTACAGTTTTGTTTTCGGTTTCGATTCTAGCTGATGGCACCCAAATACTTTTTTTTTTTTTGCTTTTGAAATCACGACTCTATAATAATATATACGAAATTTAGATAAATTAAGATATTATATTTAAGTGTATTTTACGCTCGGGACCCCCTCCCCGCTAGTTATTTATTTTAAAAAGTAGATGACTAGTATATCATCAGCTATAATCAGTGCCGAAATCAAAACTTACGAAGAATTCTTGGTAAAATAATTTATTGTAAGAAATAGAAAGTCACCTTCTATAATATAAATCTCACCTGTATGTATGTATGTATGTATGTATGTGTGTCTGCCTAAAACTTTTGAAAGAGGCGACGAATTTTCACGAGATTAGTATCGTTTTTAAGATCGACCCTTCGGACAACAAATATCGAAAAATTAGCCAAAACCCATCAATTCCTTCATCCTCAACTGGCCACTTTTCTACAGGAAGGGATCGCTTTTTTCGCCGATATTTTCAAAATGCATCCCCTCTTTTCGATTGTCTAGCCTTAATTTATACCTACGTCACGTCTGGTTTGGTGATGGGCTCAACAGCAAAAACGTTTTTCACGTTTTTTTCCTCCTTGGGGATACAGGTTCCAGCCTGCCTGCCTAGTATCAATTTTTCTTTTTTTGCTTAACACACATCTTCAAGCA